>NC_091750.1:71024761-71324761 GCF_043380555.1 Nothobranchius furzeri
TCATCTACCCATCCATCCATCCATCCATCCATCCATCCATCCATCAGTCATCCACCCATCCATCCATCCATCTATCCATCCGTCATCCATCCATCCATCAGTCATCCATCTATCAGTCATCCATCCATCCATCCATCTATCCATCAGTCATCCACCCATCCATCCATCAGTCAGTCATCCATCCATCTGTCGTCCATCCATCCACCCATCAATCCGTCGTCCATCAGTCCATCCATCTGTCGGTCAGTCATCCATCCATCCATCCATCCATACTTCAGTCATCCACCCACCCATCTATCCATCAGTCATCTCTCCATCTATCTGTCAGTCATCGAGCATCCATCCATCCATTCTACCTCTAAATAGGAGAGGTGAAAGCAGATACTGCTCTATGTTCGTTTCAGGGTTCTGACAGGTGCTGGAAATCCTTTAAAAGTGCCTGAAGCTGTTGCTCAAATTAGTCGTAGTGCAGTAACATTTTTGTTTATCCTAACTCAGACACGATTCCAACTTTATGGCACATTTAGCCTTATTTTCACAGATTTTTCTTTTTTGTGTGTGCTGTTGGCACAGTAGATGGGCTGAAAAATCTTAGGAACGAACATTAAATGTGCTTAAATCACCCTGGGTGTGAGAACACTGTTATCTAAGCTGTAGCTTTAATCTATGACTGAATAAATGTTGCTGCCTTCTGCAGTCTATACTTGTGTGGGCGTGTTC
The DNA here is from genome assembly GCF_043380555.1 of Nothobranchius furzeri. Taxonomy (NCBI): domain Eukaryota; kingdom Metazoa; phylum Chordata; class Actinopteri; order Cyprinodontiformes; family Nothobranchiidae; genus Nothobranchius; species Nothobranchius furzeri. The sequence goes on from NC_091750.1 coordinate 71,025,482, forward strand.
CGGTGAGAACCAACGCCAGGACGGCCCGGCTCAGTGCTGACTTATGAGTCCAGAAACATAAACAAGCTTTTTTCTGTACACGTTTATTTTCTGTATCTCTGCAGACCATCAGGTCCGGTCCAAACATTCTGTTTCCTCTGATGTTGACACTCGCTGTCATGGTGACGGCCCATTGTCGTCCCGTAGGGTCAGAGCCCAGATCTGATTGGTGGAAGCAGGCTGAGGAAGTCCATTGTTGGCCGTACGGCAAACAACACAGTGCTGTGAGCTCCGCTGTGGCCAACCCGTCTGCGCCTCATCCCAAACACTATAACAACCAGCAGAAAAAGTCCAAAGTACAGCCTGGCCTTGGGCCAAACATGTCTTCTGTATGTTTTATTGAGAGTTTATGATGGTATTTAATAAAATGGAAATGATTAATAATAATACAAAAGTAATAAAGTGGATTTGGAGAAGGCGTTTGAACCTGACGCTGTAGGCGGTACTCCATGGGGCACCAGGCCCTCTGATACGGGCTGTTAGGTCCCTGTATGACTGGTGTCAGACCTTAGTCCACGTTGCCAGCAGTAAGTCGGGCTCGTTCCCTGTGAGAGTCCTCCATGGCTACCCTTTGTCACCGATTCTGTTCATAACTTTTATGGACATGATTTCTAGGCACAGCCAAGGTGTTGAAGGGATCCGTTTTGGTGACCCTGAGAATCAGGTCTCTGCTTTTTGCAAATGATGTGGTCCTGTTGGCTTCATCAGAAGGTGATTTCTGGCTTTCGCTGGAGCGGGTCACAGCTGAGTGTAAAGCAGGTGGGATGAGAATCAGCTCTTCTAAATCTAAGACCATGGTCTTGAGTAGGAAAAGGGTAGAATGCCTTCTCCAGGTCCGGGATGAGGCCCTGCCCCAAGTGGAGGAGTTTAAGTATCCCAGGGTCTTGTTCACAAGTGAGGGAAAGATTGATAGGCAGATTGGTGCCGCGTCTGCAGCGATGCAGGCGTTGTCTCTCTGTTGTCCTTATGCTGCTTCTGGTCGGTAACAAGATGGCGCCTGTGCTTGGCTTAGCTGTGGTCACCGTACACTTTTCAAACTTTTCTCCACTAACCTCCTCTTTTCCACCTTGCTCCTGTCTGCGATCCTCTTCAGTAGTGTCCCTGCTACCATCTCCTATGATCGCCAGACTCTTTTGTCCTTCCGTTCGTTCACGATCGCCCAAGTTGCACTGAGGACGTACCTCCCTGTTTGTTTACCGGAGCGGTGTGCAGGCCCGGAGCCAAATGATTCCTACCAGGATGCCTCCAGCGATGTTTATCCGGTCCCGGAAAAACGTCGTAGGAAAAGAGGTAAACGAGCAGGAATCCAGGTGAGAATAAGACTTTTCTTAAAGCGTGGTTTATCTAGTAAACATCGTCGCGATTTTCTACCTTCTTGTCCTTTGTTTGGCAACTTGAGCACCACTTCCGCATTGCGGCGCGGTTTCTCCGTCCAAGTTTTTTAAGGCCAGTTTATCCTCATTCTTCAGTGGCTTCTCCTCCTGTTCCCTCCATAAGTGGTTTTTATAAACACCGTGGATCTAACCCTACTAATTTACGTCCACTAACTCCAGCTGTTTCTGTAGTTTTTGATTCCTCCACCTCACTCAGCATGGCTCTATTACATACCCGCTCTGTTAACAATAAGTTACAATAATTCTCTCTAAATTCTGGATTTTCTGTTTCTGACTGAAGTTTGGCAGCAAACATCTGATTATTCTGGTCTGATTGAACTCTGCCCGAGTGGTTATTCTTTTCTTAGCCAGCCCCGGGGTTCTGGTCGTGGTGGAGGCCTAGCTGTTGTTTTCAGAGACCATCTTCCATGTAGCTCTATAACCTCTGGTCACTTTGCTTCCTTTGAACTGCAGCTGATTAAAGTCGAGCGTAAGGACCCGTTCTACTGTGCTGTGGTCTATTGTCCACCTGGTCCAGACAGTTCTTTCCTTCAGGAGTTTAGTGACTTTCTATCCTCCACTGTGAAGCTGTCCAGACTGGTGATTGTTGTTGACGTTATCATCTACGTTGATGATCCCTTGGACCACTTTGCCATGAATTTCTCCAGCCTCATGGGCTCCTTCAGCTTTACTCAGCATGTTCCTGGCCCCACACACACCAGGGGGCACACTCTAGACCTTGTTTTTACCCTGGGTCTAAATGCTGACAGTGTTTGTCCTGAGGATGTTTAATATTTCAGATCACCATTGCATTTTCTTTAACTTGTCAGTTTCTGCGTCCCCACCTCCTGCTCGCCATATGGTTAGTTCTCATTTTCTTAATGAGAGCACAGCTAGCAATTTTTCTGCTGCTTTTGGTCCACCCTGTTCTTCTGATAATGACCCAGATTCCTTAACTTCTCAGTTTAACAAGCACTGCCTCTCCATTCTGGACAACATCTGTCCTGTCAGAACCAGATCAGTTCCTGCAGTGAACCCTACTCCCTGGTTTAATGACAGCCTTCACAGCCTGAAGTGCCAGTGCAGAAACATTGAGCACTTGTGGGAGAAAACCCATCTCCACGTCCTTCTGCTGTACCTAAAGGATCTTCTGACATCCTTTAACTCTGCAGTCAGAGCCGTGAGGGTTTCCTATTTCTCCAACCTGGTGTCCCAGAGCAAAGGGAACCCCAAGGTGCTGTTTAACACCATCAGCAGCATCGTCTCCCCTGCCTCTCCTACAGCCTCCATCCACTCTGTTGCAGACTGTGAGAACTTTCTGTCTTTGTGGAAATAAATGGCATCTAATGACCTTCTGACTCACAGTGATGCAGGGGACTGTTCTGTTCTGGTCCTGCTGGACCTGATTGCAGCCCTTGACACTGTTGACCATCACCTGCTACTGGAGAGGCTGAGAGACTGGGTTGGCCTATCAGGAACTGCTCTGGAGTGGTTCTCCTCTTATCTTTCTGAGCGCTCCTTTTCTGTGGCCGTCTCCAAGTTTAGGTCCTCCACCACCTCCCTTACCCATGGTGTCCCACAAGGTTCTGTGCTGGGGCCTCTGCTCTTCCTCCTCTATCTGCTTCCTCTTCAGCACATTCTGAGCCCCTTCAAATGAATCTCCTACCGTCTTTATGCAGATGACATCCAACTGTACATCTCCTTTAAGCCCCATGAGATGTCTAAGCTGCAGCTGTTACACACCTGCTTAGACTCTTATCAAAACCTAGATGTCTTTTCTTGAGAGGCGCTAAAGAAACTTTCTTCTTCCTCTTCTACCAATCTGTCGTGGTGAAGAGAGAGCTGAGCCGGAAGGGAAAGCTCTCGATTTACAGATCTGTCTACGTTCCTACCCTTACCTATGATCATGAGCTCTGGGTAGTGACTGAGAACGAGATCAAGGATGCAAGTGGTCGAAATGAGTTTTCTCCTCAGAGTGGCTGGGCTCTCCCTTAGAGATAGGGTGGGAAGCTCCGTCATCCGGGAGGGGCTTGGAGTACACCCGCTGCTCCTCCACATCGAGAGGAGCCAGTTGAGGTGTCTTCGGCATCTGGTCAGGATGCCTCCTGGATGCCTCCCTGGTGAGGTTTTCTCGGTACATCCAACCGGGAGAAGACCTAAAGGAAGACCCAGGACACGGTGGAGGGACTATGTCTCTCGGCTGGCCAGGGAACATCTTGGGATTATCCTGGAGGAGCTGTCCCAAGTGGCTGGGAAGAGGGAGGTCTGGGCCTCTCTGCTTGGGCTACTGCCCCGCTACCCAACCCCGGATAAGAGATCAGCGTATACACATGTACCTTTGTTATTTGTCTTCAGCGTATTCTCTTAGGTGCATGAGCTGCTGTAACAAGTGAATTTCCTCAATGGTTATTCAATCAAGTCTATTCTTTTCTATAAGCGGAGGAAAATGGATGGATGGATAAAAGTAATTATAAATATTTTTATGGTAATATTTTTGTAAGATAGGAACTTTTTACTCAAATATCTCTAGATTCTTCAGATTAAATTTTTTATTGGTTCTATTGAAATAAAGATGCTCATGTTTTCTGTTGTGGTAATCTGGTCCCATCAGGGAATGGGTTAATAACAAAGTTTACTTTACAAATAAAAATGCAGTTCGGAGAAACAACTGCGTATGAAGGAAGTGTGCCATTACCCACGATGCCCCTGCTGCAGCTCTCGGTTGGATTAAGTTAGATGCTCATAAGTTTATTAAAACTCTGCTCCGAGCATCTTTCCAGCGTTCCCGGCTCAGTTCATATTCACTTATTAAATTACAGAAACTTTCCTGCTGTTCAGCTGCAGCTAGACCTCACTTTTCTGACAGGATTTCAAGGTTTAAAAGAACCACGTTGGAGGGAAGCTGGATGCTAAGTGAAGTCACCCTGTAGAATTTACTGCACTGATTTCCGATTTGCTTCAACTGAGTCTTACTCGGTCAGAAGGAACTGTCAACTCCATAGGTACAGTTCAAGCTGTTTATTAGCATTCTGTTCCAGTGTGTACAGATGTCCTCAGAGATGTGTGTGTGACTGTGGGTGTATACTTGTGATGTGATGAGATGTGATGTGGATATCTACAAAATACAAATAAAGGGGAGAGATCAACAGACAGTAATACATGATGGTCAATCTACAACTCTATACAATGATTTTGCAACTCTAGTACCATAATCTACACCTTCATAATATATCCACCAGATGACACTATCAAGTGACAGAGACTGATAATTATCAGCTAACTTTAGCAGGCTCAACTGGACAACAGTTCGTTGGGTTCTGTAAATCTGTACTATACAGACTAAACAGTCCACAAATAACAATAAACAATAATAACAATAAACAGCTGTGGCTACATCGTAGCTCATGACCACCAGGGTGTGAATGGGTGAATGACTGATTGTATTGTAAAGCACCTTGGGGGGTTCAGAGGTACAGAGCATTACCATAGCTCTACAAACAAAGTCTTTTGTAAGTTGGCAGACCCATAAAACCACTCAGTAAAGACTGGGAGAGTGAAGATCTGCCATATTTGTGCTGAAAAACCAAGTTCATGAACAGGCTTAGTTTTGGTTAGCATGCCAAGCTAACAGAAGCTAACCGCTTGCTAGTCATCACTCTTATGGTTATGGTTTGTTTTTCTGCTTGCATGGACCCGCGTGCTTTGTCAACACGCTGCTATACCAGACCAAGAAGGGAACTCTCTTGGCACTTCAGCCCCACCGCTGGCAGCTGCTGAGCTCAGTACAAACAGCTGATGTTTCTCAATGTCAAGGCGCCTGAGGCGCCTTGCTTACGAGGACACTGTCCTTCCTTGGTGAAAGAAAACGGTTAAATGGAACAGACTTGCGTCACGTGACCACGACTAACGTTATATTTTATACAAATAAGTTTCAATATAAATATATAATGAGCCTTTTACTTTTTAAATTGTGTTGGAACACGTCTTGGCGGCTTCCAGTGATGTATCTCCTAGGCAACCGGGGCGGGGCCAAGACATCAAGGCAAGTTTCCTTAGTATTGAGAAACACCCAGAGTCACACTGAAATGCCCTGTCCCCTTTACTGCCAGGTATTTTAGAGTCATCCAAGGAGTTCTGAACCAACGCTGATTGTTTTCTTTGTTTTTGTTGACCGACCAGGCAGAAGTGAAATTTTAAGAATTCCGGTTCAGGAAATGCTTTTTCCTGCTTTTCTTCCTCATTCTGCATCAGCATCTTGTTCTGAGTTCCTGAGACGTTTCCAAAACAGAAATGAAACTAAATGCCCTTCATTTAAAAATCTCAACAGATCCTTATTCCTAAATACGTCCTAAAAACGGTTTTCTACAGAAACCCAACAGACCGAGTGGGTCTGAAGGTTTTCCTGAGAATGAATGGAAAATGTTCCGCGTGTGATATCACCACCGCGGATGGTTTTCCATCTGCTGGATCCATTATTAACCACAAATATGCTGGATTTGTGGGAAAGATGAGCGGAAAATGTTGCTGCTGCTGGATTTTAGTTTGGAGGTTGAAAAAATGGAATCCCGCTGGAAGATGAGTTAGATTTTATTCAGGCTTGTTTACGGATTCTGGAATAAACTTCACCCTGGATCAGAACAGAGTCTCTGAAATCCATTTCTCTGGCCTGAAAAGGAGACTCCAGCTCTGGTTTCTGCCGAGTCATGATACCTCCAAATCTTACCCAAAAAAATCTAATCCTGCGAAGAAAGTTCTGAAAACTCTGCCCTCGCGGTTTTATGAAGATGTTTTTATGAACTATGATGTCATTGTCTCACGTCTAATCTGACCTCTGACCTTCACACCTTGTTGTTTTTAGCTGTAAACTGAACTGAAGCAGGTTCTCCGCTCTTTGCTGCATTTTTCTCCAGGGAAGCCATTCATGGAGAATCCATCTGTTCTTCATTTAAACTTATTGGTTTCAGACGCTGGTTCAAACTTTTATTTGTCCTTCACTTCTTCCCAGGTTTCAAGTGGACTTGTATTCAGAACAAGAGCTGCTTCTATGTTCTGAGCACCAAGTCTAGTTTGTTCTTAGTGCAGGATAGACTCCATGGTGCTGATTATGGTCTCAGATCCAGGACAGAATGGGGGGACCTCAGGGTCTCGTCTGCATTCTCATAGATGATGTGGTTCTGTTATTTAAGCATTGGATGCCATTATCATGCCTTTTGTTTGGGCCTACAAGCCCCCCAGCATCTCAAAGTCTCACTTGCAAAAGCCCAACGAACGAGGGTGGTCTGGGCCTTCCAGTTTTCAAACATTATTACTGGGCCTGTAATGCTAGAGCCTGGGTCTTTTGGAATCTGCCTATAGTCGGTGATGCTTTGGGATGCGGGTCCAGCCCCAAATGGCTCGAAATGGAGCTTTGCACAGCTATTGAGCACACTGGAGCATCCTTACCAGCTATCTGATGACTTTATTCTTTGCAACTCCTTAAAAATATTGAACCAAATTAAGAGAATCTTGAACCTCCCGGAATTGTCAACCTTTGCCCCGATCTGCCATAATCCTAGCTTTAAGCCTAGTACAATGGATGCTGCTTTGAAACAATAGCCTGTTAAAGGGTTAACTGCTATAAAAGATCTTTATATTGACAATCATTCTGCCTCCTTTGCTCAACGTAAGACAAAGTACAATCTCCCTACAAGTAATTTTTTTCGGTACTTACAAATTAGAAATTATGTCAAGCAAGCATTCTCAAATTCAGATACTATCCCCATACATCATGTCTTTTACAATATAATGAATGAACGTCCCACCTCAAAACATTTAATCTCTCGGCTTGTTAACCTTTTTTCTTCGGCAACCTCCTCTTGCCGTATTAAAGAGGCTTGGACAAGGGACACTGGTTTGGATATCTCTGGCGATTTATGGGCTGAAGTGTTAAGCCGCATAAAACTGTGCTCTGTTAACGCTCGGCTTCAGTTAATTCAATTTAAGGTAGTCCATAGATTGCACTATTCCGAAACCAAATTGAACAAGATTTTTCCTAACGTTTCCCCCAAATGTGATGAATGGAAACTTGTAGACGGTTTTCTTGGCCATATTTTTTGGTCCTGTTCTAAACTTACTGCCTTTTGGACTAGTATTTTTAGTTTTTATAGCATTGTTTACAATAGGCAACTGTATCTTGACTGACTTCTGGTGATCCTGGGCTGCTCCGGCAACTCCTTGGAACTTCCTTTTGCTGTGCAACAGGCCCTTATGTTTGGTATGGTGATTGCCAAGCGTCTGATTCTGGGGGAGTGGAAATCTGCCTCCCCTCCCTGCTTCAAGAGGTGGCTCGAGGATATGGTCTCCTGTTTATACCTGGAAGAAATTTGGTTTTCTATGTCTGATTCCTTGGAGAAGTTCAAGAGGATATGGGGCCCTTCATAGACCACATTAAGAAGGACAGTCTACGCCCTGGGTCCTGACCACGTTGTTTTAACTGTTATCATTCTGAGCTGTTGTCCATAGCTGTTATGAAACGGCTCCTCCTAACAATCTCTGGATTTGAACTTCAATGTGGATTGGACTCACTGGATTCTGAGTTGTTTGACATGCATACCATTTGCTATTTTCTTCCCTGCTGTTCCTAATACGTGCTGGCCCTGTTTGTTTTGTTTTTTGGGTTTTTTTGTCCTTATTGTCGTGTTCTTCTGTCCTGCTGTTATGAATGTGTAAAAAAGAATTTTGAAACTTGCATAAATAAATACGTAAAAAAATAAAAGTAAAAAAAATCACACATTTTGTCGTGAAATGAAAACAAATCGTCTGTGTTTGTTTTACGCTTAAGGATTTTTGTCTGCTGAGATAAAAGTTCATGAACTAAACCTTCATTTCCTCAGAGATGAAATCATTTAAAGTCGTCTGGATCAACGTGTCTCCAGACTTTCTGGAGTCCTTCTTTAAGCGTTATTTCTGGGAGAACTTTGCCAGAATATTTAGCAAATAAAAGAAATTTTAAAACCTTTATTATGTACCAGGTTCTTCTTTATTGCTGTAATTCTGGTGTGGTACCTGTGATTGAAACAGTGTGTTAAAAATAAACGACATATTAGGACCACCAAGAAGAAAAAATAGGATTAAATCTAATTTTCATATAGCCGGTTCTCCTGAATGTGTTCTGTTTTCATCCATCCATGTCTTTACCCGTTTATGCACTCGGGGTCTCGGGGGGCTGGTACCTGTCTCTGGCTGCCTTTAGGCAAGCGGGGTGCCCCATCGCAGGGCAACACAGGACAAACAACCACGCACACGCACACCTACGGACAGTTTGGACAGACCCAGCAACCTGACAGCCATGCTTTGTGGGCACACATTCCTCTAAATATCTAAAGCTGATCCTGTTCTGGTTGCTGATAACAACCTCAAATTTATTTTAAAGACTAACAAAAGTAATCAGATCCAGATTTTGATGCTTTTCTTAATTTGTTATTTTGTGATTTACTGATCACAAAACGTTCAGTTTCGTTATCGTTTAGTAGGTAAAAATAACGATTTTCCCAATAATGTCGTTTATATTAATTCTGTTTAACATTTTCATAACCTGGCTTCTTCCAAATCAGGGGTTTTGGTCTGTTAACACTTTTATAGCCTGAAAGGTAAAATAAAAATCTGATTAAAAATGAAAACTATTTACTGTTTAATGTTAAAGTACAAACTGAATAGATATTGTTCTAGTAACGGTAATTAAGGACATGGTTCCCTCTAGTTGCTGGAACCTAATTCTGTCTGGAGATGAATCCGTTTATATTCATGTAAAGTCGTGTTTTTAGGTCAAAGGTCAAAGTTCAGATCAGACAAATGAAAATGTCTGCGGTTTTGTCACCATTACACAACTGAGTGTCATGTCCATCCCTCCCCCACTGTCAGGTTACGGACCGCCGTCACTAGGATCGGGATGGGGGATGCTGCCTGGTTGCCATGGTGACGCTCCCTGTGGGGGTGTTTGTGTGAGTGCAGGGGTGTTCGTTTGTCTTGGCTGATTCTTCACTGAGCAGCGGTTCCTGGACAAGATCTTGTTGCTGGTTATTCACAAAATAAAAGTCACACCGTTAATTTTATTTGACTGTTTCCTGCCTACAGTCTGGCTTTTGCTACACGGTAAAACCCGAGCTGAGAGATCATGATGAGGACAGGCCAGAGGAGAAACTGGAAGTTTCCTCTCGGGGCTTTGACTTGTGCTTCAATCTTAATACATCCACCTAAAACAAACTCCTGACAAAAGCCGACCCTGATTATAATGGAGTCTGTTGTTTTCCTCTCGTTTGTGTTTAGTTAAAGCTAGTTAGCATGTGGCTAACTAGCCTAAATACAGCTGTAAATGTTTCAGCATCGTATTAATGTCCGTGGTGTTTGTCTTTCATTCAGCTGCACTGAATCTGTCGAGTCATGAAAACATCAAACAGCAGCTGTCCAGAAAAGAAAACTAAAGTTTTTATCAATGATCAAAACTCGTTTTTTGGTCTGAAGTTTAGTTTGAAGGCTCCAAATGTAGAAATCTTTCTTTTCTGGCTTTGAAGTGGAGAAGGTCTCTTTGTCCTTCACACTGGGATTTTATTAGAGAACAACACACACACACACACACACATGCAAGCTCGGTCCTGATTGGACTCTCGGAGATGGAGCATCCTCCTGATGAAGATGTTTTGGATGGACTCTGATTGATTAGCTGATTAACTCGACCCTTTTCACCCTCTCGCTCTCTTTTCTTTCTCAAACACATCTTTTCCCTCTCTCATCACCTCATGTCTTCTCCTCATCATCCACTGCTCCTTCACTCATCTTCCTCCTCAGCTGCTGTCACAAACAGAGCTGTTTCTGGGTCACGAGGACTTTGTATGAATAATAAACAGCTGTCTGCTTACAGAGGATTATTTATAGAGTCGGACTCGCTGCTGCTCCCGGCCTGTCTCAGTCCTAAACACTTCCTCCTTCTCGTGCCATCATGTTGTCTTTACTATCTGTCATCGCTTCACTGATGATAATACTTCAGTAGTAACAGCTGCAGACAGTAGAAACACGGTGGAGGGAGAGTGGTGACATCATTAGCCAACTAGAGTGGGAGGAGCCTGTGACAGATTTAAAGGGGGGGGGGGGGGGGGGTAAAAATTCGTCAAAAATCTAATGACCGTAAAGTTTGTTAGAAAAATGAACGTGGTGCATTTGTAATTATTTAGTCAGTACAAATTCCCGTTAGCTGAGGGGGCGGGGCTTAACACTTGTACTGGAACCAGCCACTAGGGGTAAAGTGCTTTGGCTTCAACTGTGTTGTTATTACGCATCAATAGTTAAACTATTTTACTCAGACTGTAAATCCTTCAGAGGCTCCGTAACTCAAGGGATGAGCCAGCATTGTGCTGATGTGATTGTCTCATCTTGGGCCTGAAAGCATTTTTTATTTTCAGAGTTAATGAGGTTTTGTTAGCGTTCTCCTAATGAGCACGAATAAATCCGTCTGACTGGAGCGGAGCCCTTTTAGCTGATGAGCTGTGACATTAAACCAGCTGATCGGAGGCAGAGAGAGGCAGAAACAGACAGGACGGAGAGAGTCGAGCTGACGTCTGCAGGAAGCCGAGCTCGGAGGGTATCAGCTTCCTGCAGACCGATCCTCACCGGGCCAGACCACAAACCAGACAGGCCTAATGATCATAATAAACTAGTAATTACAGGTGCAACATCTGATTACACTTCACATTGACTCTAACTCTGTCAGCTGACGATCAGCTGAGAGGTTTGCTAATGAAGAACGTGTGTGTGTCTCCAACAGGGCCGTGTACACGTACGAGGACGATGACAGTAACGACCTGAAGCTGGCTTCATCCGGAGGTGTGTGTGCTTTCCCGCAGCGCCCTCGAGTCACGTGCTTCTGGTGTAATCGACACGTTTTAATGAAGATGAGGCCTGCAGCCGTAAACCTGATGAGCTCTGCAGGTTCTTCCTCTCCTGGCTGATCTGGAGCCATCAGAGAAACAGACTCACCACTGCTGCTAATGACAGATTAGCATCTCCGTCTCACACATGCAGCGTTTTTCCTCCTGACTGTGATCTTGTTACTTTATTGTGTGAAAATGTCCTCATAAATTAGCAAATGTACATATGGAGTCGACATTCCGACACCAGCAGGGCGGTAAATACGTTTCTGTTTGTGATAGAAACGTTAAACATGATGCGGATGGAACCAGTACCAGGACTGGGTTCATCTAGATCCCACTAAAGAACCACTTCTGGGTTCAGTTCACTCACATCAGTCATTCATGTTCATAACTTTGAATTCTGAATTAAATTCAGCCCCAAAAAGAACTAATTTATACAAATTCTGAACTAAAATTCATCCATTTATAGTTTGCTGATGATACAATCCAATTTAGTCCAATTCAGTTCTGTTTATCCCACTTTAATCCAGTTTAATCCCATCCAGTCATCATTTAAATTGGTTCTAATTCAGCTTTAATTCCAAACACATCCAGTTAATTCTTTTCATGTTGCAGAAATGCAAAAGTTTATTCCAGTTCATTCATTTCAGTTCATTCATAATCCCAACTGATTCATTTCCAATTGAACCCATTTTATAACAAGTGTGTTTTATTCAGACTGTATGAAGTCTAATCCAAAATATTTAAAATGAAGTAAGAAATCTGAGACTTTGATCCTGAACATGAATAAAAGAGTGGATATAAAACGTTATTCCAGGGTTTACTAATCCTAACCCTTTCTTTTGCCGGGAACTCCGGCTGAACTGCAGGAGGCGGTCTGGCAGAGATCACGCTGACCTTCGACAATGGCCGGGTGATGTACGGCTTCTGCAGCCTGAAGGAAGCCACCGCCGCTCTGCCGCGATACATCCTCATCAACTGGGTGAGTCGGCGTTCCGGGACAGGAGGGGCGGGCATGTGGGGGACAGAGACGTCCTTCAGAGGAGGACATGTGGGTCCAAATGGGTCACAGCAGTTTTAATTTAGCTTTATTTTAAGGGGACGTGTTGCTGTGAACCAGCAGAACCGTTGACTCAGCTGAACAAGGTGGCCGGTCTTTCCAACATTTGTTTTGGGTTCACATATTTCCCGTTTTATGTCCGAAGAATTTTTTTATTTTCAGCTCAGAGTTTCTGTCCTTTCTAGTCCTTAAGCACACGTTCTGCTGCTGCGTCAGACATTTCCCTCAAAAACTCTCCTGGAAATCCTAAAACTGGAAAACTGAGAGCAGCTTTTTTATCTCTGTGTGAACAATTATTTTATTAAAAAAAATAAAAAGCTTCAGAGCAAGAGAAACGAAGACAAGTGAAGAGAGGATCTCTCCTAGAGGGTTTAGTATTACTCCTGGAGTCTATCAGAACCAGGGACGGTATTTTGGCCCTGTCTGGGTTGGACTCTACCAGAACATACCAGCTCAGTGGCCTAGTGGTACGTGTCCGCCCTGAGCCTGGGAGATCAGGGTTGGATTCCTGGTCGGGTCATACCAAAGACTTTGAAAAAGTGGGACCCGACGCCTCCCTGCTTGACACTCAGCATTAAGGGGTTGGATTGGGGCGTTAAACCACCAAATGTTTGCCGAGCGCGGCTGTGCCTGCAGCTCACCGCTCCCCCAGGTGACCGGTCAAATGCAGAGAACAAATTTCACACACGTGTGTGTGTCAACTGATGGGACCTTAAAGGACTTTAACTTTAACTGGTCCTGGTTCTGTTTGTGGTTGAACCAGATCTCCGGGTGTGCCCATAACGAGGTTTAGGAGCATCGGTGTCTCATCTCCGCACTTTTGCAGATGACGTGTTTCTGTTCTGCAACCTTTGACTAGAGTCAACTGGAAAAAGTTGGAACGGGCTGGAAGTGGGTCTCTGGTTTCAGAGAAGGAGTTTAGGTGTTCCTGGTGGATGGTAGGATCAAGGATGCTGATCCAGTCCTGGTGAAGAAGAAACGCTCTTGAGTAACTGATCTATGTACATTCCAGTCCTCATCTATGGTGATGAGATCCTGGATCGTTGGCTGCTCCTCATCATCAGAAGGAGCCGGCTGAGGTGGTTCACGGATCTGGTTAGGAAACTTTCTGGTAGAGGTTTCCTGAGAGGAGACGCCAGAGCAGAAACAGAGTTTGTTCTACACCTTCTGTGGCCTGGGAAGGGGAGGGAGCTCTGTTTCCTTCCTGGACCTATCATTTATCCAACCTCGGATTAGTAATGGATTCATGGAGGGATGGGATGGAAATGAATAAATACAGCTGATTTCCTGCTTCCTTCTGTCTAAGAAAACATTTACACATTTTATATTTCTATATATTTTGGTTTGGATCAAACCAGTTTTCATCCCGATTTTGACCTTTTAGGAACAAAAAGTCACTTAACGGGATTCAAACTCCTTTTAATTCTCAGTGAATGAAGAAAATGAATAAATTGTGACGCCGAGCCTGTTAAGAGCACTTGAAGGCAGTCAGACTCCTTCTGGGAACCTGGAGACGGATGTTTTACTTTGTGAACCCGACAACAGCAGGAGCTCACACAGAAAGCACATAATGACAGAGTGCAGAGAGCCGGAGAAAGAAATAAGCTCGTGTTTAATTGCTGCCTGGTCTAAAGGGCTATTTTCTGAGCTGTAGAGGTGAATGGAACAAAAGAGTGGACCAGAGATCTGTTGATTAACCAGTCAGACAGGAAGATGTTTGGTGGTAAGTGGATGCTGGGAGCAGAGCCAGCCAGTGTTGACCATAATGTCCCAACAGAAGCAGCCAAAAGAGCAGCAAATGGGCCCAAAGGGAGCCAAAAACTCAAATCAGTGAATCCAGCTGCAGTGCCATCCACTAATAGGAGAAATTTAGATAAACTGTTGTGAAGGAAGAAGACATGAGGGGTTTTTTCATCTCTAATTGATGCTCAGTGTGTTTTTCATTGTGTTGGTTTGAATGAGCCGTGATTGCTGACGAACATCCAGCCTGTTGGAAAAACCCAACAGAACAAAAGCTCTTAATGAGAACCAAGTGAGGAGGGACCTGCTGGAACGTGGTCACAAAAAGTACTTTGTGTTTCTGGGAAAGAAGAATCTAGTTTTATATCTACCTCCACTCTTTATCTTGATTTAGGCAGTTCTACTTTATTTTATTTCAATCTTCATTTCAATTCTTAAAGGCCCAGTGTGTGATTTTGTTTTACCTGTTTACTATAAATCCTGTTCACAAACTTGTCCTTTTTCACTAATATTTCTCACCATCAATTCTGAATATTCCTCTCAACTTGAAATGTTACATTTTAAATACATAAACTGTGGTCGACCCTCCATGGTCATCCACCATCTTAAAATACAGTAGCTGTTTAGGGACATAGGAGCTCCACGTTACCATTTGGACTATGACTGTAACCTGACAGAACCAGCAGAGGGCAGCAGTGAGCCCTGGAAGCATGGAGTCTGCTAATTCAACTAAGAAATAGAAAATAATAGCTACACCGTTGCTGCACTTGTTAGTTTCAATAACAAACAATTACATTAAAAGACATAAAATTTGTCAGTTCGTCATCATGTCCAACACGAGGAAGCCGCATATGTTCAGACCCCCGCCCGCTATTAGCTGAACGCCAGCCTCCGATTAGTGTCTCTGACTCCCAAACTCACCTCCAGTTGTTCACTCGTCTTTTCCTAGTACCAGAGCTCCCGACCCGGTCCCAACGTGTCCGTTAGGAAGTCCTTCTACTCGAGTCTCCTCTCTTCCTGCAGCCTGCCGTCTCGCCCAACACGCTCCAGCGCTCATGCGCTAGCCAGTGGCTAAAGCAGCGTTGTCTACTTTATCTCCACAACACTCTACTAACAGCGATGTAGTTCTCCACGCATTACAGAGACGCTCCGACACAGAGGGCTTCTTCTCAAATGTTACCTTTAGACTTGGGTCTCCTTTTGCTGGTAATCCATGGGAGTTTACACACAGCATACACAGCGTCTCCCTGGCTCTAGCTGTGGCTAACTAGTAGCTCGGTAGCTCGTGACGCCCATCTCCACCATGCCAGCCGTGAGCCACGATTAGCTGGTGGATAAGTCAGCATTGTTTACTTGATCTCCAGCGTGTCCCCGGCTCACCAACACTCCTTCACCAGCCGTGGCTAACGAGCAGCCAGCTCTAAAGAGTCGCGTTTTTTCATCATGATTTCAATGGATTTCACACACGGGGCCTTTAAAGTTACAGTAATGAGGCAGTGGCAGATCTAGAAGTTTTCTGAGTATGGGGCCATCAAGGGGCCACGGTATTTATAAAGGGCCAAATATCCAAAGATTTCAGTTCACTTTATTTATAGCTCCAATTCACAACAAGAGTCGTCTCAAGCCACTTAACAAAGTAAACATTCCGATTGAATCTACTTATCTGTGCACCGAGTTCAGTTCATTATTCAGATTAGTCAAATATTTCATAACCTAGCAAACCCTGCAGGTTGCATCAAGTCACTGACTAGTGTCAGAGTCTTTACAGCAATCCTCATACTAAGCAAGCATGTAGCGACAGTGGAGAGGAAAACTCCCTTTTAACAGGAAGAAACCTCCAGAGGATTCTGGCTCAGTATAAGCAGCCATCCGCCACGACTCACTGGGGGTTAAGCCTGAGTCCTGCGTCTGCGTCAGAGCGGAGACACGCAACGCCATTATCCGTCCTTGCAAGCCTGCTGTAGAGCCCTCGCAAGGACGGACAGAGTCGAGCTCTCTTTTCTAAACATCCGTCCATCGAGACGGAAAACGCAAGCTTGGGATTGGTCAGGGCGGCCCTGTCGTCTACAGTGCCACCTTCGTACCCTCAAAAACAGAGAGCCGAGGATAACTAGCAGCAGGCACGGAGAAGCTTGAAGAATACCTCGCGAAAAAACTCTAAAATACGAACGTTTAATTCCCCGTGACTGGAGGAATGAAAAGATAAGCAGCAAGCGCTTTATTTGTGGACGGAAATGACAGGAAACGTGGGTTTAGAGGTGGTGAGCGCATGAAGAAGTGAAGGAGGATGAGAGACAAATTTGTTCGTGTTAAAAAGTCTCTTATATACAAAAAACACAATATAAACACTCTATCTTGGACCGATACATGACAGGATACCACAGAACAGCGCTACGCCCCCTGTTGTCCTAGCGGGGAATTGCTTTGCAACACTCTCCAGGAGATGGAGAAGCATGAGAGCAAAACATCTCCATCCGTGCGTGTCTATCCCTGTTGGAGCTGACAGAGAAGCATGACTCAGGCTTTCGAAGGGGCTGTCGGCCATCTCCTGGATGGTATCACAGCTCAGCAGAACCCCTACTAGTGTTTGGACTTGGAATTGCATCCACCCATTATCTGATCATTGCGCAAAGCACAGCTGAGTGGCAGGACACTTCAAGGGGCCAATGCTGCTGTGGCCCCACCCCTAGAACCACCAATAGTTGGTGGTCATCATGACCTCTGAAGCTGATATGTCTTCTGAACGTAATCTCTGTGGAAACAAAGCAGCCCACCATTCCGATAAATGTCTTCACCAGATTAATAAGGTAAACCCACTCACAGGTAATGTTGGACCATAGAAATGTGAGCTAATCCAGGATAACGCAGGGTCACAAACACCTGCCTCCTGTATAAGTGTGTTTCCTCTGTGGCAGGTCGGGGAGGACGTACCAGATGCCAGGAAGTGTGCCTGTGCCAGTCATGTCGCCACTGTGGCAGACTTCTTCCAGGTCAGAACCCCAGACGTTCATCCACAAACCAGAAATGGCCGTTGGTATTACAGACAATCACAAGTGTTGTATTTAAACCTCAGAGAGTTCGTTTGTATTACGATAATTGTGTCAAAGTCTAAGTGTGTGTTTATGACGGAGAACCCCTCACAGTCAGGGACACCTGAGTGTTTTCATGTCCACTTCGGTTCACTTCCTGCTCCAGGAAGCCTGACGGAGACAGGTGATCTGTGCTTTTAGCCGTTTTAAGATGTCGTGTTCAGAGATTTCAAATATTTTCATTAAACCGTCGGCGGGGAAGGAAGCTTCGTCACATTAGAACCTGTAGGAGGATCAAAGAGGAGGTACAAGTGCGCGTGACAAATAGCATCTCTTTGTGAGGAAATCTGTGTGTGTGTGTGTGTGTCACACACCATTGCACCTGTACACCTTGCTGAGTGTATTTCTGGATTTATTGAGCAGACAAAAAAGGATTGAGATGAAAGCAAAGGTGGTGTTTTATTTATACATTCATTTAAAACAGCTGAAGTGTGTGTGTGTGTGTGTGTGTGTGTGTGTGTGTGTGTGTGTGTGTGTGTGTGTGTGTGTGTGTGATTGTTCTAAGTGGCAGTCTTTTCTCCCACACAGTGTCAATTTCATCACACCGACGAGGTTTTAAATAACCCTTTTAGAGACACACATATTGCGCTCCCTTCACTTCAGAGGGCCTCGCAGGGACTGAGATGAATATCCTGCTGCTCCAGAACATCTTTGTACCCGACAGCCTGACACACGATCGGCAGATCTACACAAGAACGCGCTCACGCTCCAAAAATGCCTGAAAACAGCTTTATTTCACACTGCCTGGTTTTTGTTCTGCAGTGCTGGTTCAGACCCAGTAGGACATGTCGTTACTGCATGACAGCCCAATAACGGGACAAATGAAGACTAACCCCTTCTTTCCACCGGAGACGTCAGCAGCACGTTACTGCAGCAGCACGTCTTGCTCGCGTAAGCTGCTGCTTGGCCCTTCCCACGAGACGCGAAGCAGCAGGGGAGCAGCTGTCACCGACAGAGCATGAAGTCACACGAGTGACTTCGTCAGTAAACACAACAGCACGGAAACAGAGCGAAGCTCCCGAGATTTTCAGAATAAAGAACGTACTGCCTTCCGGTTGCTTTACTTTTAAAAAAGGTTACTGACTGTGCGGCCCCGTGAGAAGTTATCACCTAGCTAGCGGTCTCCTTTGTTTTTCAGGTCCGTATTGGCAATTATAAAACGGACAGAACATAAAACACAAACATTTTGGAGCCATGTTGTAGTTTTTTTCCTGCTTGTTGTTGTGTTTACTGACGAAGTCACTCGTGTGACTTCGTGCTCGGTCGGTGACAGCTGCTCCCCTGCTGCTTCGCGTCTCGTGGGAAGGGCCAAGCAGCAGCTTACGCGAGCAAGACGTGCTGCTGCAGTAACGTGCTGCTGACGGCTCCGGTGGAAAGACGGGGTGAGCCTCACACATCCTGGCACTCAGCCCTTCCACTTTACAGGAAGTGAAAGCAGCTTGAGGTGTTTTCTAAGGACTGGAAGCTTCTAGGTGTATAAATAATGCAACCTTCAGCTCCAGTGTTAAATAAAAAAATAAAACTTCCATTAAAATGGATTGGAAGTCTGAAGCCCCGCCCAGTGGTCTGATATAGGAGTCCCCCGGGAATTCACTTCACACACTCGTGTGTTTCTTCACTACTTTGTTTTATTTAGCATTATAGAAGGTGAGGTCATCTTAACCTCTTCTCCGTTATCATCATCAAACCACGTTCTCCGGACGGAGCATCAGGATTAGTGCCTTCATCAGAAACCTATACATGTCTACTGCCCCCTGGTGGAGGACCTACAGGGGGCGAGGGACAATTTTATGTCTTCATTTTTATTACATTGTCATGGAATTACATAAAAAATATATATTTATATAGTTTTTATAATTAAATGAGACAGTAAATTGTTCCGTTTTAAATACTAGATTGTTTAGTTACCACATGTTTCGTTGTTTTTTTTTTCAAAATGTTTATAATCAAAACATGAGGCGGATGTTAAAGTTGTAAAACAAATGTTGCAATGGTTGTTTTAAACTAAATCTTTAGCTGATGTGAATTTCAGCCTACCAAAATGGAGTTGACGAGATCCGCTCATTAAATTCGACTTTCCGCAGCTTCCAACGTTTGAGCTAATTTGATGCATCAGATGATGTCGTCAAAGTTTGCTCTCTGGTGTTTAAACTTTGGGATTAAAAAAAAACCATTTAATAAAATTATTTTTCTTTCAACCACCAAATGAATCTGTTACTGCAGGGCGTGGAGGTCATCATCAACGCCAGCAGTCTGGAGGACATCGACCCAATGGCCATCGGGCAGCGGCTGGTCAATGGGACGGTGGCGGTGGCGAGCCCGGTTCTGAGTCGCCTGAAAACCAGAGACGAAGAAAACGCGGATGTGGTACAACACACACAAAAAGGCCGACTTGTTCAAATAAACTGGGTTTAATTCAATCTAAACTGCATTTTTTATACAATTGTGTGGATTTTTGAGCCTTCGCAGATCACCTGAGCCCATCGTGTAACTCACCTGTAAAGCAGATTTATTTTCTTTGTTTATAAGTAAAGAAAGCTGACCTTTCTCCGTATGACTTTTGTTTCAGGGCACTGTATACCAGAAGACTAATGCAGAGGTGGAGATGAAGAAAATCAATAGAGAGGAGTTTTGGGAGCAGGCCAAGGTACGTGTGGATCAAAACAGAGAAAAGAAGAAGAAGAAAGGAAAAAGTGCCACATTATCTTAGAATCAGCTTCTTCCTGTTTGCTCTGCAGCGTGAAGAGGAGCTGAGGAAGGAGGAGGAGAAGAAGAAGGCTGCAGAAGAGCAGCAGCGCTATGAGGAGGAGCGAATGGAGCTGGAGAAGAAGGAGCAGGAGAACCGAGAGAGGAGGTACCGCGAGAGGGAGCGGCAGATCGAGGAGCACAGGTGGGCATCCAGCCAATGAACTGTTTATGTGAAGAGGATTTGTGAGGGACCTTCTGCACATTTTAGAAACAGAATATGCTTTTGTGAAATGCGACCAAACAGAAATACAAGTGTATTGTAAAGCAAACATCTGGACACAAACACTGGTTCCTATAAGCTAAACACAGCTGGAAGAACTGCCCAAACTGGACTTTCTCATCACTGAACACTTTAACAAAAGAACTTGAGGATGAACCCATGAAAGGTTGTTCCTGATTATTTGAGATAAAATGATCAAAGACACCTTGGTTCTGACTCCAAATGTAAAGCACAGAGGTGGTTCTGTCATGGTTTGGGTCAGATCTAGCAGGTTTTCTTGCCTTTTAGGTGGCGTGTGGGTTTGGGATCCTTTAGGTCCGTCCCATTTTACTCAATGTTTCTTTGCTTTTGTTATCAAGTCGGGTACAGGTTTACAAAGTCATCGTACCAACATCGTTTGTTTTTGTGTTTTTGAGAAAAGAAAAGTCAGCATTTTGAAGGGCTTTCCCATTTTCTATGAGTATACTGAACATTAAAGTGAGAGGAAGAGTTAATAACCACTGGAAATGGGACTCAGCCTCAGATGTCCTCTCACTATCACAGCGTTTAAACATCAAAAATCTCTGGTGGATCCACAAGTAAAGGTTTTAACCTCCACATTGTTCTCATAGAGCTGGATCAGGTCCTCCTGTCCAGAACTGCTTATTTCTACTCCAACATATACTTCTGGGCTTTGCTGCCAAACAGCAACCACCTGTTCTGGAAAATGTTGAATATCTGAAACGTTTCTCCACCCCTTTAACGAGATTTCCTCCCAATCCAGCTGTGCTTTACCTATATGCTGCCCTCTAGTGTGGATATCAGTTCTGCAGTTGTCTTGTTTCATTTATTTTTCCAGCTGTGGCCTTTCTCCATAATAACATAAACATTTAATACATAATTGTTGTAAACAGGAAGAAGATGCAGGAAGAGGAGGAAGCCAGAGAGAGGTTGCGGAACCAGATCATCATAGTGAGTTTTTATTCCAACATTTGTGTCCTAATCAATTATTTCCATACTTCATGGTCGTAAGCAAGCACTTTAGAAATATTTCATTCTTGTTGATAGAATTTAGTCACAATATGGAGTCCAATCAGAGCCAAAATGTTTCCTTTTTCCAAAAACAAAATAGTAAAAAAAAGGATTTAGATTAAGGTTCAGTTTCACTTTTATTTACTTGTTTTTTTTTTATTAGGAATTTGAAGTAATCAACATGAGTAAATGGTTTTTAATTTCACAACAAGTTAGATGTGTTACTGGTTAATCAAAGCAGTTTTTTTCTGAACACTATCTAAAATTAAAGTGTAAAAAAAAACAAGGTTTCAAGTTTAAATTAATTAAAATTAAAAACATAAAACCAGAAAATGATCTACTAAATTGACTAAATGTATATAATAATACTGATGAAACCTTCATATTCAAATGTAGTACTAGCAGATTCTAAATGGTACTTATAACAGTCTTAGTATTTCATTCATGTATTTTTATTTATTTGTTTTTTTTTTACAATCAAACGCTACTTTAAGAAAATTATTAAACCAATAATTATTCTGACCCTAATTTAGCTCCATACTTTAGTGTTACCAAATATTTTTCCTCATTATCTGTGTCTGGACTTTTAAAACAAAACTCTAAACTAAGAATCCCTTTGGTTTATTTTATTTTTTATTTTTTTACTCATAAGAATGTTAGCCTCTCCTGCCCCCTGCTGGCTGCAGAGTAAATAAAACTCAGTTGGGCCTTTTTTCGTTCTCACTGCAGTTTTTCTCTTTAGGCATCTGAACCGAGCATCGAGGAGCTTCACCTGGACAAGAAGGAGTCAGAGGTGGAGGTCAGTTTGATGAAGAATTTTTCAAAAATGATCTCGTTCCTGAAGAAGCCCAATAGCTGTGACGTGGTTTAAATGTGTGGATTAATGAAAACAAAAAGGAAATGTTTATGATAAGTAATCATGAGAATAACTGTCCTGTCCAATAGTCCATGTTGCAGGTTCATTGTTAAGTGTAGTTTATTGGATTAGATTAGTTGGCTGCATCCTGAACCTGATTTATTCTGATTTTTTAGGAAGCAAAGGCCATCATTGCTCAGCGGTCGGGAAATCCTCGAGAGTTTTTTAAACAGAAGGAGAGAGCTATGACCATCAGCATCGACGCCTCGCCCGTCTCCATCCACAGGACCGGTAAACAAACCAAACCAGAACGAGAGTTTCTGTTCCCACAGTCCAGGAACAGGGACTGACGTTTGTTCCTCCTGACAGTTTCAGTCATTGGATAAAGCAGGCTCAATCAGAGATTCCTCTCGTTTTATCTGTTGGTTTAATGTTTTGATTGAACGAAACATCTCAGGGGATAAAGGATCCAGACACACGCATCACTGCCTCTACACCTCCTTCAGCTGCTGCTTCTGCAGAACTTCATTATTTCTGAGATTCCTATAAATATTTAATCAGCTGAAAGGATTTTCTCACCCGTAACCACTGCGTGAGGAAGGCAGCGCTGTGACACCAGCTGTTCTCACAGCTTTTGATGCTCATTTTAATTCAGATTTTAATATTCCTGCATGTTGTTTGTCTGCAGCGCTTTGGTGTTTGTCACTCAGTCCTCCAGAACACAAGAACATTTAGACCAAAATAAACAAACAAATGCTTATAGAACAGACCAAACCGTCTTTGACCTCCTGCAGCCGCCTGGCATCGTTTGGCCAGTCAGAGGTTCAGACTCATACATCCAGAAGATGGTCTGAGGTGTGGAGAGCTGTGCTGCTGGGCTGAAAGCCTTCTGCTTCCTCAGATTGTTGTCTGTGGTGACGTTATTCACATTTTTCCATTTTTTAATTTTAACTTCAGAGACAACTGGAGCATTTAAAAATTCTAATCCAGCGTTATCAGGGTATCCGCAGGTCCTTGAAAAGTCTTAAATTTGCTTTTCCAAATTTAAGGCCTTAAAAATCCTTAAAAATTACAAATGATGCTTAAATACAG
This sequence comes from Nothobranchius furzeri, assembly GCF_043380555.1. Taxonomy (NCBI): domain Eukaryota; kingdom Metazoa; phylum Chordata; class Actinopteri; order Cyprinodontiformes; family Nothobranchiidae; genus Nothobranchius; species Nothobranchius furzeri. The sequence goes on from NC_091750.1 coordinate 71,048,612, forward strand.
TTTTCAAAGGTCTTAAATTACCAAAGACCCAATAAACAAGATTTTTTTATTTCTATAAAATTTTCCTGAAATTCTAGTTAGTGTTCAGCATTTTTGTGTACGATGTAGGCGTAAGTGGAGCCGTACACATTCAGTTGGTTGTGAAAGGGGGCTGTTTTTAGATGAGCACATAGCTGGTTAAGCTAGTGGGAGCTAGGGCTGCTCGATTATGGCAAAAACAATAATCACGATTATTATGACTGTAAATGAGATCTCGATTATTTAGGACGATTTTTCAATTTATGTTGATTTTATTTGTTTTTATTCAGTCATAAAATTGCTCAGGGCACAATCAGGACAAAAAGAAATAAGAAACAAAATGATCACTAAAATAACTCCTGATTCCCAGTATAAAAAGACCAATATACTTATAGCTCATAGTCTACGACCCAAGGGCTATAGACCTTGGTTGAACTCATTTAAGTCTAACCAGTACAGACCCAAATACCAATATCTTGCAAATACTGACGGCAAGAATTATACAGTGGCATTTATAACAAATAAATGCAAATAAATTGATGTTCACATCAACATCAATTTTGCGTAACATTTATTTAGTCGTGTCAAGGTGCTGTAGGAGAGTGCACTAGCACCGTGTCCTCAGAGGGATTAGTTATCAGCGTGAGGAACTTATTTCTACCTTATTTACAAACAATTTACAAGTCCATCAGTTAATGTAATAATTGTCCCAACCACAGCTGTACCCCCCACCCCCCACCTCGGTCTCACAGCAATCAGTGGCAAGCTGCACGTGTGTTTAGCGCGCCGCACGCGCACATTTAGCCCTTTTTAGTGGCTCAGGAGTCCACAGGTGCGGTGTGTGTCACTCACTCTGGTTAATCCAACAGGGCTCTGAGAGCCGTTTCTTTAGCGACTGACACATCACTACATCATTCCCTTTCCTAATGTCCTGATGAACTGTCCGGAGCGCAGGCGGAGTGTTAAGCTAACCTGCAGGAAATGTCGACGACAGTTATCCAGAAAGTAGCTAAGGGTTACCAGAGATGTTTCTGAGGTGTTCACTAGGTATTTTTAAGATTTAAAAAGTCAAGAAGGGGGTCTGAGAAGCTGTTAGAAATAGCGTCAAAGTCGCCAAGTTGGCAACACTGTGGGAGGAGCGCTTCATTTGCAACTCAGGGCAGCGCAAGTGGGAGGAGCAAATTATCGGCTTGTTTTGTTTTTATAATGGTTCAAAACTCAGATCGTAATCGTGATTAAAATTCGATTAATTGAGCAGCCCTAGTGGGAGCTTGCGCCATGGGGAAGTGCAAGTTTAATGGTAACTGATCCCACGTTCGCGACGTGGTTAGCACCGGTTCCAGGCAATAGCTGGAAATTATAGCTTAAATTTAATTTTAAATAATGGTTTAAATTTGGTCAAAGTGGCCTTAAAAAAGGTCTTAAAAAGTCTTAAATTTGGCTCCCTTAAACCTGCAGATACCCTGTTTATTTATAAAGAATTCAAAGATGTTCATAAATGAATTAAACCAAACAAATAAAAATAAAAGTCTAACCTTTGAGAGCTTCATGATTATAAAAGACTCAAATTCAAATATTTCTAAACTCAGCACAAAAGTAATAAAATGTAATGTTCAGTTTGGTGTTAGCCTGCCAATGCTTCATGCAGATCCTATTCTGAGTATTTTCCCGTAAATGGAGCCACATTTGAAAGAAACACATTTGTTGATGACGTTTATTCCACCGGATGATTCAAATCTGAAAAAATTAAAACAATGATGGTCACAATCTTTGCATCTGCTCCCTTTGCTGACCACCATCTTACCTTTTATGACCAGAAATAAATCAGCACAATCTGACTTCTAGACAGAATCTCGTCTTGTTTCTTCTAGTCTGAAAAACTAAACCAAACTAAAGTCAACAAAGAGCCAATGGACCCAGTATCCTTTCTTTTTGTTAATATCCCATATTTAAGTTGATGACTTAGATTGCAGGTAAAATGTTTCACCAGCAGGTGGTCCACTTATATTTAAACTAGGGGTGGGACTTGTTAAAAAAATTAATCTAGTTAATTAGAGGCTTTGTAATTAATTAAGCTTGATTAATCGCTTTGTAATTGTTCAAGAAACGGTGCCTAAAAATGTTTTTTTTTAATTAAAAATAATGAGGCAGGGACTTAAACAATATACATAGGTGTTATTATTGTAAACTCAAGGTCTTATGGATAAGTGGAAGAAAATGGGTGGATGGACTCAAGCTCTTAATTTCTGAAAAAAAAAGGGGTTTTAATTATTCAAATGTCACTTTGTTAAATAAAACAAGACCTGAATGTATTAAAAATTAGAATAGCAAATAGAAAACACCTGCAAAGGGTTCCTGAGCCTTTAAATGGTCTCTCAGTCTAGTTGATTTACTTAAATAAATCGACTTTTGCACCATATTCAAATTTTTCCAGTTACACTTGTTTGTATAATTGGGTGTTTTCATTCCTTACCATTTACTTCTATGGCACAGCATGGGAGATGAGCAAAGCATCTCCCAAACAAAAACAGTCGTGTAAAAATACTAGGGCTGGGACTTGATTAAAAAAAATTAATCTAATTAATTAGAGGCTTTGTAATTAATTAATCTAAATTAATCGCATTTTAATCGTTCAGGAAAATGTGCTCTCAAAGCAAAACTTTTAATTAAAATTAGGAGACAGAGAATCAAACATTAGACATGGTTATTACTGTAAACTAAAGCTTTTAATAAAAAATGTTTTTTAATTATTCAAATGTCACTGTGTGATATGAAACAAGACCCAAATCAACTAAAATTTATAATTACAAATAGAAAACACCTGCAAATGGTTCCTAAGCCTTTAAATAGTCTCTCTGTCTAGTTGAATTACTGAAATAAATTTGACTTTGCACCAGATTCTAATTTTTCCAGTTTCACTTGTTTGTATAATTGGGAGTTTTTATTAGCATTTCTACTCATAATGTAGTAAAAACACACACATAAATAATAATCCTTCGAAATGACAGTAGAACAGGCACAAATATGATCTAGGACTTAAATGTACTAACTTTTAACACCAGAGCAGGCGTGACATATTCTGAGAATGATCAGGAACACTAACTGGTTCCAGTTGGATGACTGGAGGATGATGGGAAGATAAAAGATCATGGCGAGGAAATAATGATCTGACGAACAGGTGAGCGGACCTTCCTTACATGGGAAGTCCTGATGTCACGTTAAGAAGGGGATGCTGCAGACCCGCAGATTCACGCCTGCAGCAGCGAATCTGGTGTGATCTCCAGCCTGATCAAAACTTTCTCGTTCCTCACTGCCCCTGATATACTTAAGCATCCGCCCCTTAGCTGATGACAGCTTCAGCACACCTCGCTGCTTAATGATAGTAATGCATGTGATGTTTAGACAGAGACTCGTCTCAGAAACATATAATTCCCCGACAGAATTGTTTAGAAAATCATCAGAAAAGTTTCAGAGGGTTTCCGTTTCAACTTAAACTTCTGTTTTCAACTTTAAGACACGTTGTCTGTGATTGTTTACAGAGTAGTGAGAACACGGAGCGTTCTCCCAGCGGCAGCCAGGTGCCTCTCGTTTGTCTGACTACTTTCATAAACTACTGTTAGGGCACAGAATTATTCTGTCTGGTGCTTTCAGCGCTGCACAGATGTGACGTAAATGTTAAAAATATAGCTTAACTTTTGTAAAGTTTCCGATGCCACCGGGCAGCCGAAGCAGAGACGATCTCTGAAAAATGTCCGCGACACGGACTCCGTTGTTGTCTGGAAGATTTTTTTCCAAGTTAAAAAAAAGAGGCGGACGTGTTTCCTTAATCCTGCATCAGTCCAAGCAAGGCAACTTCTTTCTGTTTTTATTCTTTTAGTAGCCATTAGCACTGTGCAATGTTGTGTGCGTCAGTGATATTCAGTCTACGAGGAAGTCGTGCAATGACAAAGGTTCCGCCTTCCTCGAAATGCAAGCTGCGATTAAATGCGTAAATTTTTTTTTACGCGTTATTTTTTTCTAATTAATTAGTCATAATTAAAGCGTTAAAGTCCCGGCCCTAAAAAATACAAATAAAACGATCAGTAAAAACCTATAAAAACAGCAATCAAAACACACAATAAAAAAGTAAAAAAGAACTTTAAAAAGAGTCAGAATCTAAAGGCCAAATCGTAAAAGTGCGTTTTCAACCATGACTTGGCCAATGGATGGTGACAGTCGAATGGGGATTGGCAGTGGGGGCTACACACACGAAGGCTCGCTCCCCCCTGCCTTCTGGTTCTTAGTTGTGGTGCGGAGTTGCAGGTGGTCAGCTGACTGTGGCGAGCGCTCAGCCGCATAGGGCGTGGGTAGGTCCAACAAATACGATGGTGCGAAGAAATTGACGACACTAAAAATATCTGAAATAACATAAGTTGTTGATTTGGTGTAAAAGCTCAAATATGTTCAAGTGCAGCAGAAACTCATCTCATGTTTGGCTAACTGCATGCTGTCTGCAGTCCTGTTTAAAACCACTCTAATCACTTTTCTTTGTCTTTTTCTCCTTCCTGACCTTCTTGTTCATGTCCACCATCCTTACATCTTTTAATTAATCACGGACTCATCTGTGTTTTGTCACCTTTTCCATATTTTTCTTGTATTTTTTCTGTCTTCTGGGACACACTGAACTTCCTGTCTCCCGACTTCTTTTCCCTACTGTCCGTTGTGTCTTGTCGCTCCTCTCTGTCCTGGTCCGTGGCTTCATGTCCATGTTTCTGTGTCCGTGTCCTTGTTTGGCTGCTGTGTGTCATTGTGACCGCCAGGCCGATTGGACAGCCCATTCTTGAGGCAGCAGCACAATCCCAGCAGCCCCAGTACTACCACCCCGCCCAGGGGCGTGTCGCCCCTCCGCACGCCTCCACACGCACGGACGCAGCCCGCCGCTGCAGCCGGTAGGTACCGCACGGGGCGGTGAGAGGACCAGAACCAGACTCGGCTCGGTGGAAGATTTCCCTCCAGACATCAACCACATCTACAAATACAGACGCCGGAGGCAAAAACAAGAAGGATGAATATAATATGTGTCCAAAGATCTTTAAATATATATATTTAAAAGTTTTCTTTAAAAAAGCATCAAACTCTTAAGCCTGTTTCACACCAAATGCAATATTGAGGCGGTCCAGTTTCGGTACGGATTCCAGACGGACTTCCATCCAAACTGGCTGCGGATCATAACAAGGGGTTGGTTTTTAAATGTTTCCACTCCTGTCTGATTGTTGTCATTTCTTTAAAAGTGTTAAACACTCATTTAATTAAAACGTGTCTCTAGTAGGAAATAATGCCTCTCCTCTGATTGGCTAACAGCAACACGACTCTACCGCTGACTCTGGTTGCTCTGCCATGTTGATGTTTTATCTCCACCACCAACACTAGCCTGGAGGAGTTCTGCTGTGTGGTGGAGTTGCTGTTGCTAACAGTTAACTTCTGCTAACCGAGACATTCTCTGCGTCTGAGACCGATAACTTGGTCGACCCATCGTGAATTAAGATGGGTGAATCCATGAATGTTAGTGACAGGGTGACGTAGATCTGTCAGGCTTTTCGCATTCTACAGTTTTACCATCTGTTTTCTATCAGAAGCTAATGCAGGAGATAGGTGTAGGAGACTATTTTTATGTTCAGTCTGCATGAAACACTCAGAGTGACCTGTTAGAATCAGAAATAATCATTACAACTGGGGTTGTCAGTGTTCTACACGTTTAGCTTCATGACAATTGGGGAGGGAATTCCATACAGAAACTTTTTGGCGCTCCGGATCCGCAACGCATCACAGCCAGTGTGAATGCTCTGATTGGACTCAGTGATTTTTTTGTCTATGAGGTACAGAAACCGGACCAAATCCGTTCCACATCGGTGTGAAAAAGGCTTATTCGAGTCTTCATGTAAAATATGTAAAAACAAAGAGGATTTTTAAACTTCCACAGCAACAGAGACGCCAAAACAAAGTGCTGTTTTTATTCATCTGGATCAATATGGGAAAAACATGTAAATGAATAATGGTAGAGAATAATAATAGTAATGTTAAATGTCATAACAGGAAATAATATTGTTTACACATCACCATATTTTAAGAATATTCCTTTAGTTTTCTGAGTGGACCTTAGTTCTCGTTTCAGTAACATAAACCAAGCTGTTGCAGGGTATCTGCAGGTTTAAGGGAGCCAAATTTAAGACTTTTTTTAAGGCCACTTTGACCAAATTTAAGCTGTTTTTAAAATTAAATTTAAGCTATACTTTCCAGCTATTGCCTTGCGAACGTGGGCTTAGCCATCCAGTGACCATTAAACTTGCACTTCCCCATGGCACAAGCTCCCACTAGCTTAATCAGCTAATGTGCTCATTTAAAAATAGCCCCCTTTCACAACCAACTGAATGTGTACGGTTCCGCTTACGACAACATCGTACACAAAAATGTTGAACACTAACTAGAATTTTACGAAAATTTTAGAGAAATAAAAGAATCTTGTTTATTGGGTCTTTGGTAATTTAAGACCTTTGGAAACTGTATTTAAGGATTATTTTTTTCATTTTTAAGGATTTTTAAGGCCTTAAATTTGGAAAAGCTAATTTAAGACTTTTTAAGGACCCGCGGATACCCTGTGCTGACCTGCCAACTAAAACACCGAAAAGTCACTGATGATCAACTGTATAAAGTTTATAAATTAACTGCTAATTTAGACTTTGATTCGAGTAATACTCTCTGGAATCCTCATGGGCTGGACAACTGATATCCGTGATTTTTAATTTTTTTGATCCTTCGTAGCTTTACCTTCTGTAAAATGACCTAAAGTAGGCTTTTGTCAGAGGTTGAAGTCCCCTAACTCCCACAAAGTAGAGTTTTTAAAATAGCCTACAGATGACAACAAATATAAATAACAATATTATCACTATAAGACCACCTCCATGCAGCCATTTGTGTGTTACGGTGGATGTTTTTGTGCTTTAGATGTTGTCCAGTCTGGTGTGAAATTATGTTATGGTTTCATGTTGGGTGGTTTGAATTAGCAGCGAACCGATTTATCGACATCTCCTGTTTTTTGATTTTGTTTTAAACACTCCTGCAACCCCGATGACCGACTAAACCTGTGAGTGTTCGACTGAATTGTGTCATGAGTTTTCTGTGGGCCGCAATTCACTGAAAGTGGATCTTTGCCTCTGAGTTTTGTGGAATTGTTTGCATTTGCCAAGTAAACTTCATGTAAATATGTGTTATTGTTGGTTGAAATACTAAAAGGTTCATATTGTACAGTTTTTACTCTGACCACTTTCCAGAGAGTCGACCATTCTTCAAACTCGAGTTTAAAAACTGAAAATAAAAAAAAGATATGGTGAGAACAAATGTGAACGGGGAGTGAAAACGTCAACTAAGAAAGGAAATATTCCCAGGTCAAAATACTGAGTAGTAAAGACCATTTTAACATCTGTGGAAAGTGGCCAATATTGATGTAGTAAATCTGTAAAATGACAGATAACTGGAGGAAACAAAGGTTTATCCATTTTAATTAAGTAAGTTTAAAAGTTAAAATTAAGTAAATAGTTTTAGTTCAATCCAGTCACACAACAATAAAAGGTTTTAACTTACTTCAGATATATTATCTGTTTCATTAAAAGATGTTCACCCACATTATTCTGACAGAAGCATCCCCTCCAAACCACTAGGAGGTGATGGCGTCGATATCGACATCAAATCAAATCAAAGATACTTTATTAATCCTAGAGGGAAATTACAGTTTCAGTACACACAATTCTGAGATCAGACATAGATGGGCAAGACACATGACAAGAATTGGTGACTGTGGTCATTCGCAACCCTGAGTCGCGCTACCTTAATAGAGATAAGAGGGTTACATGAGGATTGGTTCAGGTGGAGGGAAAAAAAGGCACTTCAGAGTTACCCTCCCACCAGGAGAGCAGCTTTGCTCTGCAAAAAACACCTCAAACATGTATGCAACAGACCAGACAACACAACATAAGTCTCCACTAGGTGGGGTGGGACTATCCCCACTTCAGTTCCTGCAGCCACAATATAAGCAGCGCATGTCACGTCAGTGTGGATAGGGGGAGGAGCATTGAGGGTTGGAGGGTTGCAGTGACCCTGGAACGTTTCAGCGCCCTTCCCGCAGTCCCACCCAGGCTGGGAAAGGAGACAGAGTTGAGTTGCCATAGCGACGACACATTCCACATATCTACCGAGGGGGGAGTTTTCATTGGAGCCTTGCAGGCTCAAGGACGCCAGATTCCAATTAGAAATTGTTTTGGGGCCAGACAGAGATAATTTCCTCTCTGTCTTACAGTTTGTTGGTCCTCACCTCTCAGAATCCCAATAATGGACGTTAATCTATCCCAATCTGTGCTGATTCGTCCACTCTCTCCTTGATGGCATCCATCTTTTGTACCAAAGAATGAATCTCCGCCAAAGTTCCAAGCTTACGATTCATCTCGACAATTATGTGAGTCTGTGAATTCACAGCGCAGTGCAATCCATCTCTTAGCTCCAGGAGCAGGCCGATATTCCTCGACAGCTCGTTAATTTTCCGGTAAGCCAGGTAGCCTCCAAGGCCAATGAGCAGGAAACCTGACACCAACACCACGAATATCCACACATCTTCAGAGTCCTCCACCGTCAGCTGAGAAAGACAAATCAAGTTCCACTGTTTCCAGGAGTCCATGATGTGTCCAACTGGGTCTGTACCAGCGGGGCATCTGGGAGCCCCTTCTCCCGTTCTCATCGTTGAAAAATTTTTATCAACCGCGTTGAGAGACCAGCTGACGAGATCCGTTTAAGTGTATTTCAGTTTCCAGTTTCCAGAAATATGCAGAAGCAGCCGTGCACCCAGCACACACAGACAGACAAAGGCCTTGAGGATAAGATATGGAGGAGAGGAGGAAAAAAGCGTCTGCACCCTCCAAGAGCCGGAAGAAGTTCATATATCCATAAATAAAGGAAGAACTTGGTACTCAGATCAATTTCAAACAGAATCAAAGTTTAATATTCAGAGATGCATTAAGTAAAGTAGAACACTGTCATTGTTTCATCCATTTTCTCTAAAAATTCTGGAGTAGTGTGGATGGGATCCTTTAAGAAGAAGAGAAGGTTCCCAGCTGGAAAACCAGCCCAGACCAGCATAGCCGGCTAGTAGCATACGTTGGTGCTGGCTTAGTATGCTAGCACCCCATCATCAGCACCCAAACACAACAAATGCTGGTCTAGGCTGGTTTCTCCAGCAGGGTTTTAGTGTTTTCATGTGTTCAAAATGAATTAATTAGCTCATCAGAATCATCACTTTCTAAATATGTTGGGTAAAAAGAGCTAACTTTATCTGTCATTTTACATTTTGTATATATTTCTTCATCTGTGGCTTTGTGTGTTGATAAAATAAGATTTCCTCTGATCAGTATGCCTGGCTATAATGAACATGAACTCCTAAAACATCGGAAAAATGGGTTTGTTATTTTGATTGTTTTCGTTGTAAAGCCAGTATCTTCACTGGGCCATGACCATTGGTACCAAGGGTGAGAACATTTCCAAAATATCTCAATGGATTTTAAATCTCTCAAAACCTTCAACTGAGTTTTTGTGGTATCAGAAATATGCAGTTTTGGTTGTGGCTGGAGACAGAATAGCAAACAAAGTGTGGGGAAATTGGGAGGAAATTCAGAAAACGTTAAGAAATACAAAAATGTTGCACAGAAATTCTGTCTAAATTTTCTTGCAATTTTCTGTGTCCAACAAGTCGTGGACAGATACTGGCTTTAGTGATGATTCACACTAAATCAGTGAGCCTAATTTTTTCAGACATATTGAATCTTTGTGGATGCGTTTTATTTTCGATGACAACATATGCTTCAAAGATCCACTTTTTACTGGAATCCACAAACATCAGCGTACGTCTGGATTCTGTGTAACTTTAGTATTCATGAAATGGGCTGGGCAATATGGCAATATAAAATCGTGAAGATTTTTTATGCATCGATCATCTTCCGGAGCTGAGAGATTGTAAAATCATCACATTTAATTGAAAGATTGAGAGCATGTTTCCGCCCAGACCATTTTAGATGTGACTCACTCTGAGCCTGATCACTTAAGTATGTACTTATAAAAATGAAGCATATACTGCTGAAGAAGTGTTCACTTGGTGGTGATTTTAGTTCTAGTCTGTTACCATGACTCAGCAGTGAGTTGATTAGGTTAATCACCAGATAACAGCATTATTAGCACATTAGCGTAAAGCAGCTAATTACTGATCTAATAACTACAGCTGTTATTTGTTTTTGGGCTGTTTTTACTTGGGGAAATGGTGTGGTTGCATTGTTCAGTAACACATTTGTTTTATAAAGCTGAAATTTAACAAATAGTGAAGATTAAAGCATGGATTTATTGGAATAAAGGAAATATTTTAGCCATATCGCCCACCCCAAGTCACGAGATAGTAACCAAAAGAGATGAACCAACAAAATCTCGGTCTTGGAAACAATAAAAAAATGGGATTTACTGTAAATGATCTTGTTTTAAAACACCAGATTAGTTGTAGAAGTGAAAAGCGGTCACATTTTGGAGAAGCCGTGTTTTTTGACATTTATTTTTTAAACGTATAATTTTATTTTCTGCAGGGGATGACGACGACGATGACTGTGATGAAATGAGCACAGAGTGTATCATGGCTGCCGTTTCGCCCATTCCTAAAATAGTCACAACACCGATTAAAGAGGACTTCAGCAGGGAGGAGGAGAATCATCGAGGTGAGTGGGGTACGAGGGGTTTGGTTTGATTTATTTCAAACAAGCAATTCCTTTTGTTTAGGCATCCATCATGTAATGCCAAACCCTTTTGGTTTGCTTTCAGGAACCTCATCTACCTTACGTTTATTTCCTTATTGTGTTAATCTCTTGCCAAACAGGATATTTGATATTGAAATTTAAAACACAGTTTTTATTTTAAATTGATTATATAAGAGTGAAGGGTGTCAACGTGGTAACATAAAACAGGATTATTGAGATTATTTTTGTCATGGGACTTTTTCACAGTAGAAAGGTTTTTTCTAACGAGTCGTTCTTCAGCCAACATAAACTATACACCGTTTAGTTGATTTTGTGATGATGTCACTCACTAAAGATTTTGAAACTGAAATACTCAGAACTGTTTTAATTAAAACTATTTCATTTCCCCTGTTTTTTGCAAGGTATACAGCCCTCTAGCCTTTCAGCTACAGATCAGCTGTTTAGTAGAGCATTTTTTATTATGTAAGCACTGAAGATGAGTAAAAAAAAAACACTATTAAACCTAAACATTTCTAAAAGAAATATGGAGATGTCTCCATAGCACAGCAGCCTGGACATTACAATCACATTAAAAATATTTCTTTTAAGTGTTTTGGCCTTTCTTAATTCAGATTCGAGGCCTCAGCCGGAGCAGAAACAGCCCCTACAGGAGTCAGCACCCACCAAACCCGTGCAGAGTGTCGCCCCACAGACCCATGACATCTCCGGGTTTTCTCCGTGGGAGTCCGAGACAGACAACCTGGTCGATCTGTTGGATAGCAGCTCCAACCCTACCACCAACCTTGCTCAGACCTCTCAGTCCTCCAACCTGGTAGACCTGATGGGAGACTCTGATGTGCTTCATGACGACATCCAGCCTATCGCCGCCGCTGGCAGACCTCAGCCCCTCCTCAGCTTCGACGAGGTGATTGACGGGAGCTTCTGCTCGGGCACCGGCACCGAAGACGACCCATCCAGTCTGGTGGACGTGACTGGCTCTGACCAGATGACCCTCAGCTACCAGCATGCACTGCAGCATGCCTCTGGGGAGGGGCAGGATCTGGATGATGGACAGCTGCTGATGACCAATGGGGAGACACTACTGAAAGAAGGAACACAGGTCAAATGGACTCAAACTGCTGCTGTCCATCAAAGTTTTGTCTTTATATATTTTCAATTCAATTTATTTTTCTGCCTCTATTTTCAGGCAAGTGAGGGATATTTCAGCCAATCACAGGAGGAAGAATTTGGCCAATCAGAGGAGTCCTCAGCTAAGCCAGCACCAATCTTTTATAACAAGCCCCCAGGTGAGAAAAAATACTTCTAATTAGATTTTTCACAAGTTTGAAAATGACCGAACAGCAAACTTCATACAGCTGTCAGTCACCGCCACAGCACTACCTTCTGTGTCTGACACACCTCCTTTGGGTGCATTTTTCAAACAGGAAATGTGGGTGGAGTTAGACACAACATTTAGGTCCTAGGAATGTTGCACCAGTATAGTTTACAAAATTAGTTTCCAAACTAAATATTTAGGTCTAACCTAAATGTGTAATATAGTAGCTAAATATTTAATTTGGAGCAAGACATTTAGTTTACAAACTAAATATTTAGCTCCAAATCAAATATTTAGTCCTGTAGCGATATGAATGGCCTCATTTTGTGTCCCAAAGGTCACACTTCCCCAGCTGGGTCGAGCTGTACTTTGTCCCACAGATTATCCATCACAGGAGCTGTAAAGTCTGCTAAACACCATCTTTTATCTGTCTGCTGTTCCTCCGCAAGACTAAGGACACTTCAAGATTTTAAAATATAATTTTAATAAACTCTTTTTACTGTTTATTACAATCATCATATAATAATCATCATAAATAATCATCATGGTTCAGTATAAATGTATTTAATTACTGAAATGACTTATTCTTTGGGTTAATAATAATTATTATTTATGATAATCCGTAATGTTTGATCAGTAACCAGAAGGTCATTTGCACATGTGCACATCATGCAGAACTGAATCCAGGGTAAAGTTAACTTGCTCTCACAACAAGCTCCATAACAACAAGCTTTCTGACGCTGAGAGGGCGTGTTCTGAGGTTTTGTTAAAACTAAATCTCCGCAGCTCAAGTCCAATTCTTGAACCAACCACAGGACGAGGGTCGGCCGCCTGAAGCCTCACTAATGGGCCATTCCCATCTGTACCAGGTCGGCCCGGGCCGGGTAGCCCCAGTCGGCCCCAGCCTGGCCCGGTTGATTCCACACATCCTTGTCTTAAGCCCATGTGGGCTTATTCTACCCACCAATCAGAGGCTTGCTCTAATGGAAGGTGTGAATTTGCTGTCAGCAGTGGGTGTGTTGGCCCTGGTCGGCCTGAAGCAGACCCCCTCGAGAAGAGGGCTGAGAATGAGCCTTGGTTGGCCCAGGAAAATACCAGGCCACCCAGATATGTAAAGAACCTGCGCTACCCGGCCCGGTACAGATGGGAATGGCCCATATGCTGTTCTGTTACGCCGATAGAATTGCTCCGAATAAACGCCACCTGTAACCAGCTGACCAAAACTCCTTCAGAGTTATTGATTTTGAGACGCAAATAGTTTCATCAGTCGTTGTGACCCGGAGACATCTCAGGACCGATTTGAGTCGCACCGAGGTCCTTCTACCAACCTCGTGCTCGGAGGACACCATCTCCACCTGACATCTCGGATCCACAGAGGGTCTCCTGAACTGGGTGAGGTAGACACTTTCCGACAGATGGCGTCTGTATGCTGTTCTCTCTAAGAACAACTCAGTTAGCTGCAAAACAGTATTTTCCACCCAGAACGCGTTTCTCTCTCTGAAAGAAATCTTCTGAGATTCATCCAAACATCGCATTTCATTTTAGTTTCCATTAAGACACAGGTTTGCTTTTAATAACATTTTTTAATATCAAAGCTGTTACAAATTGTCATCTTTAAAATTGTTAGCAACAAATTCTTAACTTTTTAAACCTGACTCTTCTTTGAAATGAAACACAGAAAGGTGTATATTTGGTTACTGAATAAACAAAGAATACATTAAGTCTTCTGTTTAATAAATAAACTTTTGCTATTAAATTTAATTATCTTAAATTAAAAATGAATCTTTGGATTAAAATATAGACCAAGACAGTTGGTGTATGAACTTCTATCGATTGGATTAATATCCTAGATACTTATGCATGATATAAGTTCATATGCTAATGTGTCAGATCTTTTCTCAGAATCTAACAAAGCTGATAGCAAACAGCGTTAATTCTAGTATGTAGATTGTCTACGCTACAGTCCATCCATCCAGTCGGGTCGCGGGGGCAGTAGCCGAGAGGCCCAGACTTCCCTCTCCCCAGCCACTTGAGCCAGCTCCCCTGGGGGAATCGGTTCAGTGTGTGAATGTGTGTGTGAATGGATGAATGAAACACTGTAGTGTAAAGCGCTTTGGAGTTCTTACTCTGAGAGGTGCTATACAAGTGCAGGTCATTTATCATTTATCCCAAGGCGTTCCCTGGCCAGGTGAGACATAGTCCCCCCAACGTGTCCTGGGTCTACCTTTAGGCCTCCTCCTAAATATTTAGTTTCCAAATAAAATATTTTGATAACAGCTAAATATTTATTTGGGGGCTAAACCTAAATGTTGATTTTGCAAACAAAATGTTTAGCTCCAAAATAAATATTTAGCTGGAATCTAAATATTTAGTTCTGTAAAGAAAAATACATTTCTCTTTTCTACAAATGTCGTTGGGAAGGCCACACAAAATCACTCTAATGGCTGCAAATGGCCCTCGAGCCACTTTTTGGTCATGGTTGTTTCAAAGACTGAGCAAAATTAAAGTGTTCTTTCTGTCTGAAGCCGTTTTATCGGTGAATCTGGTGATTTACAAGTTTTGTAATCCTGTTTGTTCCCGTAAGAAAAAATAAAATAATAAGAAATGTGTCTAAGAATATAATTTTTTTTTAGAGAACCTTTAATGAAATGGCCCTGGTGTGTTTGTGTTTAGAGATTGACATCACGTGCTGGGACACGGACCCCGTGGTCGACGATGATGAAGACTAACCGCCGTTCCCACGGCACACCAGGAGGAAGTAGGAAGTGTGCTTCATGAAGAAACAGATTTTCTTTTCTAAAAAACACAAACAAAACAAAAAAAGTAATATTATTAACAAGTCTTGCATCAATACTACTTCTGTATTATCTTTTAGAGGAAACAGTAGCCACTGTTTGAGTTGGGAGCGGCTCGGATCTGGTCTTCTGTGTTTATTTATTTGTTTTGTTTTCTATGCAGGTGTAACAGCTGACAGAAAAGGGGTTTTATTTGTGTACATGGTTTATTCGACGTGGCGCACCGCTGCAGATTAGAGACAATGAAGCTTGGTGTGGAGCTGGTGGCCCACACTTTTAGTTTTAGAGCTTTAATAACACAAGTTTGAACAACACTACCAGCGGATCTAAACAGCGGCCATGTTTACCTTCTCCTTTCTTCCTCCTTCGGCCTTCATACCTGAAAGTTATCACCTCTGAAAGCCAGTTAATCCCATATTCAGCCTCACTCTCATGAAGAATGGTGGATGTTTTATTTATGAAATTTAGCTGACAGTCCTTTGGACAAACCTGTGGCGCCTTTTTGACCTTTTTTCACTCCTTTTGTATGATTTAAAAAACTGCATTCAAGATTTCAAATGATTTTTTTTACATTTATTCTAGTGCACTTTTCATTCTTTGTTTGCCACCTTGTGGTTGAATTTCATCGGCTTTCTTTTAATTCGCCACTTCTATTTTAAACAAACAGAACTAAGATGTTTTTGTCTCCAGTGTATAGATATTTTTGCAGTTTTTTAGGAGAGTTTGGCTTTCAGATACAGAGCATGGAAACGCAATAACTTTGTACAATTCTTTATTTGATAAAAGTGCGTTTATTTCTTGAGGCAGGACGCCTGGAATCATTTTTTTGTTTCGATTTATTTCTCCTGGTAGTTCCGCTTTATTTTCCCACTCAGACAAATCCAGGGTGGGATCATGTTGCCGGATACAAACGTGTGTTTTATTTTTTTATTTTAAACTGCTGAGAACCAGATGTTCATGATACATTTTGCTTAAATTGAAAATAGGCTATTTTTTTATTTGAGTGGAAGCTTTTGTTTTCTAAAAGTAAAAAAGATTCAATCAAATATTTATTATTAATTAATATGTTTAGGATTAAACATTTCAAGGCTCAATCAGTAAAAAACGAACTAATTTAATTAGTGTTAGTTGGGACCAGAACTGACCTTTTATGTACTTACTGGATTTAGCTCTACATCGATAAGCTGATGTTGTTTCCTGCTGTTTAATGCCTTTACCATGGACAGAACGTAGGGTAAGGGTTACCCTAACCCTAACCCCAGTTAGTCCACCTCCCCACTCCAGTCATTGAGCTGTCAGTCAAACTGGTTTTCATGGTGGCTCAGAAAGTCGAACAAAATAGTAAAACGGAAACGCAAAACAAAAGACGATGGGAGTTTAAAAAAAAAACTAAAATCAATTAGCATCAAATGGAAATTCTGGTCAACTGGACCTGCTTAAATGCAGGTGATGCCAATATTACATCAAAAACGTAAATGTGAGACAGCAGCGATTGCATCATCGAGGGACTCTACTGTGGTCTTGTGAGTCCAGTCACTTTTGTCTGGTTAACCACAATTCGTGCGGGCTACCATCTTGCTTTTACTCAGATTGTACATTTAGTTGTTGTGGCTTTCGTATTTATTGGGATCTCTTGGGCCAACTCAGTGTTTGAAGGAAAAGTTCCACGAGGCAGTTTCAAGTTTTAGTTACAAAACCATCATCATGACTCTTTTTAGTAAAATCTGCTATGAAGCAAACTTTGCACAAAGCCACAGGAGTTTGAGTTCATATTCATCATTGCTCAGACGGCTAATTAACCAGCACGAGATTTACCAGACTTTTTACAGTAATGTAGAAACAAAAAATACCAGGAAACTTTTTGCTTAAATACATTTTATTAAAAAAATTTTTTGTGTTTTTCCAGATCTTCCTTCATTTTGCACATTAATATAAAATCCCCAAAACAAAAAAGAAAATGGCTTGTTTGAGGTTTTAGCCTAAAGTGCTGACTTCACACAAGCTTCCTTTACAATGTTCATTATGTCCTCTTTTTAAATATTAAACGAGGTTCTTTTTGCTTCGGAAATGAAGGTGTTTCGAGTTACCCTTTACATGTTTCGACCGTCGTCTGCAGTCTTCTTCAGAAGTGTCACAGGTGTTTGTGTGACGCGTCTATCAGCTGTTCTTCTGGTGGGCGCGACAAACCCGGATCTGTCAGATCTACCAGGTCGGTCACGCTACACATAGTACATGAACGCCTAAAAACGGACAGATCACTGAAGAACCGGACAAATATCCACCCTGTTAGATTTTGTAGCAAAATCCACATATTTTCAGTACAAAAGTAAAATATACAGACAAAAAGAAGCTTTCGCCATGGAAGACCCACTCTCAGCCATAATGAGTGGGTTCTTCATGGAGGATTTGGAAGAAAAGGTCTTTAACACAGCACCTGCACACATCAGACCCCTGTTCTGGAGGAGATACGTGGACGACATCTTGGAAATAATAAAAACTGGGCTCACACAACAACTCACAGACCACCTGAACACGGTCGATAACACGGGAAACATAAAATTCACACATGAAAAGGAAACAAACAAAACAATGGCATTTCTGGACATGAACATTCACCACACAGACGACGGCAGCATAAACATCACAATATACAGAAAACCCACGCATAGAGACCAATATCTGCTTTGGACATCTGAACACCCCACGGCACACAAACTATCAGTAGTCAGGCCAGTATACGAACGTACCAGCTTCATTACAGATGAAACAGACCGCAAACAGGAAGAAGAGCACATCAAACAAGCACTAACCCTCTGTCAGTATCCAAAATGGGCCATAGAAAAAGGAAAACAACAAGACAAAGAAAAAGAAAAAAAACAGACCAAAAAAAGAAAACAAATACAAAGACCAGACCACACGCACACGGACACCATCACAATTCCATGTATCCAGGGAGTCACAACGTATACAAAGGGCCACAAAAAAACAACAAATCAACACAACCGTCAAACCTCACATGGAACTCAGACAGCTACTAGTACTCCCCAAGGACAAAATAGAAGCAGACAAGAAATGCAATGTTATCTACGAAATACCATGCATGTCGTGCAATAAAACATACATAGGGGAAACCGGAATATATGACACAAGAAGTAAAGAGCACCAGAAGGAATGCGAGAACGAAACAACAGAAAGGCTCACATGGACAACAAAGAAAAAAGCAGAGGAGCAAACCCTCAAGTCAGCCATCTCAGATCAATCCAAATGAAATAATCACATCATGGACTGGGATCAAGGGAAAATTATCAACACGGAGAACAACCGGTTCAAGCGTTGGGTCAGGGAGGCTATAGAAACAAGGAAACGGGAACATTGGAACATGAACAAAGACGAGGGGTCCTATCAGGTGTCTCGCACCTGGGATTCCCTTCTCCAAAGCGGAGGTGGGCGTGGCCGACCCGGTAGATCTGACAGATGCGGGTTGGTCTCGCCCACCAGTAGAACAGCTGATAGAGACGCGTCACACAATCACACAAACACCTGTCACACTTCTGAAGAAGACCGCAGATGACGGTCATTCCATTTCATTTCATAAAGCCCCTTCTGCGACCAATGCAGACGCCCAAGGTGCTGAACACAACACAATAAAAACATAAAACCATCAGAATGAAATATAGCAATCATAAAACCAACATAAAAAAATAATTAAGAGAGGAGAGTAAAAACAATAAATAAAATCCTGAAAAAGATTAAGAGGCCGGGGCAACGAAACCAGGTAAAAATTTCTAATCCTGGAATGCCTTGACAAAAAAATGGGTCTG
The DNA here is from genome assembly GCF_043380555.1 of Nothobranchius furzeri. Lineage (NCBI taxonomy): Eukaryota > Metazoa > Chordata > Actinopteri > Cyprinodontiformes > Nothobranchiidae > Nothobranchius > Nothobranchius furzeri. The sequence continues at coordinate 71,067,375 of NC_091750.1, forward strand.
AAGGTGAGTCTTAAAAAACCCCAATGAAGGTGACTGACGTACCACCAAATGCAACTGGTTCCAAAGTGCAGGTGCCAACACCGAAAACGCACGGTCCCCCCGTGACCTGCACTTAGTGCGCGGAACCATCAACAGCTCCCTGCCAGCTGAGCGAGGGGCCCTCGAGGGGGCATGTCTATGCAAAAGGTTGCCAAGATATGCTGGAGCAGTTCCTTGTAAGGCCTTGTATGCCAGTACCAAGACCTTGAATTTTGCCCTGTATTGCACAGGCAGCCAATGAAGGGATGATATGCTCCCTGCGCCTAGCGCCTGTCACGAACCTAGCGGCTGAGTTTTGTACTAACTGCAAGCATGCTACCTCACCCTGACTAAGGCCGGCATACAATGCATTGCAGTACAGTAGTCGAGCCTTGAAAGAATAAAAGCGTGTGACAGTCTCTAGATGTACTCTGGACAGCAGGGGCTTAATTCTGGCTAGTCAGCGTAAGGTAAAAAAAACACGATCGCACAACCTGGTTGATTTTCGCGTCGAATTTAAGGGCTGAGTCCAGTTGTACTCCCAAATTTCGGATGGTGGTCTTCACATTAGATGCCAAAGGGCCCAGATTCACAGCATTGCATGGGCGTGTAGACATGCCAGGGCTAAGTACAATTACTTCAGTCTTAGCGTCATTCAGATGTAAAAAGTTTGTAGCCATCCAGGAGCACACATCCTCTAAGGCATCTACAAGCTTTGATATTGATCCATTGGACAAACAGTTGTCAAGAATCTCACCCCCAGTAAATCACACAGTCACTCCATCTTTAGTTGCTATCAATATGGCTCTTTTATATGTTTGCTCTCTGCTGAACAAAACTTTTATTATAAATGACCTAATTTTAGATAATCACCTTAAATGTGTATTTTTGACAGAAACATGGTTGAGTTCAAATGCTCCTGCTGTTCTCACAGAGGCCTCCCCACCAAACTTTAATTTTACTTATTCAATAAGAAATGGAAAAAAGGGAGGCGGGACTTAGCTTAGCTTTTAACTAATTACTATTTATCTAGTCTGTTTAACTGTATCGCTTGTCATATTTGTTACATCTTAGTGTTTTTACATGATTATGTTTTCTTTTACTATCTTTATAATCACGTTTTATCAGTTACTTTCTATCCATATTAGCTTTTGTTATTTTACAGTTATATATTTTAATCCTCCAGTGTTTCCTCTGCGGAGCCCTCTGCCTTGGGGCTGGTGGTCGGCGGCGGCGGCCGGGGCGCTTCTCGGGTGGTGCCCGGGCAGTGGTGGGGGTCTCCGCCCTCCCTCCCTGGGCGTCATGGGCCGGTGTCTTGGCTGCTGCCGTGGATCTGTTGCTGCTGAGGCAGATGGCTCCGCTGATGATGTGTCGTCCATTACCTGACTAATCTGAACTCAGCCTATTGTTTACTCTGATGTTCACGTGTGTGTGTGTGTGTGTGTGTGTGTGTGCGAGTGTGTGGGTGAGTGTACGTTCACCTTGGAAATTGGTTGCGGGAGGGGAAGTGTAATTGTCAATTGTTTTATACTTGGGGAGGGGGGCTGGGATGGGAATATGGGATCTATGGGGACATTTTAATCTGTGAAGCACTTAGAGTTGCATTTTTTTGTATGAAAAGTCCTTTATAAATAAAGTTGATTTGATTTGATAGCCATTGTAGGGCTGCACCGGTAATTCCCGCCCAGTGCTGTAGCCGATCCAAAAGTATGTCATGATCGACCGTGTCAAAGGCCGCAGACAGATCTAACATCAAAAGAATGACAGCATCCCCCCCCCCCCCTCACAAGCTAAAAAAAAACATCATTAAAAACCATTAAAAGTGCAGTCTCAGTACTGTGACCTGCTCTGAACCCTGACTGACAGATCTCCCAGAGTTCATGAGTGTCTAAAAATGCAGCCAACTGTAAATATACAACCCTCTCAAGCATTTACGTAAGGTAGATGTGAGATAGGTCTGTAATTGGCTAACACAGTTTCCTCCATCCCCTTCTTTTTCAGCAGTGGCCGTACAACAGCCCTCTTGGGCTGCATGGTGGCGCAGTGGTTAGCACTGTTGCCTCGCAACACGAAGGTCGCAGGTTCGAAACTCGGCTGCGGCCTTTCTCCGTGGAGTTGCGTGTTCTCCCCATGCATGCGTGGGTTTTCTCCGGTTTCCCCCACAGATCACAACATAGGTAAAAAAAAAATTGTAAGTCGCTTTGGGTAAAAGCGTCTGCTAAGCACATAAACATCTAAACATAAACATCTAAAAGTAAGGGGGACCACACAAGAGGCCAGACTGGTGTTTAGGATAACCAGTATATAAGGGGCCAGAACAGAAAAAGCCTCCTTAAGCATCCTTGGGGGAAGAGCATCATAAGGGGAACCAGAAGGTTTTTGCTTAGAAATAAGTTCCTCTAGCTCTGTCATAGATATAGTCTGGAAGGCTGGCAGGTTTGCCCCAAGTGGCATAGGTGCCACGAAAACAGGAGTGCGGCCTACAATAGCAGCCCGAATCATCGCTATCTTGTCCACAAAGTAGTGAAGGAAATCTTCACATGTCCCGGCCATCGCAGCCGTGGACCTGGAGGCAGAAGTTGCAGTTTCCCGTACTGAATCAATCACCTTAAAGAGAGTGCGTGGGTCATGAGAATTTGATTCCACGATGTTGGCATAGTATCTGATCCTAGCCTGTCGTACCACTTCCTGGTAATCAAAAAGTGACTTTTTATAAATATCATAGGACACATGAAGTTTGTCTTGCTTCCACTTCCGCTCAGCTCTCCTGCAGGCCTGCCTGGAGGCCTGGGTCTCATCAGACATCCACGGCTCTGCCCTATGCCCTCCTTTCCTACTCTTAAACATGTAAAAGGTAATTAGAAACGCCTTCATGTCTGAAGCAAAAAGAACCTTGTTTAATATTCACACAAGCTTTTTTAGAACCGTATTATGGATATTGTTGCTTTGATAATGGTACTCTTGCTGTACTCGCCCACATCAAGTCTAGTGCAAATTAACAGCAATGTTTATCCTCGCTGGTGTTTAATATGGAAATAACCGAAGTCCAGAACTAAAGAAAAATAACAGGTATAAAAATAAATGGATTTCTAAATTAGATTCTGTCTAAAGACCAGACTGACTTGAACGTTAACCATACAGGTCTTCTGTCACTCACTTGTGTCTGTGGACTAAAATAAACTCATATCTGAGCAGCTAAAGATCCAAAACTGAAGTTGAAAAAGTTTTTTTGATCTCTTCATGATTGTTTTAAAAAGGTTTCCTGACATCTGGATCTCCAAGCAGCTTAAAACCCCCAAAAGGCTGAAATAAATGAGTAAATTCTCACGTCTGCTGCTGTTATTTGTGCCAATGCAAAGGTACCCACATTATTTGTTGTTGTTCTTGTTTTTTTTTAAGGACTGAGTGGTTCTGTTTCTGTGGAAACCAGGTTAAGAGGAGGCGGGAGTCGAGCGTGTTTTTAATACCTGTCGATAAATGTTCTAGACTCGATTTTCAGCACCTTTTCTTGGAGGCTATCAGCAACGGTGCTGGACTGTTTGCTGTACATCCCTGTAGACAATAAAAAGGCAATAAGAGCAGCTGTGTGGGCGTGTTTTAATCCAAATCAATGTTTTCATTTGGTTTCGTTTAGTTGTTTGGATTATGTTGAAACCCAAACTCCACTAAATGTCACTGTTTTCCCTCTAAACCTGCTCCATCTGACAGGAATTTGGTTAATCTGCTCTCTTTAAAGGTGATGTAGCATCTATGTATTCATGAACCTAAAATAAAAGTGTTTTTCGTTCCATCAGGGAGAGTTGTATAAATCTGATCAGTAAAATTCAGGAGTTGGAGCCACTCTGTTCTTATTCTACTTCACAAATTGTTCTGTTTTCTGAAGATTTTAATGCATAAAATAAAAATAAGGAAGACACGGTAAAATTTAAATCTAAATGTTCTGAGATCCTCTGGAGACACTGCTGGATGTTGCCTCGTATTCAGAACGCGACTCAACATTATTTGATCATTTTCTGGAAAATATTTAGACTTCTTTCTTGATATTTTAACTTTAATCCAATGTCCTTGTTTGTTGGTTTTATTGGCTTCTTCCACATGACACTCATGTGATTCTTCTACACAACGCACACAAAAATCACATTAAAATGTTTTAAAGTCTAACAATTGTAATTTTATGTGATTACTATATATAACAAACCTGTTTAATGAAAATCTTATCCTGAAATTAGTCCAGTAAACGTAAAAAAAAAAACCTTATTTCAAGGATACCCACTCAGCAGTTTGATGGAAAAATCTTGTGCAGAGTTAAGAGAACAGTGGGTGGGACTTGTGTTAGCCCCACCCCCGTCATCCATTGCCATGGTGACGGTGGAGATTGGAGGGGTCAGAGTTCTGCTTTTACGACATGTAAACACGGCTGAGCAGGTTGCCAAGCAACGCGTTCTCTCACTGATGTCATTCGAGTCGGGGTGAAGAGAGTCTAGTCGGGTTTGATGGAAGAGAAAATCTCAGCAGTGTGTTTTTGTTGTTGCTGTTTTATTGCTTCAGTGTTTGGGTCATTAGGAGGATTCCTGGCGTCAGACTGTCTCATTCCTGCTGAGGAAGACTCATCAGGGGGCCATCTTTATCCCAAGTGTTCTCCATTCACACAATGAACAACGAAACAGAAAATCATTTGTAAAATAAAAATTTTACTTTTTTGTTAATAAAAAGAAATCAAGAGATTTAATGTTATTATTTGTTAACACAGCCCCCTCTAAAAGAAACCCTTTCACTGGCCTAGTCATGCACGATTTAGTCAAAGCATAAAGCATGGACTGGCAAGCCATCCCATATATGTGAATATATGCCATGACCCATAGACAGAGCTCAGTCGTGGGGCGGAGTCTACGATTGTCCTTCAAACTGTCTCCACATGCTATTGGACAACAACGTGACATTCTCACTGCCACAGATGTCAATCAACGGGGTGGTCCACCATACACTGTCGAAGGTGCAAATACATCCTTTTTCTAAATAAAGGACTTAAGTACCTCTATCTGTTCTTGACTCAAAGAAAAGCCCACGACTAAATAGTCCAAAGTTGATGCCAAAGCTGTTTCAAACAAGCTATCGCCATCTTTGTTTCACTCAGTCACAGTAACACCCCGCCCTCCAAAAGTTTATTATTTATTTATTTTCTTTCCCTCGTTTCTATTATTACTTTCGTTGTAGGTTTTGTTTTTGCTTTTGAGTTTCGTTGAACCTTCTGGGCTATATAAAAATATCTCACACATGTATAAAATTAGAAAACCCAATGACAACATCTTCCTGAGTGTTTGTTTTTCTCACTCCAGAGACCTGTTATTGCTTCGCAGCACGTTGGTAGTTGTGGAAACAGTATTGAATGGCCTTTTACTTTCCTTCCCTTTATACCACCTCACAGGGTGAATCATCGTCGGGGTGAATGTGTCTATCTCTGTGGTGAAATGCTCGTCTTTAAGTTAATAAATTCAGCTGCACAATCGTTTTCCTCAAGGCCTGGAGACGTTTCTCTAAAGGTGCGAAAATGTGACTCATCAGGCTGAAGGCTGGTGAGTTTTATCGCGGAAAGCAAAACACAAAGAGTATTCTGTCCGTTCAGGTCGCCTTACTCAATAGCTGCAAATTACAAGACTGAACCCAATGTCATGGGATTAATGTTTAAAATGAAAATGTTTGGGATATGGGAATAAATACTAGCATGTCTTTCAGTAAGAAGAATGCAATGCTGGAACACATTCTTAAATTTAAGTTAACTGAACTGAACAACCAAGCAGACGCTCAATAGTTTCATGCAGCTATAAAGAATTTGTCTTGGCATTTTGGTACAAAAGAGAATGATGAGAAATAGCAGCAATTCAAATATATACAATGTGAAATGTTCATGCACAAAAATGTGAATTAATTAAAGTGACTAAAGCAGTGCAATAACAGACACCAGATGAACTAATTCACTAGTGAGGATAGAGGGTTCCAGAGGGTAAAAGAAGAGAGGTAAGCTCAGCCTTTCAGAAAAAGGAAATTTTTATCCAGCGAACACTCCATAGATCGGGGGTCGGCAACCCACGGCTCTGGAGCCGCATGCGGCTCTTCCATCCATCTGATGCGGCTCTCTGTGCTTGTAAAGTAATGACTGGATATTTAAATAAAATGCTTTATATTTTACTACATAAATTGTACATCTGAAAGCTAATTCTAATTCCTGGATTTGTATTCTGAACAGTCTAAACATGTTTTAAAAAGAAACGTATGACAAAATTGGCACCTGCTCAGTAAAACCACCAACAGGGTGAAAAATATCAAAATATTGTAGGCAGAGACGGGCTACAACTTCTGGATCCATTTTATATATATCGTTTTATTGATTATCGTCTTATGAAAGATAACTTTGACGTACACGAGCGACCGGTACTGGATGCTGTCACCTGTTGTGAGCAGCTCTCTGCTGTCTGAGGGTAGGTCCCGCCCACAACGCCGCAGCTGCTGTGGCTCCCAGTGTTTTCTTTACTGTGGGAAACGGATAATAATGGTTCTTTGATGGGAACAGGTTGCCGACCCCTGCCATATATCTACTGGCAGGAGGTTTGGAAATTGGGGGCATGTCTGGGATTTGAACCAAAAACCTGTCACAGAAAGCACGTGGCAGGACTGGTCCAAGCCTTTGTGGGTCCCTAAACAAGTTTCTCTTTGAAAATTTTAAACATGTAAATTGGGCTGCACTTCAAAATAAAACCAAATGACACTACATAGATAAATCGTCTTTTTCATGTAAAATATTTCGTTTGTATTATTTAAAGTTGTTAAAACATTTTTCCTCATGTCATCTTGGTGCTCCAGGGGGTCCACTGGTGGTGTGGGGGCCCAAGGTGGTCACTTAGTTCGCATATGCATTGGGCCATCTCTGGCACATGGTGTACTACTTCTAAAACCAGGGCTGTGTCTAAAGCCTGATCCATGCTTCTCCGTCAGCTCCGCAAGGGACAGACACGCACGGATTGACAAAAGCGTTTTGCTCTCATACTTCTCCGTCTCCTGGGGAGTGTAGCCAAGCAATTCCCCGGCAGGACAACAGAGGGCGTAGCGCTGTTCTGTGGTATCCTGTCATGTATCGGTCCAAGATAGTGTGTTTATATTGTGTGCTTTTTTTTTGTATATACTGTAAGAGACTTTTAACACAGACAAATTTGTCTCTCATCCTCCACCTCTTCATGCGCTCGCCACCTCTAAACCCACGTTTCCTGTCATTTCCGTCCACAAATAAAATTCTTGCTGCTCATCTTTTCACTCCTCCAGTCACGGGGAATTAAACGTTCATATTTTTAGAGTTTTTTTGCGAGGTATTCTTCAAGCTGCTCCGTGTCTGCCACTAGTTATCCTCAGCTCTCTTTATGTTTTTGAGGGCGCAATGGCGGCGGTGTAGACGACAGCGGTGTCCTGACCAATCACAAGCTTGCGTTGTCCGTCTCGACGGACGGATGTTTAGAAAAGAGAGCTCGACTCCGCCCGTCCTAGCGGAGCTCTCCGGCAGGCCCGCGAGGACGGATAATGGCGTTGCGTGTCTCCGCACTGACGCAGACGGAGAAGCATGACTCAGGCTTAAGTCCTGAGGCTGTACCCTTCCAAGTACACTTTAAAGATATTGGCCAGAGGCAAAATTCCTTTGAACAGCATGTGTAAAGAAGTATTAAAACCTCAGATGAAAAAGGTTTTGGGATTTTCACAGCTGGAATTTCAAGAAAATCTGATGTTTGTGACTGACACGGGAAAAACAGAAACTAACTTCCGGTCTAAGCCGTGGGCAGCTGTTGACATTTCACAAGGAGATCTGCTGAAACAGCTGTAGAGCTTTGGACATCACGGGACTCTCAGAGTAGACGCCATATTGGCTGGCAACAAATGCAAACAAAATGAACGGGATCGACTTGGATTTTACTTCGTCGGAGTTTACTTCACACTTTAAAACCAAAGAAATCGTTTCATACTGTATAGTCAGAAATTAAATAGACTAAACATCTCCGACCCTTACCATGCCCCTGGGATACTTTTTAAAAATGCCAGAAGCTGTCGGAGCAGACCTGTCCAGGGAACGCCTTGGGATTTCCCCGGAGGAGCTGGCCTAAGTGGCTGGGGAGAGGGAAGTCTGGGCCTCTCGACTTAGGCAACTGCCCCCGTGACCCGACTCCGGATAAGCGGATAAAAATGGATGGATGGATGGATGGATGGATGACGGATGGATGGATAAATAACATAGATTTTACCTGGGGCTTGTTGATTGAACTGACAAGCCGACTCTGATCATTGGCAGCTCCATATTCAGAGACTCCAGCAACCATAGTTAAATGTTTACCTGGGGCCAGAGCGGGCGACATTACATCTTACCTGAAACTGCTGGCTAAGGATAAGCGTAAATACAGTAAGATTGTTATTCACGCTGGTGGTAACGACACCCGGTTACGCCAATCGGAGGTCACTAAAATTAATGTTGCTTCGGTGTGTAAGTTTGCCAAAACAATGTCGGGCTCCGTAATTTTCTCTGGCCCCCTACCCGATCGGACCAGTGACGACATGTTTAGCCGCATGCTGTCCTTCAACCGCTGGTTGTCTAGGTGGTGTCCTGAAAACAACGTGGGCTACATTGATAATTGGAAAACTTTTTGGGGAAAACCTGGTCTGATGCAGAGAGACGGCATCCATCCCTCTTTGGATGGAGCAGCTCTTCTTTCTAGGAACATGGCCAGTTTTATTAGTCCTCCATGACAACCCAGGGTCCAGACCAGGAAGCAGACCCCTCTGCAGCTTCTGTACTGTTACCCACCCACTACCCCATAGAGACAGTGTCCTGCCCATGGCCAAAACCACACAGATTAAATATCAGGCTTAATAAAGCAAATCATGGAAATCTCATAAATATTAGAACAAATTAAACTGAGCAGAAAACTAGAAAAATTAAATGTGGGTTGTTGAACATTAGATCCATTTTTTCTAAGACTTTGTTGGTTAATGACTTGATTTGTGATAATCAGATCTCTGCTCTCTCTCACAGAATCCTGGCTGCAGCAAGAGGACTATGTTAGCTTAAATGAGTCGACTCCTTCAAATTATTTAAATCATCATATTGCTCGAAGTACAGGGCGAGGAGGAGGAGTGGCAACCATTTTTCATTCGGACTTATTAATCAGTCCCTTACAGATTAATAGTTACAGTTTGTTTGAACATCTTATTCTTAGTTTTCCTAATCCAGATTGCAAAACTGTAAAACCACTCTTGTTTGTAGTTTTATATCGTCTACCAGGCCCTTACTCTGAGTTTTTGGATCAGATCTCTGATTTTTTATCTGATTTGGTGCTAAATACTGATAAGGTCATTGTAGTGGGGGATTTTAATATTCATGTGGACATCGAAAATGATAGCCTCAATGTAGCCTTTAGTAATATCTTAGACTCAATTGGTTTTACTCAAAGAATACATAGCTCCACCCACTCCTGCCATCATACATTGGACCTTGTGCTGACTTATGGCATAGAGTGAGGAAATAACGATCTTTCCACATAATCCAGTCCTCTCGGACCACTTTCTGATAACCTTTGAGTGTTCTATAACTGAGTTCTCTAGACATGAAAGTAAATTTCACTATAGTCTGTCTCTATCTGACAACGCTGTTGCATCTTTTAAATCAACTGTTCCATCTTTACTGTCCTTTGCATCTCAGAGGCATGTAGCAGAGGGCAATTTTTTCATTTCTAGCCCCTCACAAATTGATGCCTTAGTTCATAATGTTACTTCCTCTTTACGTGGGGCATTAGATGATGTTGCCCCTTTAAAAAAGAAGGTAATTAGGCACAGGAAGTTGGCTCCCTGGTTTAATTCTCATTTACGAGCCTTAAAACAAAACTCTAGGAAATTGGAGAGAACATGGCGCTCTACGCACCATGAGGAGCCCTACCTATCCTGGAAAAATAGTCTTGTGCTTTACAAAAATAAGCTTGGACAAACTAGAACTGCTTATTTCTCAGCACTAATTGAGGAGAATAAGCATAATCCTAAATTTCTTTTCAGTACAGTTGCTAAACTTACACAGAATCATAGCTCTGAGCCATCGATTCCCTTAGCCCTCAGCAGCAATGACTTCATGGGATTTTTTACAAGTAAAATGAATTCTATTAGAAACTAAATTTTTAGCATCCTCCCTAATGCGATTTCTTCTTCCTCAGTAAGTGAGGCAGCATCAGAGGTGACTGTAGAACCTCATCTGTGCTTGAACCGTTTTGATCCAGTTGAGCTTTCAGAGTTATCAAAAATATTAGCTTCATCTAAACCTTCAACTTGCATTTTGGATCCAATCCCAACCAAATTATTTAAAGAAGCATTTTCTTTGGTTACTGCCCCCATTCTAAATATAATCAATCTATCCTTAGTAAATGGGTATGTACCACAAGATTTTAAGGTTGCTGTAATCAAACCTTCACTTAAGAAGCCTTTTCTGGATCCAGATGACCCAATGAATTATAGACCAATATCTAACCTTCCATTTTTATCCAAAATCCTGGAGAAAATAGTGGCCATCCAAGTATGTGAGCATTTAAACACCAATGCTCTGTTTGAGGAATTTCAGTCTGGTTTTAGAGAGTATCACAGCACTGAAACTGCATTAGTGAGAGTTACAAATGATATTCTCATGAGAGAGACATAATAAGATACCTTTCGTCAAACATTTTGACAGGTCTATTGTTCTTTGACCTTTTTGACCTTTCAGTCCTATTGTTCATTTTGACCCTTGACCTTGCCCCCCTTTCCTATCATTAATCAAATGGACAGGTGTATTGTTCAATCTTTGCCCCCCCTTCCCTATCATTAATCAAATGGACATGTGTATTGTTGATCGTCCAGATGGCTTAGACCCCCCACGCCGCATCATCAATGGCGTATTGTTGAGCGTCCAGATGTCCATGATCCCCCACGTCATAGGCTAATGTGTGTAATGGCGCGTGAAGTTTCTTATTGTGTTACCCCAGTGGTTCCCACAGCCCCCTCCCTTCTGAGTGTAATCCTATAGTGGATAACTCTTTAAAAGCTCAGATCTGTCCGAATGGTGAAAAGCCGACCTCTAAGAAAAAATGATGAACCAAGAGGAGATGCATGAAGCACCAAGCCACGAGGAAGAGGTGTCTACATCCGACGCTTCAACTTCAACTCAAAAAGTGAAAGAAGAGAGCGTGGATACGCCGCTGTCACAAACCATGCTTTGTGAAAAATCCATCGCTATACATCAGATGCCAGCTGGAATTGGAGCTCCCCGCAAATCTACATTCTACATTTGCAGAGTGCAGGTTCCTCCTTTCGGCGGTAAAGAGATCTTGGAGCAAATATGGCAATTGGAGCCTTACGGCTATACCGGTAGTTTTGGGTACCGGTTCAGCTACGACACTAAGGAACTGTGTTTAATCCAAGATGTGGCTGAGGGGGAACCTCTTAAATCCTATTTATCAAACTCACCAGCGGTTCTCTCCTACAACGACTGGGCTGTGCTCAGGCTGGCTGTTCCACGCAAGGTGCACAGAGATGATCCTGAGACCTCGTCCGCCAGACAATCGCAGCGGGCCGCAAGCTCTTCCAACGTTGGATGAAATCCAGAACGCTGTGACAGCATTCAGCGCTTCATGGGAGGGGGAAGAGGATGCTGATGGAGAGTGGATGTTCAAGGCCTCGGTCCGTGTGAGAGGATTTGAGCTCTTTTTTGTGCTGGAGAATGTGCATTCTGTATGCGGAATTTACCGCCTTCTACAGGTTGTACCTTTCGAAGCCTGGTGTGAAAAAATAAATGAAGTGGAGGATCGTATTACTTCACTTTTTCATACCAGCCGCTGTTGGAACGACATTCTGACAGTGCGAAAAAAGCTGGAGTTCTAAGACCTGCCTTAGGAGGAGGAGGAGGTTGCATCATCATACCACGCCCCCCCACCCAGCACTAGTTATAAAGAGCTTACAGTTAGAAACCATTTCATCCAGACGATCTAAGGCATCAGCATGACGGGGTTCTACAATCAGACGACCCTTAAAGACCTTTGGAGCCCACCACCGAGCTGGGTACTAACGGATTCATCACCACCGAGATACAACACCAGTCCGAGGTCCAGATCGCTACCATCACCACCACCGCCGAGATACAACGGCAGTCCGAGGCCCGCATCGGCGCCACCGTGTTTTCCAGAGGATAACCTATCACGACTCCCCACCATCATGGAGGTTCCGGAGAACGTACCATTCAGGCCCTGGGTCGACGGGGCTGATCCACCTTTGGTGACATCAAACCCTGAGCCGCCGCCAGGTCATGAGGAGGAGGAGGATGTGCAACCCCTCGACATCCAGAGCACCGATGAGGAGCCTCACCGTCTGCCTGACTGGGTGTTTTCAGAAGACAAAGTAGACCGTGTGAAAATGGGTCTTCTTCACTTGGTCAACATGGCGATCAAAGCTCACTTACCAACCATCTGCCACGGATGCAAGATCGATCACCCCAGTCAACGGCAACACGAATGTCTTTACGTAGCTGAAAATGAATTATTTTACGATTTTCACTTTACGGACATTATTCGCGGGGTTTTAACACCTAAACTGATTCCGGCTCTTCAAAGTTTTCTCAGTCTGCACGGCTTCCAGCCTCTGGACACTGAGATTCTGTTCACCATGGCTGTGACGCAGCTGCACGGATTCAGGGCTGTGATGCCCATTCACAAAGACATTTTTCCGGTGTACGATCGCCTGTCCAAAGCTGACCTGGACGCGCTGTCCGGGGTGGTGATGGAGTGAGCGAGCTGCGGAGGGTCTCTTCTACAACTTTATTATTATATTTGACGACAGTATGATTAGTTTTTAGTTCTGACTAGTGTTTAGATTATATTTGACGACAGTATGATTAGACTGTGTGATTTTATTCATTATATTTGACGACTATTTTTAGTTCTGACTAGTGTTTAGATTATATTTGACGGTTGTTTTTTACAGTATGATTAGACTGTGTGATTTTATTCATTATATTTGACGACTGTTTTTAGTTCTGACTAGTGTTTAGATTATATTTGACGGCTGTTTTTTACAGTATGATTAGACTGTGTGATTTTATTCATTATATTTGACGACTGCTGTTTTTTACAGTATGATTAGACTGTGTGATTATATTTGATGACTGCTGTTTTTTACAGTATGATTAGATTTTATTTCTGACGGTAGCGTCATTAGATTTTAGTTCTGATTAGATTGTGTGATTTTATTCAGCTGTGTGTACAATTTATGAAATAAAAAGAACTAATGAAAACAAATTGCATCATTTTTGCCAACCATTCATCAGAGATGGAGGAGGTAATGAAAAAGGTTTATTTTACACCAGAACATCAGGGTAGTTACGGTGGTGTGGAAAGGTTTAGAACCGGTTTACAACAAGATATTGGGGAGAAAGTTGCATCGGATAAGGCTCGCGATTTTCTCTCAGAACAAGACGCCTATACACTTCACAAACCTGCAAGAGTTCATTTTCCGAGAAATAAGGTTTTTGTCTCAGGGCCGCTAAAACAGTTTCAAGCTGACTTATGCGACATGCAGGCCTTGTCAAAATCAAACGACGGCTTTAATTACCTATTAACCGTCATAGATGTATTTTCAAAGAAAGCCTATGTACGAGCCCTGAAAAACAAATCGGGAAAAGATGTTACAGAAGCTTTTGCTTCAGTTTTGAAAGACAGCGGTGTCCCTAAAAAATTGCAAACGGATTCCGGTAAAGAATTTTTTAATAAGAAATTTGAAGCCCTCATGAAGAAACATGAAATTGTGCATTTTGCCACAGCCAGCAGCGTAAAGGCCAGCGTTGTGGAGAGATTTAACAGGACTCTAAAAGGTAGAATGTGGAGATATTTCACAGCCAAAAACACCCATCGCTACATAGATGTGATTCAAGATTTGGTGAAAGGTTATAATCATAGCTACCACACTTCTATCAAAATGGCCCCCTTTGAAGTTAACACGGAAAATCAATGGCAAGTGTTTCGCAACCTTTACGGGACCACTGCACCGAAGCCTGCAAAGAAAATGAAGTTTAACAGGGGTGACGTTGTGAGAATTTCCAAACTCAGAGGTGTTTTTGATAAAAAATATGAACAGAGTTTCACGCACGAGCTGTTCACAGTGGACGAGTGTCTTCATCGAGCACCGCCGGTTTATAAACTCAAAGATTTTGATGGGGAAAAAATTGAAGGGTCATTTTACGAACCCGAATTGCAGAAAGTAAACTTATCGACCGAACGATCCTTCCACATTGAAAAAATTTTAAAGCGCAGAACTTACAGAGGCCAGAAGCAAGTTTTTGTTAAATGGCTTGGCTGGCCTCAAAAATTTTCCAGTTGGATTAAAGCCTCAGACCTGCACGACGTTTAAAAACAGATACAATAAAAAATGGATCTGAGACAAGAGGAGGGTTTTTATATCACATTGCCCTCTAACGCCAGTAACGAAGTGTTTAAAAATAACACGATTGCCAGTTACAGAACCGATCTAGCCCGTCACATCAATCTCAATGGCAGGTGGCAAGTGGGACTGTCTGAAATCACTTACGTGCACTCGTGGTTTAATTTACCGAACGATCGTGCGTTTGTTGAATGGCGACGAGTGAAAGAACCTAAGAAAATCAACAGAGCTCCGATTACTCCCAGATATTATAAAGCTATCCAAACACTTAGAATGGAATGTGAGACTGCTATGAGAAAGATTGATCCTGATTTCTATCTCATTCACAGATTCCCCGACCCCATTCTCAAATATCAGATCGGTGATGAAATAGAATTTAGATTTTTAGCGCCTCTGGCCTATCTGTTAGGTTTCAACGCGGGTGAGTGGTTGACGCCTGAAGGTACTTCCGGCCTCGATGAACCGATCAAATCGGCGCCTCACCCACCCGATTTAACAGGCGGTCTATATCAATTTTACTGCTACACGGATGTCGTGACCGAGCAGTTGGTCGGCGACGTCTTTGCGCCTTTATTACGTACGGTGAAAGTTGAAGGGACCTTCGGTCACACGGTCACTCATGTGTTTAATCCTGTGGATTACATCAGCGTTTCTACGAATCATATAGAAAGCATTCATATCGAAATAAAATCTGATCAGAATGAGCCGATTCACTTCTTATACGGAAAAACAACGGTGAGGCTTCATTTCAGGCCCGCACATCAGAGAAATACAATAATATAACGCTTGTGAAACAGGGTGAGAGAGTCAGTTACGCTTGTACGTCTTGCAGACATGATTTATCAACTGCAGAGAAACGATCCCAACCGTTTTATCAATTATTACGTCACTCAGGCCGGTCATGGTTTACCAGGTTTTAGCGGTGTTCCTTATATGTACGGACATGGCTTTGGATCGATATTTTCAAGACTGTTTCGATTCATATCACCTTTTGTTAAAAAAGGATTTGCTCTGGCTAAACCGCATCTCAAAAAGGCCGCTACAGGAATCGTGTCAGATGTGTTGACGAGAGCCGTCGGTAAAATCAATGACCCTAATGCCCAAGAGGGGTCAGGCCTCATGGTTCTGTCGAGGCGTGTTCGCAAAAGACCCCCCGGCAGGCGTTTAAAGACATCTACATCACGAAGCGACCGACGCATCAAAGCTCCAGTTACAAAACGCAAGCAAAAGAGGAAGAAGTCTCGTCAGACGGGCTCTGATATTTTTTAATCATGTCACTGCTCCACAACAAATCGTCAGAATGTA
This sequence comes from Nothobranchius furzeri, assembly GCF_043380555.1. NCBI lineage: Eukaryota > Metazoa > Chordata > Actinopteri > Cyprinodontiformes > Nothobranchiidae > Nothobranchius > Nothobranchius furzeri. Next base: position 71,083,173 of record NC_091750.1, read on the forward strand.
CGCTGAGTGAATTGGACCTCTTCACCGTACCCATGACGCAGTTGTCTATCGAAGATAAGATCTAAGCGAAATTTTACCCATAGCGGCCCTGACGGACGGCGGGCCTGTAGAATTTTTTGTCCCCGGAGATGGAGAAAAATATTTGGATTTAAACGACACTCTTCTATTTTTGCGGGTGAAAATTACAAACGATGACGGCAGCCCGCTAGATGATGGTGCTGCCACCGGTCTGATTAATTACCCGATAAACACGATTTTCTCACAATGTGACGTGGTTCTCGGCGATCGTCTGATTTCACAGTCCAGCGCCACGCACCCTTACAGGGCGATCATCGAAACCCTGCTGAACTTTTCTGAAGCGAGTTTGAATTCTCAATTCAGCGCGGGATTGTTCTTCAAAGACACAGCAGGTGCGCACGATTCCACCGTTGTAATTAACGGACGCAATTTAGGCCTTAATCAACGAGCGACTTTTACAGAAAACTCCAGAGAAGTGGATCTGATAGGACCCCTGCATTCTGATATATTTTTCTGTGAAAGACTTCTTTTAAATTCTGTCGATCTCAGAATTAAACTGACACGCGCGTGTGATGCTTTTTGCCTGATGGGGGCGCGTGATTCCACCTACAAGCTGAAACTGCTGGGTGCATCGCTTTTTGTGAAGAAAGTTAATATTTCACCCGCCGTACGTTTGGGTCACGAGTCTGCTTTACTAAAAGCAAACGCCCTGTATCCGCTCTCACGCGTGACCGTCAAAACTTATTCCATTCCACAAAATTCGAGGATATGTAATCTGGAGAACCTCTTTCTCGGCGCCATTCCTAAATATATCGTCTTGGGATTAGTGGATCACGAGGCTTACACAGGACGTAGAGACCTTTCGCCGTTTAATTTTCGCCACATGAATGTGGAATATCTGGCGTTGTCCAGAGACGGAAAACAGATTCCTTCGAAAGCCTTTCAACCTACTTTTAACCAGGGAACATCGGTCAGAGAATTTTATAATCTGTTTACCGCCACTTCAAGACAATTGAAAGATTTGCCTCTATCGATTAATAGGTTGGAATATCAACAGGGGTATACACTCTTTGCCTTTAATCTGAACACAGCGGATGACTCGGAGGCGCTTTCAACCGTTTCCACCGGCAACCTGAGGATGGAGATGCGCTTTGGGGAACCTCTGAGAGCCACGGCTACACTCATTGTGTATGCGTGTTACGACTCCATTCTGGAGATAAACTCAAAGAGAGAGGTATTGGTGGATTATTATTAATGGATAATCACGAATTGGACGACATATTATCGAACCTGCTGGGAGATTATTTTGGTGGCGTGTACGCGTCTGATCAGCTGTCTACCGTCCCAAAAAACATTCGACTACCGGCCTACTTTGTGGTAAACACTAGAGGTGTGAATCTTCACTTGTCTCCCGATTCGATTCGATTACGATTATTGGGTCAACGATTCAATTCGATTCGATATCCCGATGCATCACGATGCATCACGATTATTTCATATTGATTTGTTTTCATCGATAAATAGAAGATGTCAGATAACTGCTTTTTATTTTTTTTATCAAAAACGTAATTGACACAACCTGCCATCCCTCAAAATCTCTCCATTCACAACAGGTTAGGACAAAACATTTTAAACATTTAAGAAGATTTAACAAAGTAAAACATCTGTTTCCTCGTTCAACACCACGCCTCAGGCTGAGAAAAACACGCTTTGCAAAAACTCACAAAATCTAAAAAAGTACTGAAAACCTACAGGACACATAATGTAATAATAAAATCCATAATGTGTTCATATATGAGTGTTTAACTCATCTGAGCAGCTCTCGAGTCAAATATTTATGCCACAGTTGAAGGGTGTCAGAAATAACACCAAATGAAATGTTTGACTTAGTTTATTTTATTTGAACCCAGTGGTTCGTTTCTGAAATGTTGGAGAATGAATCAAGTTCTGTTTGATGCAGAAAATAATAAAACACAAAACAAATTCTACACTTCCAATAATATTTAAGATGTGTGTTTTATTCTTTCTGATAATAACACCAGCAGAAGGCTGTGGGCTGGATTAGGATTAAATTACCCAGCTGATGGATCTCCTTCACTAACCAGCTAACTACAAACCTTTCCACTAACCTGTCCTGTGGGACCCTCACCCTGTAACCCTCATGTCCATGCTGTCTCTGGAGGAGCAGATAGGAGACAGACCTCCTGTAACTTAAAATGAACCAAAGCTTCCTCCCAGTTTCTCTTTAAAATGAGTTTAACATCAGTTTATCTTCATGACACAAAATAATAAAGTGGAACAAGAACTTCTATTTCTCGCTCCTTTTAACTTCTCCGTGTCCCTAAATAAAAGAGACAGACGATCACGCTGCAGCCGCTGTCACTGACCCCGCCCCCTCCCCAAGACCGGCTCTCCCTACATTACAACAAGCAGTCTGACTGAGCGCTTCCAGGAGAAATAATAATTAAATTATGAAAATAATAACGCGTGTTTGGAGCATCGGTTTGGAGGAGCGTCCTCCGATCGTCTCTCTGAGCAGACAGTGTCTCTCTCTCTCTCTCTCTCTCTCTCTCTCTCTCTCTCTCTCTCTCTCTCTCTCTCTCTGTCGCTGATCGAGCGAGCGGAGCGCGCCGCACGACAACCGCTCAATTAACATAATTCACGGCCCAAATCCAACAGAACCGGTCGGGCTGATTCGGTTCCGGTTTGGTCTCGGGTGACAACTCTAGCGCTCAGCCCTGCAGTACCACATTAAGGCGGAGGTAAATGTGGAGGACGCTCACTCTGACAGACTTGGATCTGCGCTGGTGCCGCCATTAAAAAAACAAAACTACATTCCACTATAATCGATTATGGCGTACTCTTCTACGATGCAGAATCATTTATGTCCGCATCCCGATGCATCGATTATTTGATTATTTTCCTCAGCTCTAGTAAACACTCATCCTGTCCATTTACCCGGTGAACACTGGTTGGCGCTAGCTGTGGAACAAAATGGCCTCGGGACATTTTTTGACTCTTACCGCCTGAATTTAAATATTACCCTGAAAACATCCTGAATTTTCTAACAGAACGTTGTTCACGAATACAATATCAGGATCGTCAGCTACAGAGTTTTGCATCCGACCGTTGTGGCCAGCATTGTGTTTTTTTCCTGTGTCATAAGGCTTGTGGACTTTCTCTGAAACAAATTCTGTCTAAATATCATAAAAATGTAGATAAAAATGATGCTATGGTTTATCATTTTGTTAAAAAATTTTCAAATTGTATCAAACGTCATGATGTATACTTCACACAGGTGAATTGTACTTTTGAAATGTTTAAAGAATGTCACGGACTGTGAAATTTGTTTTGAATAAAGTTTTATTGAACAAACAAGAGAGTTAAGGTGTAAAGCTGATCCATTTCTTCATAGTGGGGACATCGCTCCAGCTTGGTGATAAAATGATATTTCTCCTCGGTTTTTTCTTTTTTTTCTTCAAAACACCATCTTCAGAATCCGGAAGCACAACCCCTCCGTTCCTGAGTTGCGTAATCTGACGTTTCGCTAGCGGATTGGACACGATAGATAAGGGCACATTTTTTTCTACTAGAGTTTTTAGGAAAGGAGTCCAACCCGTCGGTTCTGATTGTGGATGTTTTTTTAACGGGTTACTGATGCTTTTAATCAAGTCAAGGATGTGTGATCCTTTCTGCACATCGCCTTTATATTTAAATTCCCCCGTCGGAGTCCAGTTTAATCGTGTCATTTTCAGCAAGTACTCGGCGTTTTTTCTTCCGCGTACAGGAAGATTCTGTAGCGTTTCATTAATGAGTATGTCAGCTGCTGTTTCTACAGCTGACGTAGGCTCAGCCGTCACAGCGGGCGGTTCAGGGGGAGGTGCACTTTCGTGTAAACCACCTCTCAACAGCTTTAAATAACGCTGTAGCAGCGCATTGTATTTTTTAATTTTCTCATATGGCGTTAATCCCGTCTCCTGCATAATTAATTTCATTTCAGAGTCAAGATTCTCTTCAGCCACGTCCCGTATCGTAGGTTTAACAAGCTGACGTAATTGTTGGGGGGTCACCATAAACATTTTTTGAGAAGCCATCGTTTATTTCCTTATTAACCCACCTATCAGTTCGCCGATCAGAGGCGCTGCGGCAGCTAGTAGTATGGGTAGAAATCCGCCTTTCTGGCCGACTAAAAGCTTCTTTTTTTTAAAAGGCTAGTTTTGTTATGAGTCAACTGTCTGAGCAATTCTTTGCTTCTAGACAACTTTTGAAATTGATGCGGCGACAGACGTATATTTCCTTTGATCACGTTTAAAGCTATCTCGCACAAAGCCTTGAGAACGTCCTCGGAGCACCCTTTTAAAAACTCCTGACGTTGGCGAGGCTTCATACGTGACAAAGCACGTAGAATCTTGGCGTTGCGTTTTATCCGGGCTGACATGGCTCTGTTTTAGACAGATACACCGCAGTGAGCTGATCCGGAAGTAAACCCGTACGAAGACGGAAAGATTCTGGCGTTTCCGCTTTTAAATCCACAATTAAATAACCGTACGGTTCTGACGTAGCGTCTTGAAAACTCTCCATGAAATATCTTTTTTGGGTAGGATATATTTGATTTGCTAAAACATTGATTTGCAATTTATCTCGAGGGTTTTTAAACAAAATCAAATAATTGGTGTTTAAGCTGATGGAACGACTATGTTTTCCTTGATGAAAAACATTTTGAGTGATTAAAATGACGCTCATATTTCTGTAATGTCTCAGCTGCGTAAATAATTTTAACACTCCAGTATGGCTGGACATCATGTCATCCAAGATCACCAAGTGGTTTTGACCCGATGGAAATAAATCATCATCCTCGAATGAAAGCGGGAGACCTTGAATGAATCTAATACTTTTATTACAAAGATCATCATACATAGGTTGATAAGATGTAAAAAACCACACAATGTTTTTTGGCATTTCAGTTAAACATTGCATACAATTTTCCAAAATACTTTTTACAAAAAAGGTTTTTCCACAGCCTGACGGACCAGCAATTTGTACACTGAATGGAAATTTCAGTCTAGCGTCAAAATCAGTTTCCATTTTTAATACCCAAATGGTTCTGTACTGCCGTCAGCAAATAACCTCCGCTTATCAAAAATCACACGAAACCTTTTCACAAATGAAACATTCGAGAGCGTGAGGCCTTTTTTATCCCTCTTGACGATCTCCTGCCGAGTTTGCAAAAATCTTCCCCTTTCTCCAGCGACGTACCCCTCAACCAGCTGCGCCAAGCTGTCAAAATTGATGTGATCAGATGAAATGAATGACTGTGTGATACCCTTAGCCTTTATCACCACCTGCTGGCGGTCCCGGGTTTTGTAAGCATACGTTTTAGGACCAGCTGAAACAAATTCCATAATGGAATCGCCGTGCAGTTCATCGGTTAAATCCCTCAGCAGCGGTCCTGTTGGTAAAACACACTCATTCTCTTTGACAGAATAAATTATAGAATCTGTATCGTAATAAATGACGCGATTTCCCAGTTTGTTCAACGCATTTAATAATTTCAATCTGGCATAAGTTGTGGTGAAAGCGGCTATAAATATGTTGTTGCTTCTGCCAGGAGTCGTTAGGCATTTTTCTGTCAAACTGTGCTGCACCAGAACGGCTCCTGAAGTGACAAAGCTGAAGAATTTAACTTTGTATTTCCCTGAAAACAGAATGTCAAAAAATTCATCAGGTTTTTGAACAAATGTGGTTTGTACAAGATCATCTCTTTGGCCAAACTTTCCCCAGAGTGAATTGAGACATAATTTTGAAATGGCACGCTTAGCAGGATTGTGTTGAATCTTAGACTCATCTAATTGTATCCCCTGATGAAGTTGGTAGTCCTGAATGTATTTTCTTTTAGACTCATCGTCAATCAATCCTTCAGGAAAACCAGACGCTTGTTGTTTTTGCTTCAAAAACGTGTTAATGTAACCTGCAAACACATCTTTACTGCTTTTCTCAAAATCCCAGACTTCAATCATTTTCACCAGACGGTAACCTGACTCCAAAGCGTAATTGAACTCTACACTCACCCAAACGCCCGTCAAAGCACGTTGAGACGCGCTGTGTGAACAAGAATCAGATTGATTATTCATTTCAGCACATGTACGACATAGTGTAAAAACAAGTTTACCTTTGGATGTTTTAAAAGGCAGAACAGGGAAAAACAGTTTTCTGGGTGGCAAAACGACAGCTTTAATCAAGCCAAAATAGTGACTTGGATCTCTGAAATTTTTAACATGAATTTTGGGATGGCCTATGGGATAAGTCTGTGTGGCGTTTACATAAGGGTACAGACTCGTAAAATCCACATAGTGGATTTTTTCACCGCTCTGAGCCGAATGCCTCAGCCGAACCGGACAAGTTCTGCCTCCATACAGGGCTTCACGAGGTGAGAGAGGAGCTGGCGGGGGGTCAAATCTTGAGACAAACTGTTTCACGTCCGGATCAGTTTTTACCATCTCCTGCCAATCATGTTCCCAAATGACATTCATTTTTAATCGATGCACAGTTTCCAACGACTGAAGCTTTTCGACGGTTTTGTCATAAATTTCACCAAAAGTGATTTTTCTCAGAGGACATATGGATGACTGTAGGAAACATTTTGGACAGCCGTGGAAAAAAACAACCCATAAATTCAAACCCTTGTTCAACGCCTGAAATCACAGCATATCCGTCGAGATAAAAATCTCCCACTTTATACTCCCCCAAAGGCGTTAAAGCGTGTTGAATGTCTACATTTTGACTGCGTGAAACCCATTCCAGCCACACGATGCTTGAACTAGAAAATGGTTTTTGTTGCGGTCGATACCCAAGCGGACAAGGAATGGCCAATGTGTCTGGTTTTAGGAATTTTGATCTAAACACGCGCATGCAAGCTGAAGCGATCGTCACAGATTTCAGCGGGTCGATACCTGTTTCATTAAAAAACTCCTCTTTGAAAATACCGCATGCTTTACGCAGAATTTCCACATCGTTTCTACAATAAAACACGGCCTCCTTTCTGAAATCAAACAGCTGCTGTTTAGACACATCGGTGTACCATTCTAAAAATATTTTTTTATGCTCCGGAGACATTTGTTCAAACCCATAATGGCTGACATCTGGATAAGGCCCTTTATAATTCAGATGTTCAAGCGATGAAAATCTGTGAGGAAAATAACCTTTAGTTTTATCTGTAAAGCCCAAAGCAGCTGGAAGGTTGGCTAATTTCATCATGAGAAAACTTAAGGAATCTATGAATCTCAACCCGAAATCTGGATCGTGAAAACTCACAGGATTTTACAGCCTTGCATGAGTATATTTTTGGGAACAATTTTTAATTGACACATAGCTCTCAAAATTATATAAGCATCAAATCCGCGCGCATTGTGTGCAACAAATGTATAATTGCTGAATTTAGGACGACGCATCTGCATAATAAAATCTTTAATGCAATCTAAACCAAATTTCTCCCAAACGTCGCCTGAATCGGATTTTGCACAGATTAAAAAAGGTGTATGCACACCGTTCTGATCCGTAAACGTTTCAGTGTCGTAATAAATAACCTTTTCCGTTAAACCGTCATCTTTTTTTTCAAGCTGAATAAAACAGCGATGATCATCCGTGACCACCGACTGTTTGCAAACGATGCATTTGGTCGCTGAGCAAACGTGCTGTGAACCATTTCCACCCATGGCGATGTAATAAGTTTGTTTACAAATGGAGCATTTTTTAAACATTTCGCAAGGAGAAACTAACCTGTTTGCTTGAGGTCTGAAAACAGGTGTTTTGTGAGTTTGAAAACATATTACATTTTGGCATATTCTTTTTTTTTTTTTTTTTTTTTTTTTTTACCGTGTCCTGTCTGGCTGTGAAGCAAGCAGAATTGATGTCTGAATGCTGGTGACAAGCCTTACAGATTTATTCTCAGGTGGAGCATCAAAGCGTTTGCTTTTAATGTCACGCCTGATACTTAAAACTTTATTGTTATTGTTGTTGAATGCTTTGTAATTCCGACCAGACACGGCGACAGAGGTGAAAGAGAAAGGAAAAGAAAATGTGGGGAGAGAGAGGGGGGGGGGGTTCCACAAAAATAAACAAAAATGAACAAGAGTCTGCTTCTAGACCTGCAGAAAAAGAGATTAAAAAAAACAACAGAGGGACACAAAAAAGGGACACAACAACAATACAACAAGATCTACCTATCACTGCGTCAACTTGATGAAAATAAGAATTATATATATATAATCAACATTGCTTAACTGAAGAATCACAATAATAAATCACAACGCATTAAGTGCCCACCATAGTCTTAAGACCTGTGTTTAACGTGCCCAAGCCCATACTTTTGAGAGCACCATGTGAGCACCTGTGTGTGTACACGCGCTTGTTTATTTAAGGTTTTTCTATAGGAGCGCCCAACAGAGAGTGTGAGGGACCACAGATCCGCCCCCCAAAGATGCGCAGGAGACGGGGGGAGCTCCAAGTCCCAGAGATCCAGGCGCTGCCCAGAACGCAGGAACCCCAAGGAGACTGCAACCAGGAAGGCCCCCGCCCCCCTCGAGAGGCACAGAGGATCGTCCCGGGGGGCCACAACCAGCAGCCGGCAGAGTCCCTGGAGACATCAGCGGCAAGCCCACAGGCCCGCCCGCAGCCTCCCACCCCCTAGCCGGCCGAGCCCGGGACCCAGCGACCCGGGACCCAGGGGCGACCACCCCCGCCGGGGACCCAGCAGAGCCCCAGGGACCCAGACCCCACCAGGCAGCCACCGGGATCTAACAGGCATATGCCAAAATCTTAAACCCTCAGACCCGGTTGCCACGAACACTCAGGCAGACCAAGGCACAAGCCCCCACACCAGGTGTAGCAGGGGGAGGGGGGACAGAGATCTATATCATCAAGAGAAGTTCCAGGAGAGGGGAGGACCCAAAGGCCCCACCTGACATATACAGTCATACACAAACACAGTCACACGCTCCCTCCCTCATGCTCACACATGCACATACAACCCAAGACTTACAAAAATGCACGCCGGACACCCACTCATGCTCCCCATACACACCCTATTCACTCTGGTCCCGGTACTGCTGCACATTGGGTACAACCATCACCGGTAACCAGAGTTTGACCCTTTCTGCTGGGGTGCTGATGAGCAGGCTCCCCCGCCCAACGCTGAGCACAGCAACCCACCACCCCAGACCCCAACCAGACGGCCAGATCTCCCTCCTAGCCTCCATCCCCAGGAAGCCTAGCAACAACAGAGGTGGCTAAGACCCCTAGTCTCCCTCCGCCTGCTCCAATATAGTGTTGTGTGATCATGAGGTGTATTCCATGGCTGTGGCGAGTGGGCAGTGCAGGCATCGTCCAGCATATGCCAGCTGATGCCACTGCACCACCCCACTTACCCCTTCAGCCATCAGTGTCTAAGTGCGGTTTAAAATTGGAAGTGGGCACCGGCACTCGGGAGGAGGCTGAAATATCCCCCTGCCAAATGCCGTTGAATGTGCTCACTCCCAAGGCCCTAAGTGTCTGTTTGTGTGGAATGTCGTCAGTGGAAGTGTATAAGGTGCAAATAAAATTGGGGGGCAGGTTTCCTCAGGAATGCAGAAATGGGGTCCATACCCGCACTCCCTGACTTGCCTACCCCCCAAGGTCCTATGTGTATGTTTGTGTGATGATGTGAGGGAGCAGGAGGAGAGAAATATGCGGGGATGGGGAGGAATGGCTGGTTGGGCTTAGCCCTCCAGGGAGCCAGCTCCCCTACTGGCCCCAATAGGCACCTCTGTTGTCAAACCGCCACCCAGGGCATGGAGACCCCAGCCCATCCTGCCAGGGCCCAAAGCAGCAGCATTACAGAGCCTCACGGAGTCCGAGGGCACCAACCCAGCCCCACCCCAGCAGAATATCTATGCCCACCCCTGCATTTGCACAACTTCCAGAATATATACGACATTGGACATCCAGGTAAGGTTGGGTCCTCCCCCTCCTGGACCTCCCCCTCCCCTGTGATGGAACGGCAGAGGAGCCAAGGTCTACCTGAGGCCCCCGAACCCGGGCCAGGCACTGCTGGATGTCCCTGCCTTCTTCCCGGCAGCATACATGTCAGGACCCGACCCCCAAGGCCCCGCACAGATCCCCACACGGGGCCGGCCACCCCCAAACCCCGAGCCCCCAGGCCCCCACCCAGACCCGCCCAGGGGCATTGCAGCCGCCAGGCAGTGACCCATGGCCGCCGCCAAGATCCCCAAGGGGCCCCACTCACAACCGCCAGCATTCCACCCCCCGAGGCGACCCAAGCACCTCCAGAGGGGGGCAACGGCCCCCAGTCCCAGACACCCCCAGTGAACCTACCTCCAGGGAACATCCGGATACTCCAAACTCAGACCCCACACCCCCCCACCCACACCATCCCGCAGGACAACATCAACGGCCCCCCACCCTCGCTATGTGATGGAACCGATCAAAGGAGCCCAGAGAGATTCATCTGAAGTGGAAGCAGAGGCTATATCAAGTGCAATATGATCTAACAAAAGATTTCTATACTGGTTAATGCAGAGACTTTCTCTATTTTTCCAATTCAAGAGGATAGTTTTCTTAGCGATGCATATGGCAGTCAGAACCACGTGAACCAAAGATGTTGCAATCGGGACATCGTCCAGCTTCCCCAGTACACAAAGAGAGGGGGAAGTTGGGATATGACATTTCAGACATTTTGACAGATCCTCACATACTCTACCCCAAAATTCCTGGACAGGTGGGCAGGACCACAGTGCATGAATGTAATTGTCAGGAATGTTGTTTGTGCAGTGTGTACAGGTGTCAGACGACACAAACCCCATCCTGAACATCCGATGACCTGTATAGTGAACTCTGTGTAGAATTTTGTACTGAATTAATTGTAAATTGGGCTGTCTGATCATTTTAAAAGTTTTTAAACAAGTTTGGGACCAGAAGTCCTGGTCAAAGCTAACTGATAGATCCACCTCCCATTTTTCAATAGGGATTGCAATTTTATCGTCTATTTTGGACAGTGTCTTATATACTTTAGACAGTAGTTTGGGGGGTTTGAGATTATAAAAGTCTAATACCCTTGGTGGTGTTTGTAATTCTATTTTATTGAGCTTAAATTTTTGTTTGACTACAGATTTAATTTGGTGATATTCTAAAAAGCTATTCTTATCTATTCCAAATTGGGAGACTATTTGATTAAATGGGATGAAGTCCAATCTTTCATATATGTGTTCCAGGTATAGGATTCCTTTATTTTTCCAGTCCGGAAGGTTCATCATTTTGTTGTTTTGCAAAATGTCAGGATTGTTCCAGATAGGTGTGCGTCTGCATGGTACTAGTGAAGACTCTGTCATTTTAAGATACTCCCACCATGCTGTCAGAGAGGTGCTGATACTAATACTTTTGAAGCTTTCATGTCTTCTTATGCTTGAGCTAATAAATGGTAAGTCTGAAAGCTCTATCGTATTGCAAAGTGTCTGTTCTATATCTAACCAGGACTCGTCTAATGGGTTATCTTGCAACCATCTTGGTATATATTGCAGCCTGTTGGCTAAGAAATAATAATAAAAGTTGGGTAAATCCAGTCCTCCTCTGTCTTTGGTCTTCTGAAGCGTTTTTAAGCTAATTCGTGGGGGTTTATCCTGCCAAAGGAATTTAGTAATTGAGGAGTCCAGAAATTTAAACCAGTCAGCTGGAGGTTTGTTTGGGATCATTGAGAATAAGTAATTTATTCTAGGTAAGACCATCATTTTAATTGTAGCAACTCTCCCCATGAGTGATATTGGTAAGCATTTCCATCTTGCAAGATCATCTTCCACTTTCCTTAAAAGTGGGATGTAATTTAGTTTGGTTAGATCTGCTAACTTGGGAGAGATATTAATTCCCAGGTATGTGATATTCCCTGACTCCAATTGTGTATTAAGCAAATTGACAAATGAGAAATTAATTGGTAGAACTGTGGATTTTAACCAGTTTATAGAGTAATCTGAAACTCTGGAAAAAGAGTTTATCAGTTCTATTGCTTGGGAGAGAGAGGATTGAGAATTCTGGAGAAAGAGTAAAACATCATCTGCATAAAGACTGATCTTATGTTCTATTTTCTTACACTTTATCCCTTTAATATCTGTTGTTTGCCTAATTGCTGCTGCTAGTGGTTCAATAAAGATAGCAAATAGTGAGGGGGAGAGTGGGCATCCCTGCCTGGTCCCCCTCTGAAGACAGAAGCTAGCTGATATTTGGTCGTTCGTCCTGACACGTGCTGTTGGTGAACTGTATAATGTTTGTAGCCAGTTTATGAAGAAGTTCCCAAACCCAAATTTATGTAAAGTTGCAAATAAGAACTTCCAGTCAACTCTATCAAAAGCTTTTTCTGCATCTAGAGATAATATACTAGTTTCTATGTTTCTACTGTAAGAGAAATCTATCAAATTAAGTAATCTACGTGAGTTTGTGGATGACTGTCTACCCTTAATGAAACCAGTTTGGTCAGGGTGTATTATGAAGGGGGTTACCTTCTCTAATCTTTTGGCCAGGGCTTTACAAATTATTTTGAGATCAACATTAATAAGAGAAATTGGGCGATAGCTGGTAGGAAATGCCGGGTCTTTGCCTGGTTTTAACAAGAGACTAATATTGGCTGAATTCATGTTTGGCTGTAATCTGCCGCTCTCTTCGATTTCCCTCACCATTCTGAAAAATGTTGGAGCCAGAATGATCCAGAATTCTTTGTAGAATTCTACTGGGAACCCGTCTGGACCTGGAGCTTTCCTATTAGTCATGGATTTAAGGGCTTCCTGGAGCTCCGCTGATGTTAGTGGCGAGTCCAGGACTGTAACTTGGCTGTCTGATAATTTAGGAAGTGTTATCCTGTCAAGGAACTCATTGATCTCATTATCTGATGGGTTTATCTGTGGTGAGTACAAAGTTTGGTAAAAGTCTCTGAAGGTGTTGTTTATTCTTTCAGGATCATATACTATATTCCCGGTTGAGTCTTTAACAGCAGATATGGTAGTTTTCTCTTTATTTATTTTTAATTGGCTAGCTAAGAATTTACCTGATTTATTACTATGTTCAAAGTTTTCTATTCGTAGTCTTTGTGCTAAAAATTGTGTCTTTTTGTCAATAATTCCATGAAGTTCTAATTTAGCTTTACGTAATTTGCTCATTGACTCTTCTTCTGTGGACGCCTCTAAAGACTTGATGATTCCTTCTAACTCCTGAATACGTTTGTTTTCTGTTTTTTTCTTATGTGATGAGAAAGAGATTATTTTACCTCTCATCACTGCCTTTCCTGCCTCCCAAAGAATAGATGCTGATGTTCCAGGCAGGTCATTATGTTCTAAATATAAAGCCCACTCCTTTTTAAAAAATTCTATAAAACCTTCGTCTTTAAGCAGTGATGTATTAAACCTCCAGTTTTTGCTTGGTGGGATTGTCTTTTTATTTACCAGAGTTAAAGAAACCGGAGCATGGTCGCTGACAGCTATGGGGTGTATCTCAGTGTCTGAAATGTCAGCCAACAATGAGCTGCTGACTAGAAAATAATCCAAACGTGAATGAGAGTGATGGACGTGCGAAAAAAAAGTATATTCTCTACGGTTAGGATGAAGAGATCGCCATGCATCACAAAGCCCATAATCACTCATGTACTGTTTAACTATGTTAGTGGATTGCCAATTGCGCTGAGTCCCAGCTGTACTGAGCCAGTCTGTTAAGGAATTCATCCAAAAATTAAAATCACCTCCAAGTATAAGTGGACAGTCCAAGTGTTCGGAGAGTACAGAGAAAAAATTATGAAAGAATGGAGGGTCATCAATATTTGGACAGTATATGCTGACGATACATAAGCGCTGGTTCTGTATAGATATTTTTAACATTATAAATCTACCCTCTGGATCAGAAACTGTGTCCAATACTGTGAAATTTATGTTTTTGTGTATTAAAATAGCTACACTTCTTTGCCTAGAGTTATAGCAGGCAGAGAACATGCTGGGAAACTCAGGTGTTTTAAGTTCATCTGCAGATGTGGCAGATCTATGAGTCTCTTGTAACAATATTACGTCTGCTTGCACTCTCTTTAACTGATCAAAAATTTTTAATCTCTTCTCTCTAGAGCCAGCCCCATGTACGTTCCATGAAACAAACCTTAGTGCACCCATAGATGTGTGTGTGAGTAGCTATAATATGACGCCTTCATGTGTATGAGATAAGATAAGTAATTAAACGCATACATTAATCTTATAGTAAATAATAATAATAAGGGTGTTGTTATAATCATTATTATCATTTGCAACATTAAATATAATAATAGTAGTAAAAAAACAATAATAAAAAAACAACTTTAATATAAAAATATTAATGCTGATGATGATAACGTAAAATATATAATAAAAAAACAATAGTAGTAGTAATAATAATAATAATAATAATAATAATAATAATAACAACAACAACAACAACAACAAGACAAGCCCAACAGTGTTTTGATTGTGCAATGAAACGCCATAGGCTACTTATCTGTGTGACTGCGTATGGAATCTGTGTGTGTGTGTGTGTGTGTGTGCGTGTGTGTGTGTGTGTGTGTGTGTGTGTGTGTGAGACTGCGTATGGAGTCTGTGTGTGTGTGTGTGTGTGTGTGTATGTGTGTATATGTGTGCGTGTGTGTGTGTGTGTGTGTGTGTGTGTGTGGGGTGTGTGTGTGTGTGTGTGTGTGTGTGTGTGCCCGCGCAAGTTGTGTGCTGCAGTGTGCAAAGGGAAAAAAAAATTGTGCCATGCAGATGTAAAAATCCAGAAGCAGATTAAAAAAAGGGAAAGAAAGGAATGATAAAGGTTTAAAAGAGAAAAAAAGAAGAAAGAAAAGAAAAAGTGTTGTGGGTGTGAGGTGGTGAGGGAATAGGTGAACATTTCTAAACGGATCTAGCAGCTATTAATCCTGACATGTTCAAGTGCTTTTAATAATAATAAATTTGTACCTGAAGTGTGTCTAATAAAGCCAGTCTGTTACTCCTCGTTCTTTGTAGATCTTACCGTCAACAAACAGTTTATCCACGGAGATCACAGCCCGCTTCCCATCTTGGATAAACTTCTTGCGCAGCGGGAAGAGAAGTCTGCGGCGATCCAGAATTTCTTTAGGAAACTGATCGTTTACGCTGTAATCTTTACCTTTAAGCTCTCTCCCGCGGCTTTTAACAAGATCTTTCTGCTTAAAGTGCTCAAATTTAGCCACGATGGGACGAGGTCTTCTGCTGTCTGTTCTCCTGGCTCCAAGGCGATGTACCCGATGAAAGGTGATGTTCCTCACCGTTTCCTCCGGCACCTTCATGTGAGTGTGGAGAAAGTTCTTGATGGTTTGTTCACAATCCTCCGCTTCTCCTCCGGTCTGCTCTGGGAGGCCTGCGAACACCAGGTTATCTCTCATGCTGCGTGATTGGAGATCCAGAACCGTCTCCTTTAGAGCTTTATTGTCCTGGGAGATCCGATCTAATCCTGCAGTTAAGGAGGAAACCGATTCCCGCAGAGACGCATTCTCAGCCGCGAGACGTTCCACCTGCTCCTGGCTAAACTCCAGAAATGTTCGGAGGTCCTGGAACTCCTTGTGAAGCACCTCAAGCAGGTGGAGTCGTCCCTCAAATCCCAGAAGCCGTTTATCTATGGACTGTAGTAGATCTAAGACATCCTTGTGGGGAGATGAGGCCTCGGGCGAGTCCCGGGGACGGCTCCTCTTGGTCAATGGCGTTTCCGCCTCAGCTGCTGCTGCTTTCTTCGGTCCCATGACAAAAAACTCAAAAACCTCGTCAATATATGTTTGCAAATTTTCCAGATTTTCTCCTCTTACCTCCAGGTTGAGTGAGTTATATTTACCAGATTTGTTAATTTTTTGCGTTGTCAGTGAGTAAATTAGGCGAAAATCTGTCTTAATTGTTTGTGGAAGTTGATTAACAAGCTGCCATCTGCTTCAAGACGCCGCCGTGTGTCCGGTGATCGGGCCGTCAGCGCATGCGCATGCTCCCTCTCCCGATTATTTCTCCACACTCCTGACAATTAGACCGCTGTTCTCCGTGACAAAAAGTCACAAAATGTGACACTAAAGGCAGGAGACGATGGTTAAGCTTTCACTGCTGATGATGACGAACCAAAGATGCTGTTCACCTAAATAGCTCTTTGAAACAATAGCATGTCATTTGCTTTTGTGTGTTGTCGGTTCAGCCAGTTCTTTGTTTTAAAACTTTCCCGCCACCTGCAAAAAAAAAGGAAGTCAATTGCTTTGTCAGAAGTCGCTGGCCGTGCCAGCTTGGTTAGAATGAACTTTAAGAAAGCTCAACAGATCTTTGTTCACCAACTTCCAGGCACTCTTTCAAACAAATCCACCTGCAGAACAATACAGAGTCATTTGCTTTGTGAGTTGTCGACTAAAAGCGTCACGCTGAAGTAAGGATCAACTTTTGTTCTTATAGGCTTGAGTATGCAGGGTGGTTTACAACAGAACAATAAATGGTTTAGGATGGTAAACCATTGCTTTTGTGAAGTGAGAGAAATGTCTGAATGGATGTTTAGAGTTGGTAACCCAGAGAGTCAGACATTTTCTGAAAGGTGTGTGTGTGTGTGTGTGTGTGTGTGTGTGTGTGTGTGTGTGTGTGTGTGTGTGTGTGTGTGTGTGTGTGTGTGTCTGTGTGTGTGTGTGTGTGTGTGTGCTTACAGCCATTAATTTGATGTGCTGCTGGACAGAGAGTTTTACACAATAGTTTTAGTTCTGGTCAAAAAGTGTCAGTGAGCTGCATGTAAATATTTACACATTTAAACACAAAGTTTAAGACTGAACATACGAAATCCAAATATCTAATATTTGGGAGAAAAACACTTTGTGAACATCTGCCAGATGGCTGAGTCTCAAGACCTGCAACCATTTCATAAGTACTTGACCAGCGTGTGGGGCTGTCATTCACAGCAGTTAGGCCGCACTCATCCACTGTCAGTGAGCCATGTCATGTTTGATATAAAAAGTCCCACGAGGTTAGACTGATATGGTGTGCCAGTAAGGGCTGGTAAATGCATTATAATGGCTGCAGCGTCAGACTGATGTGGTTCTGCTCACTGGTGAGGCTGGCCTTCTTTTTCTTGCTTCTCTGCATTTGCAGTACAATTTAGATGACAAAACTTTCTGGCGTGTTGAATTTAGGTGATGAACATATCTGAGAGGTTTGTGACAGCGGCGTATGGGAGGGGGCTGTGTGAACCACGGGGCTAACACAATAAGAAACTTCACGCGCCATTACACACATTAGCCTATGACGTGGGGGATCATGGACATCTGGACGCTCAACAATACGCCATTAATGATGCGGCGTGGGGGGTCTAAGCCATCTGGACGATCAACAATACACATGTCCATTTGATTAATGATACGGAAGGGGGGGCATGGATTGAACAATACACCTGTCCATTTGATTAATGATAGGAAAGGGGGGCAAGGTCAAGGGTCAAAATGAACAATAGGACTGAAAGGTCAAAAAGGTCAAAGAACAATAGACCTGTCAAAATGTTTGACGAAAGGTATCTTATTATGTCTCTCTCTCATGGCCTCAGATAAGAATCTTGTGTCTGTTCTAGTCTTGTTAGATCTCAGTGCTGCCTTTGACACAGTTGATCACAATGCTCTTTTAGAAAGACTTGAACATGTTGTAGGGATCAAAGGAACAGCGTTAGGCTGGTTTAAATCCTACCTGTCTGACAGATTTAATTTTGTAAACGTACATGACAAATCTTCTTACTCCAGGGTTACTTGCAGAGTACCACAGGGTTCAGTGCTTGGACCAAATCTTTTTACTATATATATGCTCCCAATTGGTAAAATCATTAGACAGCATGGGATAAACTTCCACTGTTATGCTGACGATACTCAGTTATATTTATCCATTAACCCTGATGAACCTAATCGGTTGGGTAGATTACAGGCTTGTCTTGAGGACATAAAAATTGGATGACTCTAAACTTCTTGCTTTTAAATCAAGACAAGATGGAAGTTCTCATCTTTGGACCAGAAATCCAGAAAAGGAAATTGCTTAGCCAATCGCCTGACCTGAATGGCATTACATTAATCTCTGAGAACAAAGTAAGGAATCTTGGTGTTATCTTTGACCAGGACATGTCATTCAAATCCCAGGTTTCACAAGTTTGTAGGATTTCCTTTTTCCACCTTCGGAATATTGCTAAGATTAGAAGCATACTTTCCAGAAGTGATGCTAAAAAAACTAGTTCATGCATTTATTACATCAAGACTGGATTACTGTAATTCATTACTCTCAGGAAGTCCACAGAATGTAGTTAAAAGTCTTCAGCTTGTCCAAAATGCTGCAGCTAGAGTTCTGATGAGAATTAAAAAGAGAGATCATATCTCTCCTGTCTTAGCTTCCCTACATTGGCTACCTGTTAAATTCAGAATAGATTTTAAGATCCTTCTTCTCACATATAAAGCTCTTAATAATCAAGCTCCATCATACATCAGTGATCTGATTGTTCCATATGTTCCCAAACCAATCACTTCGCTCTCAGACTGCAGGTCTACTGGTGGTTCCCAGAATATCTAAAATTAGGATGGGAGGCAGATCTTTTAGTTATCAGGCTCCTCTCCTGTGGAACCAGCTCCCAGCTTTAGTCCGTGAGGCAGACACTTTGTCTACTTTTAAGAATAGGCTTAAAACATTTTTATTTGATAGGGCCTATGGTTAAAATCTGATGTTAGCCTAAATCTGGACAAGTGGGGGAGTAGAGGGAGGTGGAGTGTACAGTCGGTAAAGACGGCTCTCCCTTGCCCCGACTCCAACATGCCTCCATCTAAATAGGATAGATTAACCAGAGTTATCTCTGTAGTTATGCTGCTATAGGCTTAGACTGCTGGAGGATACACTGACCACTTTTCACACTCTACTGCTTTCTTCTACAGTCTGCTCTTTAACTGTACTATTTTCTGCAGTTTCAGCTGTTAACTTTATTTTCTCTGTAAGTGTTTTTCTCCCCAGAAGAAGCTACAACGACGTTCTGCTGAGCTGTGGTGGCCTCATGGAGGGGGCCATCGATTAGCACACTGCTGCTAACCACTAAAACATTCTCCCTCTCCTGATAATAACTTTTTGCTTTCCTTGACGTTGGATGTGCTAATGCTAGTTTATCCGTTTAATTATAGATCCACTAGGATAAATACAATAAAGTTTATCTTTCACCAAATAGAATATTTACTAAGACATCACAATATAACTATAGACACATTACCTGTCTTTGTGTGTGTGCGTGCGTGTGTGTGTGTGTGTGTTTGTGCGTGTGCGTGTGTGTGTGTGTGTGTGTGTGTGTGTCTGCCTGCTCTGTCTTCTCGATCCCCAGTGAGTCATGGAGGATGGCTGCTTATACTGAGCTGGGATTCTCTGGAGGTTTCTTCCTGTTAAAAGGGAGATTTCCTCTCCACTGTCGCTTTATGCTTGCTTAGTATGAGGATTGCTGTAAAGTCACTGACACTAGTCAATGACTTGATGCAATTTGCTGGGTTCCTTATATAGGAAACATTATTTCTGATTGGCTTAATGAACTGACCTGAATTGGAATGTTTATTATGTGAAGTGCCTTGAGACGACTCTTGTCGTGATTTGGTGCTATATAAAAAAACTTGAATTGAATTGAATTGGGGCAAAAAATGCTACTTTCTAATCCTGTTTGTTATGTCCCTTGGATTTCACATATGATGTTTGTGAATTTTTAAAACATATTCTGATGGTAAGAAAGCGCTTATTTTCGAAAGGGGGAAAAAGTTCTTTTAGGTTTTGTGTGAAGACACGTCGAGGACTACAAATGCAAATGTCATTGAACCAGACACGGAGAAGAGCGGAGGAAATACGGCTGTAAGTTTAGCGAACTTCGAATGCTTCGTCCACAAATCTGGCCATCTGATAAGTAGCAGCTACACTAGGGGAGAGGATATTCTGTGATGGGTTAGGGTTAGGGTCATATTTGCAACATGCCTTCGTCTGATTTGTAGTCATGGGAATTACGAACTTTTACAAGCTGATAAATCTCGAAGTACGCCCTTGTCTTAATTGTTTGGCTGTTTTGTTTTTATGTTATTTTACCATTTCTGAAGCTGTTGATTTGGTTTTTGGGGTATTGTACCTGCTGCAGACCATAATAAGCCTCTCTCTTGTTATTTGTGCACTAATGTTTGATCTTTTCAGGGAAGAGCTTTTGCTAATTGGAAGATTCGCCACAGCTGGAGCACCTCTGATGACCTGCCTTTAAAAAGACTCAAGCTGCTCACAATCTGTTTGACTCCCAGAGAAACACTTTCATACTGAACTGTGTTAGAATGTTTAAACTGGTTCAAAGGACTTTAAATTGGGAAAAAATGGCATAAAAAGGAAGAGGGTGCCTTAGAATCTGTTTACAATTCTAACACCTTATTCAGACATTGTAGAAGTCTGACCAGGAAGTCTCCATTAGTGCATTTCTCTATTTTACCTGAATAATCTGGGATTTTGGCATCATATTTAAATAAATAAAAAAAGAATGCACCAAACCCAGGGATCTTTCACATTTCTTTCTGCATCATAATTAAAAGCATAAACTGTGATTAACTGTTTAATAAAAGGAGTTACAAGCTTAGGTAGCCATAAATTAAAGGATACAGTCGTGTACTCTAGTTTTGTTTCCTCTGTTTTGCCTTTTTAACTCAAAAAATCACTAGAACAAGCCTTGTAAATGAATTTTATTTCACATGAAAAATAGTTTTTAGAACTATAATAGCACGCGTCTACACTTGTACGTCATTATGAAATCCAGCTGATGTCTGTGTGACCCAAAAACAGCCCTATAATTAGAGACACTGAAAATTTTAGTTTTAAAAAAGAAAAGCAAAGTTCATTTATTTGTATGTTATTGTTAGAGCCTTGTTTCTCTGTGATTGTGAAGCTCGACCTTCTGCTCGATGTCACGAACACGAAGGCAGAGTCGTAGGTGTTAAATCTCAGTTCTTCAGAGGAAGCAAACTGCAAACAGTGTTAAAAAATATGGAGAGATAAAGGAGAGGTTGTTGAAGGCGACAAACACAGCTCTCCGGAGCCATGGCAACGATCAGCTGGTACAGTAGAGAACAGAGAGGATTAGGGATGTATGAGGAAGGAGGTGGAAGGCAGTCCGGATTAGCAGCTGGTTGGTCATCTTTACCTTTTCACAGAGTCTCGCCACAAGAGATCGTTGACTCATTTAAATTGAAACATGGCAACAAAGTGCTTCTGTGACCGAACAACACTGGTTAACTTTCTTATTTTTCACACATTATTTGTGCAGAGAAGAACTGCTCAGGGAGCAGAACTCCTGTTTCCTGCAGCTCTTCGGGGATTAAATCTTCACTTCTAGCAGAATCTCTGAGTTATAAGAGTCTTCCAGACAGTAAGACTGCAGGTCTACTAGACAGCAGTGCTCCGACCCAGCAAAGGGAAGGCAGTGGGCATCCCACAGCTGGGCTCCAACCCCCTCAGTCTGTGGACACCCTGAATCCCTTGAAACCCTCCCTGAAAGACCTGTACACCTCTCTGAAGTCCTTGCATTTCACCTTGCAGGCCATCATGAGTGCTGTGGTCTCTGCGAGGCATGGATGCCGTAGCGGCTGCAGCCTGAAGCGAACGTGCACCAGGTGGGGTGAGGCTGTTATGGCTCAGATCCATGTTAGACAGGAGGTGACCCAATGAGTCCCAGCGCTGAGTCGAAGGCAGGCGGATCAGAGAGGAGTAACCCCGGTCAGGAAACACGGTCGCCACCGGAGGCTTGATGGTCTCTAGGAGTGGATCACGGTTTTCCCTCAAAGGCAGCTGTGCAGCACGAAACGGGGCGGGCTTCAGATAGGTCCCCCCTTGTGGGTCAGCCAGAACCTCACTGTAGGGCGGAGGGGGGTCCTCCATCAGGACCGCCTCCTCGTAGCAGGGTGGCTTTCCAAATGCATCGGTCTCTGGAAAAGTGAGAGAAGGAACCAGGATTTAAAACCTCATCAGATAGAAAATGATGTTTTAATACAAGGCTATAAAGGTTAATTATGGCCCTTTTCCAACAGTACCTACTCAGCACGGCTCAACTAGGATTTGCCTGATTCCAAGGCATTTCCAGTAGTAACGGGCACAAGTTTACTACCCTTTTTATGGTACAAACGCCATTGTGGTTCACAGTGTACCAAGCTGTGACTGTTGGTCATTGATAGGCTAGGGGGTGGAGTCACTGGTTGCTCCAGAATTTTCCACCTTTTTTGGGTATCTTCTTTTTGAATTCTGGTAAAAAGCCCCTACTAAGAGGAATGTTATACCCCCTAACCCTATCACCACCACTGTTGCCTTGTGCTGTGTTTATGTTGCCTATGGATAACCTTATGCTACTATTCGTACCGTGGTTGGCCATGTGCACATAGCCGGGTTTTTCAAAAAACAAATTTTCTCCCCGACTATCTAGGTAAACAACTTGGGTCAACACCACCTTGTTTTTAGCAAACAACATCCAGTTTATTGTGAAGCACATTCATAAGCATGCCAAGCCATTAGGCCCAGTGGCGCTCCCAAGGGGTGGCCATGGTAACCACTAGAAAATTGCTGGCCCTCCCAGGGAGGAGGTGTTAAAGTCATAATAATGTTCACTCAAACCATACATTCATCTTATTATACGTCTTATTCAACCCTCAA
The DNA here is from genome assembly GCF_043380555.1 of Nothobranchius furzeri. Lineage (NCBI taxonomy): Eukaryota > Metazoa > Chordata > Actinopteri > Cyprinodontiformes > Nothobranchiidae > Nothobranchius > Nothobranchius furzeri. Next base: position 71,105,921 of record NC_091750.1, read on the forward strand.
GACATAAATGTAAAAACCAATAAAAATTATACAATGAGTAAAAACAATTGTTTTAAAATGTTTAAGTCTTTTCTGCTGCTCACCATTAAAAAAAAAAGTTTATATCTCCATAGATTTTTGTAAAGACAGCAACAGGTAAATTAAACAAACAAAAAATAAAATTCTTTTTGTAGTATTTCTAATCACTGAAATGTATTTTTCTGAAAGTGTTTTTGTATACAAACTGTTTTTCATTAAAAAAAATAAAGGAGCGATGCCATGCTCACAGGCTAAACTCTCCTAGAGTTAACACAAGCACCAATTTGGGCCCAATCTCAATACTCGCACTGCGCCCTGCGGGCTTCAGCAAAGTGCACTTGGTGAAAGTGCGCAGTAGGGTTCCAGTGCGTAGTACACAAGTGTGCAAATAATTGCCGAATTGATACAGTGAGCATTGTGTCATTTATCGCAACGCATGCCGTGATGTTGGTAGCTGTGAAACTTTTTTTCAAAAACCTTTATTAACAACTTTCAAACAAACAATAAATCAGTTAATTGAAATAAATTTAACTTCTTTGCTGCTTTGTCTAAAACATTCAGAGCATCAGCTAATCATCCTAAAATGAAATAATTTAATTAGAAAATACATATTTTCAGAAAAGGAACTTGAGCCTTTTCTCCCACAGCAATGACTTGTGGGTAATACCCTTGCTTGAGGTCCGCATCGCTGCAGACTTGGGCGAAGTGCAGGTTAAGGGTGTAATGCGGCATGGTCAACTTCCGCACTTGAGAATCGGGACACCCTACGCTCTCGCACCCCTGGCCGGGAACGTGCAAATAAAGGACACGAGGGTGCAAGTGAGACTATTGAGACTGGGCCAAGGTGTGCCACCCCAAAAAATTCTTTGGCCCCATCTGGCCACCCTTATCAAAAATTTCTTGGGGCGCCCCTGTGTATACCCCAAATCATAATTGTCTTTGCCAAAAACACATTAAATCTAAAATAACTAGATGGTGGGCAATAATCATCCTTATCGATGTCCTTCACCTGGGGGGTGTTACACAAAACGAGCTTTCCTGATGAATTCCTGCTTGACAAAGCGCACCGGTTCATGGGATTTGCTCTCATGTTACACACCAAGGACAAAACATCAAGTATGTCGTTTAAATCAAATATTACCATGTGACCAGAGTACAAGCTGTTGAAATTTATTGAGCCTAAGTCACGCCCATCTACATCCATTGTCAGCCACCGACAAGAAAACACGCATCGTCCAATCATATTCACAAAACTTCAGTAAGCCTAGCTGCTAGCCTGCCATGGAGCAGGTTTGTTTACCAGCATGCATTACCATGGTGATAGGGAGGGGTTTCAGGCTAGCCATGTCCATAAAACCAATAGAAAGTCTAGTTTTTGGGATTAGGTTGCTTTCTGGCACAGCCCCCTGGTCTTCTACATAGATTGGCAATAGAGTTTTAAAAATAACAAAATGAGAGTAAGCATCAATCACAAATGTGATGTCAGAGCATTCCTGTTGAGGGCTGGGACGTTGCAAAACCTAAAACCCAGATTTAAGTCCACAAGCTAATGCTGACAATGGAGAATTCACAAATCTCCATTTTGGTCAAAGGGTTTTGAAAGAATTATTTGGTGCTGTACATCTTCACTTTTGTGTAGATGGACCACAGACAAGTGTCTTCATTTTGTGAAATTGCTGGCTACTTGTGAACAGGGTTGTAATGTAAAACCACCCAAACTCTGTGGAGTCGGGCAGCGTGACCGCTACTGGTGGGAAGGAGCCGTTAGATGTCTTTTGTCAAAAAAAGCTGTAATGTTTTCAGGATTAGTTTATCGAGTCAAGCCTTTTGTTTGGTGCCTCGTTTTGGAAACGGCTGTGATCAAATGTGTGCACGTAACAGGAACCATCAGAAGACTCCTGCTGTCTCCTATTTCAGCTTGTTTCTGCTTCCTCTGAAGGTTTTTGTCATTTCTAACGAACAAGTCGCTCAGCTGCGTGTCGTGTAAAGAAAACCAGCAGTAAATGGAAAAAGTGTCACTTCATTAAAACCTCATTGTTTGTTCTGTCTGGATGGTTTTATTTGTGTCAAACTGTTTGTACTGAGAGCTGAAGTCACTGCCTTTTGTGGAGAACTCAGATGTTCCCATGGAGAGACGAAGAGCCAAGAAAAAACCAAAGAAATCACACATATTGTGGTTGTGAGAATCAGAGTTATGAAACACTGAACGTGTCAGCGATGATGCACATTAATGATGACTGAGATCTTCATTCACAGCCAACCACGGAGTAATACTGAATGTTTATTATCTACAAGAGACTGGAGTGAATGAGGCGGAGGACTGACAACTGCAGGTTTGGGTTGTTAAGTGAAGGGTTGCAGTGCATAATTACGTTTCTGTCACAGTTTTCAGTTCACTTCTCCAATGACAGGTTTAAAAACTCTTAGAATAATGAGTCATACAATTAAATTATATCTTAATAACCAGTGTTGGGAACGTTACTTTAAAAAGTAATTGGTTATAGTTACTGATTACTTTGTCAAAAAGTAACTCAGTTTTTACTAACTAAGTTACAAGATTATAAAAGTAACTAATTACCAAGAAAAATAACGACTTAGTTACTTTTTTCATTTAAGCATGCAAGAATTACTACAATAGTAAAATATAAATGACTAATGACTGGAACATAATAAAATGTATGTCCAAATGTTTTTTTTAAACCTGAATAATTTAAATAAATAAGCACTTGACAGGAGGAACTACTAACAGGAGCATAACACTTATCTAGACTATTAAAAGGTCACTGTGTGATATTTAACAAGACCCCAATCAGCTAAAATTTAAAATTGCAAATAGAAACACCTGTAAAGGTTCCCGAGCCTTTAAATGGTCTCCCAGTCTAGTTAAATTACAGAAATGAATGTAATTTTGCACAGCATTTTAATTTTTCCAGCTTCACATAACTGTGTGTTTTTAGCAGCATTTCTGTTGCTGGATTATCTAGTAACGGTTAAATAAATAAATAACTGCATGGGCTGCATGGTGGCGCAGTGGTTAGCACTGTTGCCTTGCAGCACGAAGGTTGCAGGTTCGAAACTCGGCTCGGCTGCGGCCTTTCTGCGTGGAGTTGCGTGATCTCCCCATGCATGCGTGGGTTTCCTCCAGGTACTCCGGTTTCCCCCACAGATCACAACATGCCCTATAGGTTATAAATTGTAAGTCGCTTTGGATAAAAGCGTCTGCCAAATGAATAAACATAAACATAACTATCCTTTAAACTGACACTAGAAGAGGCACAAGCCTGATGGAGGACTTACATTTACTAACTTGGGTCAGACCCAACCACATAAGAGCTGAAGCTGGGTGGTAAACACACACAGGTAGTTCTGATAACACCTGAGCTCCATGACATTTGAGACTGACGCATCAGTGTTACAGCGGGACTAAAGACATGATCAGAAACAGGTTACAGCTGGATGATCTAGGAAGGTAGAAGATCAGGACGTCTGAGTGGTGAACAGGTGAGCGGACCTTCGGGACGTCCCGCTGTCACGCTAAGAAGGGCACGGCTGCAGACCCGCAGATTCGCTGCTGCAGCAACAAATCTGCGGGGGGTCTGCATCCGTAGATATTCATCATGTCTTCCTTTTTCTTCAGGGGCCGTGATGCACTTTTATGAAAACATCTGCCTCTTTAGCTCCTGATCAGCTGATGACAGCTTCAACACACCACGCTGCTTAACGCACGCATGTCCTTATTAGTAACAGAAACGATCGTTTTGTTAAAAGGAGACGGTAATTAATTAGTTTGCTCGTTACAGAAAGAAATATTTTTTTTATTAACGTGGTTATTTTAAACGGCGTTATTCCCATCACTGCTCTGTTGGGTCTACAGGGGGCAGCGACTGAGACCGTGAGAACACTGAGGGTCTCCGCCCACCCGGCCAATCATCATCGTGTTACAGACACCTCTCTCTTCCTGGCTGCAGCTGAAGTGTGGCGGTCAGAAAGCCTCACACTGTTGCTCAACGTTCGACAAGCACATAGTAACGCGCAACCTTCCGTCCCCAGTAACGGTAACGGCGTTGCAACAGTGGGAAAAGTAATTAATTAGATTATTCCGTTAGCTAAAAAAGAATGCCGTTAGTAACGCCGTTATATTTAAACGGCGTTACTCCCAACACTGTTAATAACATAATTGTGCATTTTAAGACTTGTTTAAAAAAGCATTACAATAATATGGTGTTTTAGTGTAATAAATAAAAGAATATGTCACCGTCTGCAGGAGAAAAACATGATGCACCTACCATCAAGCCTTGTGGCTTTACAAGCTGAGAAGTTATTTTAAACACCTTCAAATCAGTGATTTCCCGTCTTTTTATTTGAGGCTAACAGCAAATTTAGAAAACAAATTAGCATCAAACGTGCTTTTTGCCTTTTAGCATCCTAACATAATATATATATTGAGAAAATTTAAATAAATTAATGTAGGGCTGCAGCGATCGAATATTTTTGTAATCGAGTACTCTATCGAATCTTTAATCGAGTAATCGGAGTACTCTAATAAATTACCCTTTTGTGTTTGTAAACCATTATATCAAATAGCATGTTATAAAATATGAAAGACCTCTTAAAATGAGCAAGCAATTGCCAGTTATTCTTCAAGTTTGATTCCAAATTAGTTTTCAAATCTTCAGCACTTCAACTTTACTTCACAGTAAAAAAAATTCCTGTGCAAAAAATAAGTATACAACCTGAGCCGATTTCCCCCTCGTGCGAGAATCTGCTAGCCTGCAAGCCAGACAAAAACTGGGAGGATAACTGTTGACGTAGAGCTGCGAGCGGCTGCGGCCCAAACAGCACCAGAACCGCTCACGGCGCATGCGCAAACATGGCTCGCCAGCTGTTTCCCTATTGACGCTCGTCCGTTTTAATTTCTACAATTTTTTCTCACACAATAACAAGGATTGTCGAGAAAGCATGTTTGCCGTGGTTATGTCAAACTATATTGATCACAAAACATTTATTTACTTTCTTTTGTTTTCCTCTCATAAATACCCGTGTCCTCCTGCAGCGATCCCGAGGGACAACAGAAATCAATAACAACACAATAAAAAGTCTGATGTGTTGTGTAAAAACAGTTCTTTTTAGCACATTTTTAGGTCCAACGTGTTGCTACCAGACAAGGTGTAAGCTGAAACTGAGTGCTACAAAAGAAAAAGTCGCACAGTGTCCGCAGAATATATAGCAGACCTCCAAGTCCGCCTGCAGAAGTGACATTTACATGTGGATGTTTCCTGGTCAGGTGCTGCAGCATGGAGGATGTGGTGTTGTGGTAGGCTAAATCCATTTTACAGTATTTACACTGGACTACGTTTTCCGCCTTATGATGTGAAAAATGCTCCCACACCTTTGACATTTTGTGTCTTATTCGCACTCCACCGGGGTCCACGTAAACCGCCATGGCTTAAGAGAAAGTTAAGTTACATTCGCTACTCGCGTGTGCATTCAGTGCAGTGTGTATGTGCGTCACTTATTTCGGTCTGGGTGAAACATGACCCCGGGCAATTGCAAAGCCATGAATTAATTAAACATGAATTAAATTTGTCCTCGAGGCAGAGAATTTGACTCGAGGCTTTTTTGTACTCAAATTATTCGAGGTACTCGAGGAATCGTTTCAGCCCTAAATTAATACAAACTCTTGCATTTTTCTAAAAACTTCCACCAAAAACACATTTCAGATCTAAACCAACTGTTGGACCGTCCGGTTGTCGGTCTCACTGAACCCGCCACACTTCCCTGGCTCCTCCACTCATCACACACTCACGTATTCAGCACCAGAACACCACCGGTGTGAGAGGTTCTCCGCTCAATAAATTAAGAGAAGGAGCAACAGCCGGCTGCTACCACTTCAACTTTATGTCAAACTACCAAAGTCCCAAAAAGAAAAACTGTTTGAAGTCAGGGACAACAAAAGTCGCTAAAAAGGTGACTGGTGTTTAGTGCTATCTCATTTCCTCTGGCATCGTGGATATCTGGTTTCAGTGGACGTAGATCCAGGGAATACACCTGAAGGTTGGTTTATGCTTGACACGTCAGCGAGGTCCGCACGGCTCCGCGCGGAAAAGTTGCGTCATTTTAACAACCACGCCCCTCTACCGCGCCTCCACACGGCCCAAACTTTCCGCACTGCACACCTAGGAAATTTTCTAACCACGCGGACGGTCTGACGCAGAAAAACATGGCGGACTGGCAAGAACTAGTATGGCAGAGGTTCGTAAATACAGACATTTGTATGATTCAGCTCTCAGAGATCACCGTGATCAACATGTTGTTAATAATTCTTGGAGAGAAATAGCTTGCACTGTCGGAAAAGACGAGGACGCTGGAATGCCATGTTGTAAACAGTAATTTTTACTTCTACTATGGTGTAGTGTTGGATGCATGCCGTAGAGCTCCATGCTGCCCCCTACAGTTTGGGAGAATATTGTCTCACCGCAGAGACAAGCTGCATGAACCATAAACGCTGCAAGTTTTGAAGCGTGTTCCATCCGTGAGCTGCATCACCAAGCGGCAAGTTAATGCGTCAAGCATAAACCAAGTAATAGGGGAGGAGTGAATGTTCATAACCGCGTTTGCGTTCAAAGCCTAGCTTGTTCTGTAGATTCACTATAAATGCTTGAAGCAGCAAGTGGCAAGGGCTCTTATTGTGAAAAGCCTCTAATGAAGGTTACTCTCTGTGACAGCTGATGAAGATTTATACTTCTGTCTGCGTGGGCATGGAGACGAGCAATACCATGGTGTGTACGAAAGCATTCAGCAGAGGGTGATGGAGATATGCCCAATTTTTTTTAACTAATCATCAAATGTGACAGAAACTGCAAGCCTGTGATTGGTCGGTGTGCCGCTTCCTTTAAATTAAACGACAGCGAAACCATTTCCTCCGTAAAAGAAATTAAAAGGGTACTGAGGAAATCTAGCAGCAGACATGAAGCACATTAAAGAACATCTCATGGAAAAAGCCAAACGTTTATTCACACACGTGACTGAAGGAGAACAAAGATGCACAGCTAATCGCATTTGTCGAAGGAAAGTGTGGGTTTTGAGGTGGAGAATGAGACATTTTGTGTTTCTGAAATACAGTGGGGCAAAAAAGTATTTAGTCAGCCACCGATTGTGCAAGTTATCCCACTTAAAATGATGACAGAGGTCAGTAATTTTCATCATAGGTACACTTCAACTGTGAGAGACAGAATGTGAAACATAATCCATGAATTCACATGGCAGGATTTTTAAAGAATTTTTTTGTAAATCAGGGTGGAAAATAAGTATTTGGTCACTTCAAACAAGGAAAATCTCTGGCTCTCACAGACCTGTAACGTCTTCTTTAAGAAGGTTTTCTGTCCTCCACTCGTTACCTGTATTAATGGCACCTGTTTGAACTCATTATCTGTATAAAAGACACCTGTTGTTACGTCCCTGACATGTGTTGGTAAAAATGTGAAGGATGGGGGTAACCCTTTTAAAACAAAACACCATTAAAATTACCACCACCAGGGGATTTGTACATTCCTTCACGGTCTTATTAAAAAAAAAAAAAAAAACACCTGGTTAAAACTTATTAAAAGTTTCACCAAAACAGGTGTTTCTAAATCCACAAAGTTGATAAGAGTTCTAAAACAATCCATTGACATAAAACACCTGGTTAAAACTTATGTTAAAAGTTTTACCAGAACAGTAGGTGTTTTCAAAACGAAGTCAATAAAATTGCAACAAACGAAGTTAACCTTAAAAACCAACGAACACAGTCAACACTAGGTGACATGCACAAATGATCCATGTGGATCACTCAGAGTTAAAACTACCAAAGTTAAAACTCTTCAACTCAAAGGGGTTGAAAACAAAATGAGGCCTGGAGAACAGCAGAACCCCTGCACTGCTGCCTCCCAGACTGCTGAAGGCACAGCCCTTTTATGCAGGTGTGTGCTTCATCAGGTAGATTCAGTTCAGCTGTGCTCCTCAGCAGCCCGGGAGAGAGGAGAAGGAGGGGGCGGTGTCAGGCTGATTCACTGGAGCTTGGTGATCTTGGCTCCTGCTCCTCACTCAAGGCTGGCAGCCGTGACACCTGTCCACAGCCTCAAACAGTCAGACTCCAAACTCCACTATGGCCAAGACAAAAGAGCTTTCAAAGGACACCAGGAAAAGAATTGTAGACCTGCACCAGACTGGGAAGAGTGAATCTACAATAGGCAAGCAGCTTGGTGTGAAAAAAATCAACTGTGGGAGCAATTATCAGAAAATGGAAGACATACAAGACCACTGATAATCTCCCTCGATCTGGGGCTCCACGCAAGATCTCATCCCATGGAGTCAAAATGATCATGAGAATGGTGAGCAAGAATCTCAGAACCACACGGGGGGACCTGGTGAATGACCTGCAGAGAGCTGGGACCACAGTAACAAAGGTCACCATCAGTAACACACTACAACAGCAGGGAATCAAATCCTGCAGTGCCAGACGTGTTCCGCTGCTGAAGCCAATGCATGTCCAGGCCCGTCTGAAGTTTGCCAGAGAGCACATGGAAGATACAGCAGAGGATTGGGAGAATGTCATGTGGTCAGATGAAACCAAAGTAGAACTTTTTAGTATAAACTCAACTCGTCGTGTTTGGAGGAAGAAGAATACTGAGTTGCATCCCAAGAACACCATACCTACTGTGAAGCATGGGGGTGGGAACATCATGCTTTGGGGCTGTTTTTCTGCTAAGGGGACAGGACGACTGATCCGTGTTAAGGACAGAATGAATGGGGCCATGTATCGTGAGATTCTGAGCCAAAACCTCCTTCCATCAGTGAGAGCTTTGAAGATGAAACGTGGCTGGGTCTTCCAACACGACAATGATCCCAAACACACCGCCCGGGCAACAAAGGAGTGGCTCCGTAAGAAGCATTTGAAAGTCCTGGAGTGGCCTAGCCAGTCTCCAGACCTCAACCCCATAGAAAATCTGTGGAGGGAGTTGAAAGTCCGTATTGCTTGGCGACAGCCCCAAAACATCACTGCTCTCGAGAAGATCTGCATGGAGGAATGGGCCAAAATACCAGCTACTGTGTGTGCAAACCTGGTAAAGACCTATAGTAATCGTTTGACCTCTGTTATTGCCAACAAAAGTTATGTTACAAAGTATTGAGTTGAATTTTTGTTATTGACCAAATACTTATTTCCCACCCTGATTTACAAATAAATTCTTTAAAAATCCTGCCATGTGAATTCATGGATTTTTTTCACATTCTGTCTCTCACAGTTGAAGTGTACCTATGATGAAAATTACTGACCTCTGTCATCATTTTAAGTGGGAGAACTTGCACAATCGGTGGCTGACTAAATACTTTTTTGCCCCACTGTACAGAAATACAATAATAAACACTCCTGGATGGGAGACCTGCAGGAAAGTGCTACGCCCTCTGCTGTTCTGGTGGGGAACTGCTTTGCAACTCTCCCGAGGCAAAGGAGAAGTCGGAAAGGAAAAGGTTTTGTCAAAGTGTTTGCTACTCTGCAGCTGAGCTGATGGAGAAACATAAATCAGGCTTAAGTCTCCATAAGCCAGAGGCGGACTGGGACGATAATAAAGCCAGTCACAACAGCAAAAGGAATTTAACCAGCAACCAGTGAGAAAAAGCCCATTAAGGAGCACAGCAGGCTGCAATGTTAAACACGCCTGTGTTAGCTGTACCAAAGCAAGCAGGTGAGCTCACCTGTGCTGTCTGAGCTGGATGTGAGTTACAGAAGCCTGTTTTCTTTATTTGAGCACATTTCCTGTCAAAACAATCCGTCGTTGTTTCCACAGCAAGCTAAACCGTTTGAATGTTCTTCTGTGGGACATTAAAACAGCTGGAGCTGGTTAAATTACAGTGAAACTAAAAGAATCTAGTCAAAGAAACTTGCTGTAAATGTAAATCACCGTTTAGTGTTCTGTCTGGGTGAAGGAAGTCGGTTTTCCTTTAGATTATTGAACCTTTTGGGTGGTTCCCAGTTCTTTTCTCCCTCAGCTCCTCTGATCAGCTGATTAATCAGCCCAGCTGCCTTCAATGAGCAGATAATTAGTCCTTTGTTTCACCTGTTGGTTTCTATTCTTTTATTTTAACCCACACACCAGCTGCAGCTCACAGAGATGCAGGTTTTAACGCACAAGGGGCCGCTGTAGCTCAGGAGGTAGAGCCAGTTGTCCAGTAATCAGAAGACTGTAGGTTTAATCCCGGCTCCTGTCCTGTCCTTGGGCAAGACACTTACCCCGGGTTTCCACGGGAGACGTCAGCAGCACGTTACTGCAGCAGCACGTCTTGCTCGCGTAAGCTGCTGCTTGGCCCTTCCCACGAGACGCGAAGCAGCAGGGGGGCAGCTGTCACCGACAGAGCACGAAGTCACACGAGTGACTTCGTCAGTAAACACAACAACAAGCAGGAGAAAATTACAACATGGTTTGTGTTTTATGTTCTGTCCGTTTTATAATCGCCAATACGGACCTGAAAAACAAAGGAGACCGCTAGCTAGGTGATAACTTCTCACGGGGCCGCACAGTTAGTCACTTTTTTAAAAGTAAAGCAACCGGAAGGCAGTACGTTCTTTATTCTGAAAATCTCGGGTGCTTCTCTCCATTTCCGCGTCCGATTTCCTGTCTTTCCTTCCCCAAACATGTCTAAATTGACCCGTTTCAGAGGCGTCGTGCGTAGGAAATAGAACCGGCGCGTAAAGGCCGCGACATGCTGCTCCTGAGACGCGGCCGACTCGCACTGCTGACGGCTCCCGTGGAAAAGGTTCTGTTGACCACAGCGGTTCCTATCAGCAGCTATGACGTGCTGCTGCAGTAACGTGCTGCTGACGGCTCCTGTGGAAAGCCGGGGTTAGCCCACCTGTTGGTGGTCGGAGGGACCGGTGGCACCAGTGCTCGGAGGCCTTGCTTCGTCAGTACGGCCCAGGGCAGGTGTGGCTACCAGCGTGTGAATGTGTGTGTGAATCACTAATTATGTTGTGACTCACCTTGGAGGGTGGTAGAACCCTAAGAAGGCGCTATACAAATACAGACTATTTCCAATCCCATCATGCATCAGTCCTAAAATCCCCCAGAAGAACTCACAGATGCATAAATACAAAGATTAGGAATGATTTCTTCATTTTTCTGTGCGAACAGGCTGGACATTAACGAGTTCATTCTCTTCTGATTTTTGGAGAATAAGGTTTATTTTTAACAAAAACTTTAAACTTTTTAAGCACAAGAACTGAAACTGAGTGAAGAAATTAGAAAAGTGTTAAAACTCGTTTTGATCACGACCACCACGTTGATGGACGGCAGGAAAGTCTGGCTGCTGGGAAGGAAAACGTGAAGACCCAAGGGCTGGATCAGCAGTTTTACTGTAAATGTTTGTAAGACTTGATGAAGGCAGACATGTTTCTGTGGATCCAAATCCCGTCGTGATGTTTGGGAAACGATTTGAGGATAAATCGCTTTCAAATGCTCACAGTCAACCTGCTTCAGTGTCGGAAACCAACAGCTGTTTGCTGAACTGTTGCCATGGAGCCCAGAGTATTTATGGATGTAAATGTGTGTGTACCTGGCCAACATCCACCCCCCCTCGTCATGCCTGACAGACACCTACAGGATCTGAGCCTCATTGTTTCTGGTGTCAATCTGTGAGCTGAAAGCAAAACGAGCAGCTGGACACACACACACACACACACACACACACACACACACACACACACACACACACACACACACACTTAACCTGTGAATAAATCAAGGCTTCCTCTATGAGATGCTCCATCCTCACCTCCATCTGTCTACTTTTAACCAAACCTGTTTTTATCACTGAAATCTTCCGTCTCTCACATCCACACGTCTCCCTCTGAAAGCCGACAGTCTTCCCACGATCTCAACAGTCAAATCATGAAGTTCTGAGATTAGCTTTGAATCTGATTCACAGCAATCCACACCTCCAGGATCTGTCCTGGGATCCCGACCACCAAAAACCCTGACAACCTCCAGGAGGAAGAGCTGGGGTTTGATTTGTAAACAAGCTCACATTAACGGAGCTCTCGTGTTAAAGCTCTGTTCTCCATTTAACCCTCCCACTGTCTTTATGGGTGTGACCCCACGAGGAAAGTTGACCATCGAGCAGGGTTGATGGTTTATCCCTTGAGGTCCACGTGGCGGGGTGAGGTGGTGCTCACTCCTCACCCCTGTCACGTGGACCCAAAGGATAAACCATCAATCCTGCTCAATGGTCAACTTTCCTCGTGGGGTCACACCCATTAGGACAGTGGGAGGGTTAAATGAAGTCTCCATGCATGAGAAGCATAAGATCAAGACAAAAAAAAAGGTCCAGTTCCCATTGTTCTGAACCCACTAGGACAATCAACTCGCAGGACGTTTGCATTTATGTACGATTGAAACATCTTTGGTTCACGTGGTTCTGACTGCCATATGCATCGCTAAGAAAACTATCCTCTTGAATTGGAAAAATAGAGAAACTCTCTGCATTAACCAGTATAGAAATCTTTTGTTAGATCATATTGCACTTGATATAGCCTCTGCTTCCACTTCAAATGAATCTCTCTGGGCTCCTTTGATTGGTTCCATCACATAGCGAGGGTGGGGGGCCGTTGATGTTGTCCTGCGGGATGGTGTGGGTGGGGGGGGGGTCTGAGTTTGGAGTATCCGGATGTTCCCTGGAGGTGGGTTCACTGGGGGTGTCTGGGACTGGGGGGCCGTTGCCCCCCTCTGGAGGTGCTTGGGTTGCCTCGGGGGGTGGACAACTGGCGGTTGTGAGTGGGGCCCCTTGGCGGCAGCCATGGGTCACTGCCTGGCAGCTGCAATGCCCCTGGGCAGGTCTGGGTAGGGACCTGGGGGCTCGGGGTTTGGGGGTGGCCGGCCCCGTGTGGGGATCTGGGCGGGGCCTTGGGGGTCGGGTCCTGACATGTATGCTGCCGGGAAGAAGGCAGGAACACGCAGCAGTGCCTGGCCCGGGTTCGGGGGCCTCAGGTGGACCTTGGCTCCTCTGCCGTTCCATCACAGGGGAGGAGGAGGTCCAGGAGGGGGAGGACCCAACCTTACCTGGATGTCCCATGTCTTATATATTCTGGAAGTTGTGCAAATGCAGGAATGGGCATAGATATTCTGCTGGGGTGGGGCTGGGTTGGTGCTCTCGGACTCCGTGAGGCTCTGTAATGCTGCTGCTTTGGGCCCTGGCAGGATGGGCTGGGGTCTCCATGACCTGGGTGGCAGTTTGACAACGGAGGTGCCTATTGGGGCCAGTAGGGGATCTGGCTCCCTGGAGGGCTAAGCCCAACCAGCCATTCCTCCCCATCCCCGCATGTTTCTCTCCTCCTGCTCCCTCACTTCATCACACAAACATACACATAGGATCTTGGGGGGTGGGCAAGTCAGGGAGTGTGGGTATGGACCCTGTTTCCGCATTCCTGTGGCAACCTGCCCCCCAATTTTATTTGCACCTTATACACTTCCACTGACGACATTCCACACAAACACACACTTAGGGCCTTGGGAGTGAGCACATTCAACGACATTTGGCAGGGGGATATCTCAGCCTCCTCCTGGGTGCCGGTGCCCACTTCCAATTTTAAACCGCACTTAGACACTGATGGCTGAGGGTGTAAGTGGGGTGGTGCAGTGGCATCAGCTGGCATAGGCCGGATGATGCCCGCACTGCCCACTCACCACAGCCATGGAATACACCTCATGATCACACAACACTATATTGGAGCAGGCGGAGGGAGACAACATCATTTATCTTTCTTTCTATTTTGAGGGTCAGGTTTAGCTCGTATGAATGGAGCTCGAACAACAGTGTTTATGCTAGGTACTCTGTACTTTTATTTTAAATTCAGTCTTGGATGAGAAGCATAACATAGAGGCATTAAAGAAGTAAATAAAGAGTCCAGTGGCCTTTGTTCTGAAACTAGGTTACTTTTAAAAATGGAACGGAGAAGCTCCTCCAAAGAAAAGCAAAATATCATCAAAGAAGTTCATAGTTGACCTACTAGGAGTATCAAAATCTGATACTATACGCGAGCGCGAAAAAGCACCTTGCGCGTTTAGAAAGGCCCGAGAGCAGATTGTATCCAGTCACGCACAGACAATTGTTCCTGTCGCTCGTAAGTACCATTAAACAGTTTTAAACAGGGGCCCACAGGGGCCTGGGCCCCTATAGAACCGGCCCTGGCCCCTGTTATGGCCCCTGTGCTGAAGAGATTGAATTTTTTTCCCCCGCGCTGCCTCGCAGACGGGAACTAAACGCGCTACAGTGTTTCACAAGGAGCCTTTGGAGCGCACCACACTCTGTGGACAGAACTGTTTACCCGGTGGATTTTTTAATAAAAGATTAAAAATAGTTTAAATAGGACCCAAAGAAATTCTTGAGCACGACTAACGGAAAAGACCCTAAGAGACGAAGGTAAGCAATACAGTTTATTTTCCTGACATCAATGTTTTGATCATAGTCGTACGTTTCTGTCATTTACTTTTAAGTTCCTAACTGAGTCTATCCACAGTTAATACTGATTTGTTTTTCCTTTGTAACATTAACTGTAAAATAAAAATGAAGTTGCTGCATTTTAAGCTTTAGACATGTTGAGATTAGATCACAGTATTTATTTATCTATGACTTTCTCGCAGCACTGACTGGAAGCATCAGCGGCCATGAAAAGAAAAAGGGACATTTTGTCCATTTTTACCGCTGTTAATAAAGAACAGCGTAGACAGAGAGAGGATGAAAGTCACGAGGGAGCTGAGAAGCAGGATGAAAGAGAGAAGGAGGAGTTGGTTGGAGAGGAACCAGAGAGGTCAGAGGCTGTCCACCCTGAGAGTGAGGAGGAAGATGTAGGCTGTGAGGGAGAGAGTGAGGAGCAAAAAGAGGGACATCTTCTGTCATGTGCAGGTTTGTGGGTGTTGAACAACCCCTCTGTGATTGCAGCTCATATTGTGTGTAAACTGCATTTCAGGCATGCTGACTCTGGACCAAAATTTCTGTTGTTTATATTTAATAAATAGAAAAAATAAGACTCTGAATTAACTAATTATGACTTTTATCCTCATGCTAACATTTATTTTCTTTCAGATATCAGCAAGTGCAAGGATGACCCACCTACTCAGCATCATTGGAGGACATTTCCAGTGACATTAATAGGAGACAGAAGACACAGCTTTCAGCCAAGCTGGTATGAAAGTCATCTTTGGGTTGAATATTCTGTTACTATGGACTCTACTTATTGTCATGCATGCAGACATTTTAGCCCACCAAGAAGCGCAGGAAGTGTGTTTGACTCACCGTGTGGATTTAGGAACTGGAAAAAAGCAACTGAGAGAAGGTTTTTTTTTTTGGTACATGCAAAGTCTGAAAGGCAAAAATTGAAATTGTCTGAAATTGTATTGTGCACTTATTTAATTTGTTTGAATGTTTATTTTTCATATGTAGAGTACATACAATCTTCAAATAAAGTCACAAACTATAATAATTGACTAGAATTATTTTTTTACTCGAGTCTCATGTTGCGGTGAAGCATTCAGAATTGTTATCTGAGTACCATAAAAACATGCCACTTTTACTTTCACAAGTAAACTATTACTGCATTCGCTGTAATAGTTTACTTGTTCATTGTCTTTACTTATGAATTTATTTGAATCTTATTTTAGTAAAATACATCTGTAAAAGATCATAGATGAAAAAAGTAAAGGAAAATTTTTTGATAAATTTGATCCCCAAAATATAGTAAAGATAGATACGAAAAAGAAGATAATAAAAAAGTGAGTAGTTTCACAGTACTAGGAATTTCCTTTGGCAAAATTGTGCACAAGCACAAAATTAGTCATATGGCGGAGACAAAAAACTATTTTGATATTGCCCTAATTTCCCCCTTTTTTTTGTCTTGCGCCCCCATGAAAAAATACTGGCCCCACTGTGGCCCCCCTAGAAAATTTGGTCTAGGACCACCCCTGCTCCTTACTGAGCTGCTGATTTCCTCCTCCTCTTCAAAGGTTTGAAAGGTCTGAGGAGCTCATCTCCTGAATGGAGCTCCTCTCTCTGCTGCTGCCTGGTTACTGAAGCTCTTCATCACGCTCCTTTGTGAGGAAAACCTACACCAAGCTTTTGTTTTTCTCCTCTACTGTCTCTGCTCCTTATCTGCCTCTGACAGCAGCTCCAACCCTCATTTAACTGTTTTCTCTCCTTCATTTACTTATTTGTGTTTAGCTGAATTTCATCATGGCTTCATTCTGTAGATTTCATCTGCATGTATGAAACCATGAACTTACCTATAGCACCGAGGAAACTCATGAATACATTTTCATTAAAAGTCTGCAGCAGCAGAAATCAAACTTTAGTGGAGAGTTTGGGAAGGAAACGTGGAAAAAGAAGTTTTCAACCACATAAGTTGTTTTAAATGAAGATTTTAGCGGTTCAATGTGACAGGAAGCTGAGACGCTTCGTTAAAACACAACTGATGGAGGTCAGATTGTTATAGTTTAATGAACTGTTTGGAGCAAACATCTGAATCTGCAATTTTTTGTGAAACCCGGCTGTGTTGTTGCTCGCTCCGTCAGCGCTCGGCCTCCACAGCCGCTGCCCACGCCTCAGCAGCAGCGGTCATCAAGTCGCCCTGAGGGGAAACAAGGTGCCCAAAAAAACAAAATATGACAGGAAAGATGTAAACTCCTCCTCTGCTTTGCTGTCTGCATCCTAACGGATCGTTTCTACTTGATTTTAAAGCTCAACGAGTCTTGCCAATGAAATTTTATTCAATTAGTTTGTAAAATCCTATAAAGTCAAGAGATCACACACTTGTTATTCTTATTTTTCTTGTGACTTCTCTTCCACCTTAAAAGGCAACTAGAAAACAAGCAATGATGTGGACCAGGGATTCCCAAAGTGTGGTGCGCGCACCCCCGGGGGTGCGCGAGCTGCCACTAGGGGGTGCGCGAGATGAAAAGTGTAATGGCTGCGGAGCTCAGAAGTCTGTCAGGTGTCACCATTAAGCCGGGCGTACACTGTGCGACTTTTTCACTTTTTTGAGCCGATTTTCCAGTCGTGCGAGAAGCCACGACATCGGGGTGAGTTTTGCGCCGAGCGGTCGTGTAGTGTACGGGGGGTTACGAGAGGCGATTAACACCACGTGACCAGCCGCCGATCAGCAGTCGTGAGGTCGCACGGACTTCTGGCGTGTTTAATATTTCGCTCGTCCCTCGTGAGGGTATCGCACTGTTGAAGCGGCGCTGCGAGCAGCTACGATCCAAAAAGTATCAGAACCGCTCACGGCGCATGCGCGCGCGATCCTGCATCAACGCCGGCCGGTCGCTCGCTATTTCCCTAATAACACACGCTGTTCGTTTTTGTTTCTACACGTTTTTTTTACTCACAAAGATTGTCAAGAAAGCGTGTTTGTCGTGTTCATGTCAAATTAAACTGATCATAAAACACAGATTCACTTTCTTTATTTCGTTTTCCTCATCCAACCCCCATAAATCCCTGTGTGTCCTCCTGCAGCACTCCCGAAGGACAACAGGCAAGACAAAAAAGTCTGACGTGTTGAGTAAAAACTGCTATTTTTAGCACATTTTTAGGGCCGACGTGTTGCTACCAGACGTACAGTGTGAGCAGTCAGGTCGCATGCGAGAACTGGGTCGTACAGTGTGAGCACACGACTCGTGAGATCTGCTCTGCGAGGAAGTCGTACAGTTTGAGCTGAAGCTGAACACTGCGAGTGAAAAAGTCGCACAGTGTACGCCCGGCTTTAGCGTTGCCAGAAAACTCATTTGTGGGTGGGCCAAAGAAAAAGTAAGTGGGCACAATAAATGTAATTGAAAACAAGTATATTTTACTTGTGTGTGTGTGTGTGTGAGTGTCCTCCACATGTGCCCTAACTTCATAATAACAATGCGCCGAGCTTCAGCACTCTGGCCTGCGCACGCCGATATGTTCCGTATTTGATCATTTTTAACGGTGTTGGAGAAATCTGAAGGTGGTGAGTCATTCTGGCAGATTGTAATTAACACCTGTCTCATGCAGGTGTTCTGACGTTGTAAACCTCACACGCGCTGAAGATCTGAAGTTTAGAGTGCGTCTGTCAGAGGTCAGACGCGGTCCAGCGGAACCACGGCTCACGTGTGCACAAGTGAGCACATCTGGGCTGGGCAGAAGTAATTTTACAGCATTGGTTTAAATAGCGCCATTAACGAGACACAGTGACTTAAACGCTGCAAGTTGTGAAGCGCGTTCCATCCGCGAGCCGCATCACCAAGCGGAAAGTGAATGCGTCAAGCATAAACCAAGCTTCGTGGAGCTGTGCCGCGCGCACACACACACACATTCAATAAGTGCACGCTGCGCAAACTGCGGCGCGCCAGACTGATACCGTCAGACTGAAGGCAGAAATGAGCTCTGCCTCCTCTGTGATAAAAACTTTTAAGAGGTTTTATAACAACATTTTTCATTCCAGGTCAAATTAAGATATTAGCTTCTATTTTGGGATGACGTATTAAAGTCGGGTCCGCTCCAGCCAGTGACTCCGAACCTGCAGCATGTTATTCCTGTCCGCGTGGCAGCGGATCGCAGATTCAGCCACACCATAAAACAGCAATAAGTCGGTCTGAGGCAAAAGTGAACCTCATGGCTATAGCTTTTTCCTTTTCCCCTATAGACATTTGAGTACGCACAAGTAGGTGGCCAGTTAAGGTTTACGCAGAGCAGAAGGAAGGAGAGCCCTCTGGCCGCACAGGTTAAACGTTCCTACTTTAAGAAAACCGTTAAATTGCATTGTTTATGTGCTACCTGGGCTCTCTAAATATTTATTTAAAATTAAATCAAAGGAAATTGTAATGTATTGAATGTTTATTAATTACTATTTAAAAAATGAAAGTGATGGGGAAAAAGGTCGATCATATTTTTTAACCCTATATATATAGCCATGCCGTGATGTGTGTGTGTGTGTGTGTGGGTGTGTGTGTGTGGGGGGGGGCGTCGACATGGTCGGCACATAGAAGGGGGTGCGCGGCTAAATAAGTTTGGGAACCACTGATGTGGACTATTCATAATTTAAACATCAAAATCTTTTAAAAGTCCTTTGTAGCGACAGGAATGATGAAAGGTCACACTTTCCGAGCTGGGTCGAGCTGTAAAGGTTGGTTTATGCTTGACGCGGCCGCGAGGTTCGCACGGCTCCGCGCGGAAAAGTTGCGTCATTTTAACAACCACGCCCCTCCACCGCGCCTCCGCACGGCCCAAACTTTCCGCACCGCACACCTAGGAAATTTTCTAACCACGCGGACGGTCGGATGCGGAAAAACATGGCGGACTGGCAAGGACTTAGCCTAGTGAACTAGACCAAATTCTTGCTTTGCAAAGTTTGGTCTAGCAACGCTCCACTGGAACCTCTGCAGCCCTAACAGCATTCTGGCTGGCCAATCACAGCTCTCTAGAAGGGTTTCAAACACATAAAGGGCTGTGATTGGTCCATAATGGTGGGCCAATCATAGTGCTCTATCTACTTAGTGAACAAATCACAGAGATTTATCCACTTTTTGGGCCAATCAGGGCACTCTATATACCTGGTGGGTGGGATGATGCAACAGAGTGAAACAAGAGTATGTCACATTCATTGTCCAGTAGCATGTGGAGATCATTTGAAAGACAACGGTAGAACCCGCCCCACAACAGAGAGCCGTCAATGGAGCGTTGCCAGACTAAATAATACATTTATTTAGTCTGGCTTGCCAGGCTAGCAAGAACTAGTATGGCGGAGGTTCGTAAATACAGACATTTGTATGATTCAGCTCTCAGAGATCACCGTGATCAACATATTGTTAATAATTCTTGGAGAGAAATAGCTCGCACTGTCGGAAAAAACGAGGACGCTGTTAAAAAATGCTGGAATGCCACGTTGTAAACAACAGTAATTTCTACTTCTACTATGGCGTAGTGCTGGATGCATGCCGTAGAGCTCCATGCTGCCCCCTACAGTTTGGGAGAGTATTGGCTCACCGCAGAGACAAGCCGCATGAACCATAAACGCTGCGAGTTGTGAAGCGCGTTCCATCCGCGAGCCGCATCAACCAAGCGGAAAGTGAATGTGTTAAGCATAAACCATGCTTCACTGTTGTTCCACAGATTATCCATCTGAGCCGGAATGTCTGCTAAACACCATCTTTATCTGCTGCTGTTCCGTCCCAAGATGAAGGACACTTCAAGATTTAAAAAAAATAATTTTAAGATAATAATTTTAATAAACTGTTTTTACTGTTTATTACAATCATATAATAATCGTCATAAATAATCATCATGGTTCAGTATAAATGTATTTAATTACTGAAATGACTTATTATTCTTTGGGTTAACAATAATTATTATTTATGATAATCAGTAATGTGTGATCAGTAACCAGAAGGTCATTCGCACGTGTACACCTCATGCAGGGGGTTGATCCAGGGTAAAGTTAAACTCCTCACATGTCTTTACTCCATAACATCAAGCTTTCTGGCACCGAGAGGGCGTGTTCTGAGGTTTTGTTAAAACCAAATCTCCGCAGCTGAAGTTCAGTTCTTGAACCAAGCAGAAACTCCCTGTGGTGATGAGAGTTATCCCAGAGGATGAGGGTCGGCCGCCTGACTCCTCACTTAGCATTCTGTCACGCCGATAGAATTGCTCCGAATAAACGCACCTGTAACCAGCTGACGCAAAACTCCTTCAGAGTTAAGCCAGACGCAAGCTCAACACTGTGTACCCTGCGACAACTTTGGACAAGCGAGTCGGTTTCACTCGGGTCTTCTCTACCTGACCGAGTACCCTGAGGCTGACAACATCCTCCTTTGACCTCCGGATCCACACAGAGGGTCGTCTAACTCGGTGAGGTAGAACACAGATTGTGTCCGATGCTGTTCTCTCTAAGAAACAATTCAGTTAGCTGCAAAACAACGTTTCCACCCAGAACGCTTTCTCTCTCTGAAAGAAATCTTCTGAGATATCATTCACGCATCCAAACCTCGCATTTCATTTTAGCTTTCCATCCAGACACAGGTTTGCTTTTAATAACAAGTTTAATATCAAGCTGTTACAAATGGTCAGTTATAAATTGTCATTTTTAAAATTGTTAGTAATAAATTCTTAACTTTCTAAACCTGACTCTTGTTTGAAATGAAACACAGAATGATGTATATATATTTGGTTATTGAATAAGCAAAGATTCCTTTAAGCTTCTGATTCAATAAATAAACTTTTGCTAAAATTTAATTATCTTAAATTAAAAATTAGTCTTTGGATTAAATATAGACCAAGCTCGTTGGCGTATGAACTTCTATCGAATATATAAATATCCTGGATACTTTTATATGATAGAAGCTTCATTTGCTAACTCGTTTGATCTTCTTCAGAATCTAACAAAGCTGATAGCGAACAGTGTTAAATCCTAGTATGTAGATGTGCCCACGCTACACCTTTCATAGGTTAAAATGCTGCATTCCCAATAATATCCCTTCCAAGCTGAACAGAATAAAACATTATTGTGGAAGAGGATAATTAGCATTAAAAGTATATTTTGACCATTTGTAAGATTATAAAATTATTTTGATCAAATTACTTTGCTATAGTGACTTATTAGCTAATTGGCTAAATGTAGCGCTCTGGTGTGTTCATCAGCCAAATCCACCTCAGTTCTCCTGCTGGAAAACTAAAATTATACGTAAAACATCTGGATGAACAGCTGTGAAACTCAAAAGATTGGAGACATTTCAAGGCGACAGACTTGGCCAACTCCAACTGGCCGTTAGCCCGTCAACCCAGAAGCAGTCTCTGAAGTTTGACGTCCTCTAAGGAACAGCAGAGTATTTTGCTTTCTTTTGTGGTTTTGTCCAGGATTTGTTTTGATATCTTGTCCTTCATTCTGCCTCCACGGCTGTCTCCCCTCTGGACTCTTTTAACTGGTGACAAATTTTTTAAATAAAATTTTTTATTTAACCGGCATTTAAAGAAATCTGAAAAACTGGAATTCTGGAATGATGAAGACGGTCATTCTCTTGCTTTTAGTATTTTTTTCTGGTCTTAATTAAAGATTAAAAACAGAAATGTAACGTCCTACATCCTAAAACTTCTCTGACGCGCCATGTTTTCTGAGGAGTCTCCATAGGTGCACCCTGAGGTCAAAGGTCAACAGTAAGAGATTTTAAGAAACCCCAAAGCTTGTTTTCAGACCTTCACACCAGGTTAGTCTGAGAATTTGCATCATTTCTAAAAGGGAACCGTCTGGTTCTGCAGCTACAACAGCTGACCACTGGGGGGCGCTGCCACCCTAAACCAACACTGATCATGAACAGGAAGAAGAAAACCCAGCTCATCGATTGGTCACGTTTGAGAACCATTTAGGACAATTAGAGGATGACTAATTGTTTTCCCATAATGCACAGCAGCACATTTGGAGAAAACCAATCAGCTGATCCCAGCTGATGGCACAGTGGTGGGGTGTTGATGGTTAGCTTTGATGTACAGCGTTACCTGGCATGCTGACCCAAGTTGCTTGTGGCATCTGAAGAGGAACTGGAGGGGACACCATCTGAGGAGGACAGATTTGATGGAGCTGCGGCGGCTGGAGTGGTGGAGGTGCAGGTGGGTATCCTGCTGAGTGACAGCTGAGCGGCTCCATCTCCACGCTCTGCAGACACTGCTCTCTGAGCCGCTGCTCGTGGCGTCGCTTCAGCCGGCGCTGTAGGACGCTGCAGAAACAGCAGAGCATGACGATGAGGGCCCAGACCAACCAGAAGCCGGCGAAACAGGCCAGGAAGGTGTAGGTGCCCTGTGACATCACCATGGCGGTGATGGGAGGGGCAGCGGGTTCCTCCAGAGGAACAGGTGAATCTCCTCAGACCAGCTGGAGGAGAGGAATGACTTTTTGTGTTTTTATTATTTTGTGGGCGGAAAAACAAAAACTCAAAAAATTCTGGTTAAGTTTCAAGATCCATCAGGAAGATCCTTAAAATGAATTCTAGATGCAGCTCCTTCAGTTATTTGTTCAAAAAGTTCAAAACGATCTCTGATGAACCAGAACATGTTTCAAATATATAGCTGAAGAAGTTCTTGGGCTTAAAAAGGGTCAGATTAACGTTAAAAAGTCAACAATCTTATGAAAAGTTTCATCAAATAGGATTAATTGTAAATAAAAAGGTACAAAATGTGTTCATTTGAATTTAAGAGAAAAAAATCTGCCTTTCACTGCAACAGATGCACAAAACTCAATAAAACACTTAAATGTTTGATGTTTTTAACAGAACTAATCTGCTGTATGGATGAGAAGTCTGTCTAAGACACAGCTTTTCCGGTATTCCTAGGTGTGGAATCCACCTGACGCCTCCTCAGTCAGCTCGCCGAGTCGACATCATCATCACAGAAAAAAGAAGCTGAATGAAGAACCGTCCAATCAGAAGCTCCTAATTCCACGAATCTGATGTTTTCGTCCATGTGAACAGCAGCTCCCTCCAGGGAGCCGGGGGTCCGTCTACCCGTCGGGACACTGAATTCCTCCTCCTCTGATCCCAGTGGGACTCCTCCAGTCCACGCTGGTCTGCAGAAACACAAGAACCAGATCAGACAACAGCTCCACACTTCACAGATAAAATATGAGATTAGATCTCCAATTTGGGACGAAACATTTCATCTGAAGTGAGTGACGATGTTGATTTATTTAAACACCTTCATCTCAAACCGCTGCTGCAGGTTTTTGGATTTTGCAGAGATTTTTTGTTCCTTTTTGAAATTTGAACTCTGAACTTCCTGCAGGGTTTGGTGTCACCAATCTCAAACAGACAGAGGCTAATCAGGCTGTAGACCTCCATCTGTCCAGATCTGTGCAGAAGTCGTGAACATTTGTGCTGATATTTTAGTCGTGTTGGCTGTTAACCACTCTGTCCGCTTCTGAAGAAATAAAAATAAGTTTTCGTTTGCGGAAAAGTTTCTGTTTTAATTCCGACCCTGAACCAAATGCATTGAATCCTCTGCAAACACCTGTGGCGACTCAGTTTCAAACTAAATATTAGACTAACGTAAATTTAGATTACTGTAAAACCCAAAGGGGTGAAGAGAGCCCCTTTATAAGGTCTAAGAGTCTGTTTGGTTAGGGTTAGGGTCAAACCTAACCCAAACCCAAACCCTGGACAGGAGCAGCCGCACCCGGAACGACAACAACAATGGCTGCTCCTTCCAGCAGCAGAAGAGATTCAGGAGCTACACGCAGGTCAGCAACTCACAAGCTGAAAGTAGCCAGCGTAGGTGTTGTTTAATTTCTAAAAACCGTTAATGACAAAAACATTAAATGATAGAAATGTGTTTATACAAATAATGTCTATATTTAGCTGTTAGTGTAAGGCTATGATTGCACAGCTAAGTGAGCGATAAACTGACCGTTTGTCGTTACATAACAAATAGTTTCTCCATAATCATGGTGAACAGAAAAATAACGGAAGTTATGGTGTAACTATGGTTCTGTGAGTTCCTGGATGACTACCAGTGGCAGTAAACAGAGTGGATGTATCTCCTCGCGCTCTCCGCAGGTCGAGTACTAATGTAAACAAAGTCATGCACGTGACACGTAGCGCACCTGGTCGCGAGTCTATGAATTACGCGCCGATAGCTACGTTCGGGTCTCCTGGGATCTTCTCGCCCGAGAAGTTCTGAGTGACCCCTGTGACTGGCAGTCATCCAGGAACTCACAGAACCATAGTTACACCGTAACTTCTGTTCTGTTCCGTTCACTCCTGACTGCCAGTGGCAGTAAACAGAGTGGATGACTTATGCCAGCAGTGTCACGAGGAACATAAAACTCACCTTCACTCAGGAGGTAGCCGCCAGAGGCAGCACCGCCAAAGCGAGCGTGGACCCGTGGCCAACGTTGAGGCAGTAGAAGCATGCAAACGTGCACGGAGTTGCCCAGGACGCCGCAGCACAGACGTCCGCCAGTGGCACACCTCTCATAGCCGCCCAGGATGTAGCAACACTCCTGGTGGAATGGCACACGATCCCAGGGGGAGCCACTGCACCCACTGCCTCATAAGCCATTGCAATGGCATCCACGACCAAATGCGACAGCCTCTGCTTCGAAAGAGCCCGACCCCTGTTCACTCCTCCGTGACAGACAAACAGCTGGTTCGACTGCCGGACAGTGTTTGTGGCCACAATATAGAGCCGCAGTGCCCGGACCGGGCACAGCAAATTCGCCCGCCGTTGTTTCTCCGAATAAAATGGGGGAGGGAAATACGCCCCCAGCTCGATTGCGGCATTCACGTAGCCAGAGGGCAGAACTTTGGGAAGAAAGGCAACGTTGGACCACAGCGTCACCCTCGACCCATCTGCCTTCCACCGCAGGCAGGCGGGGCTGATGTCCAGTGCGTGCAGCTCACTGACCCATTTAGCCGACGTCACTGCCAAGAGAAAGGCGGTTTTCACAGACACCACTGCCAACGGGGCAGTAGTCATCGGATCAAATGGTGGCCCACACAGGTCCTGCAGGACCAGGGGAAGGTCCCAAGCAGGTGCCGGCCTGCACAAGGCAGGACGCAACCTTCTCACGCCCCGCAGAAACTAAGTCACCAAACAGTGAGCCCCAATGCTCCTGCCTCCACCAAGAGGTGGTTGGCCGAAATAGCCGCCAGGTGTACCTTAAGGGTTGAGGCAGCCCGGCCCTTGTCAAACAGGTGCCGGAGGTACCGCAGAACCTCATGCAGGGAACAAGAACCAGGGTCCACGTCCCTGCCGGAACACCAGGAAGAGAACCGCTGCTAACAGCGAGCATACGTGGCCCTTGTAGATGGAGCCCTGGCACTATCCAGCACCTGCTGGATGGAGGGCTCTAAGCCGACTGGGAGCTGCCTGCCCCCTTCAATGGCCACACCGTGAGCCGAATATGATGTGGGGATGGATGCCAAATCCTCCCCTCCATCTGAGACAGGAGGTCCTGTCTCGCCGGCAACTGCCACGGCTCCCCGTTCAGCAGACTGAGAAGCAATGGAAACCAGACCCTCATGGGCCAGTCTGGCGCCACCAGAAGGACCTCGTGTAATGAGTCCCTCACCCGATGGAGGGTCGGTAAGATCAACGGGAAAGGCGGAAAGCGTACAGCTGAACCAAAGGCCAGGCATTGTCGAGGGCATCCATCCCCAGCGGGGCGTCAGCCTCTGCCAGGGAGAACCACAAGGGGCAATGCGTGCTGCTCCTGGAGGCAAACAGATCCACCTGGGCCTCTCCGAACTGATGCCACACCCTCTGCACCACCTGAGGGTGTAACCTCCATTACCCCGGGGGAAGACCCCGCCAGGACAGGCACTCCGCCACCGAGTTCTCTCACCCCGGAAGGTGCAGCGCCCTGACGGAGGCCAAGCGAGGGTAAGCCCAGGTCAACAGCGTCTGAGCCTCCCTCAACAATCGCAATGACCTGGTGCCCCCCTGATGGTTTATGTGGAACACCGCCGAGGTGCTGTCCATTCGGACGAGCACGTGCTTGCCCCGCAAAAAGGGCAAGAAGCGCCTCAGCGCCAAGTAGATGGTCTTCAATTCCAGGACATTGATGTGAAGCCGTGCCTGACGGGGCTCCACAACCCCTGGACCGACCTGCAGTGCCAATGCGCCCCCCACCCCCGGAGTGACGCATCCGTCGTGACCAGCTCCCGTGTGGCGGGAACCGCGCCGAGCGGGACGCCGACACTCAGGTAGGCGACATCGTCCCAACGACGCAAAAGAGCCACACAGCTGCTCGTGACCTCCAGCTCGACCCGTAGGTGTCGCCGGGGATCCAGGCGGAAGCCGTTGAACCTTTGAGTGCTCCGACCACACGGTCCCGGGCAGGAAGACGCCAAGTAGAAAAAGTACTCACCTCTAGACCGATAAGATCCGAATCACGGACCTACGGAGCGATTGACCAGCGAAGCACGCCAGGTCGACAGCGAGAAGATCAAAGTGACCCGAACGTAGCTATCGCCGCGTAATTTATAGACTCGCGACCAGGTGCGCTACGTATCACGTGCGTGACTTTGTTTACATTAGTACTCGACCTGCGCAGAGCGCGAGGAGATACATCCACTCTGTTTACTGCCACTGGCAGTCAGGAGGGAACGAAACAGAAATGACACTGTGATTCTGGTTAAAATAATCATTTGAGCACCACGAACAACCCTTGCTTGCCTCCGGTTTCAACCAGCTGCTTCACCAGTTCATAACGTGATTTTGTACAGCTGTGCTCACTTGAGGGACTTGCACTAATGTTTGTGCACGTTTTTGTTTTTTAGAAAACACTCAAATATCTCTCTTACGTTAGTGTAGTTTCCAGCTGTTATTTTGAAATTCATGCCGGGCGATTTATCAGGGCATCCATCCCCAGCGGGGCGTCAGCCTCTGCCAGGGAGAACCACAAGGGGCAATGCGTGCTGCTCCTTGAGGCAAACAGATCCACCTGGGCCTCTCCGAACTGATGCCACACCCTCTGCACCACCTGAGGGTGTAACCTCCATTCCCCCGGGGGAAGACCCCGCCGGGACAGGCACTCCACCACCGAGTTCTCTCACCCCGGAAGGTGCAGCGCCCTGACGGAGGCCAAGCGAGGGTAAGCCCAGGTCAACAGCGTCTGAGCCTCCCTCAACAATCGCAATGACCTGGTGCCCCCCTGATGGTTTGTGTGGAACACCGCCGAGGTGCTGTCCATTCGGACGAGCACGTGCTTGCCCCGCAAAAAGGGCAAGAAGCGCCTCAGCGCCAAGTAGATGGTCTTCAATTCCAGGACATTGATGTGAAGCCGTGCCTGACGGGGCTCCACAACCCCTGGACCGACCTGCAGTGCCAATGCGCCCCCCACCCCCGGGGTGACGCATCCGTCGTGACCAGCTCCCGTCTGGCGGGAACCGCGCTGAGCGGGAGGCCGACACTCAGGTAGGCGACATCGTCCCAACGACGCAAAAGAGCCACACAGCTGCTCGTGACCTCCAGCTCGACCCGTAGGTGTCGCCGGGGATCCAGGCGGAAGCCGTTGAACCTTTGAGTGCTCCGACCACACGGTCCCGGGCAGGAAGACGCCAAGTAGAAAAAGTACTCACCTCTAGACCGATAAGATCCGAATCACGGACCTACGGAGCGATTGACCAGCGAAGCACGCCAGGTCGACAGCGAGAAGATCAAAGTGACCCGAACGTAGCTATCGCCGCGTAATTTATAGACTCGCGACCAGGTGCTCTACGTATCACGTGCGTGACTTTGTTTACATTAGTACTCGACCTGCGCAGAGCGCGAGGAGATACATCCACTCTGTTTACTGCCACTGGCAGTCAGGAGGGAACGAAACAGAAATGACACTGTGATTCTGGTTAAAATAATCATTTGAGCACCACGAACAACCCTTGCTTGCCTCCGGTTTCAACCAGCTGCTTCACCAGTTCATAACGTGATTTTGTACAGCTGTGCTCACTTGAGGGACTTGCACTAATGTTTGTGCACGTTTTTGTTTTTTAGAAAACACTCAAATATCTCTCTTACGTTAGTGTAGTTTCCAGCTGTTATTTTGAGATTCATGCCGGGCGATTTATCAGGGCATCCATCCCCAGCGGGGCGTCAGCCTCTGCCAGGGAGAACCACAAGGGGCAATGCGTGCTGCTCCTTGAGGCAAACAGATCCACCTGGGCCTCTCCGAACTGATGCCACATCCTCTGCACCACCTGAGGGTGTAACCTCCATTCCCCCGGGGGAAGACCCCGCCGGGACAGGCACTCCACCACCGAGTTCTCTCACCCCGGAAGGTGCAGCGCCCTGACGGAGGCCAAGCGAGGGTAAGCCCAGGTCAACAGCGTCTGAGCCTCCCTCAACAATCGCAATGACCTGGTGCCCCCCTGATGGTTTATGTGGAACACCGCCGAGGTGCTGTCCATTCGGACGAGCACGTGCTTGCCCCGCAAAAAGGGCAAGAAGCGCCTCAGCGCCAAGTAGATGGTCTTCAATTCCAGGACATTGATGTGAAGCCGTGCCTGACGGGGCTCCACAACCCCTGGACCGACCTGCAGTGCCAATGCGCCCCCCACCCCCGGGGTGACACATCCGTCGTGACCAGCTCCCGTCTGGCGGGAACCGCGCCGAGCGGGACGCCGACACTCAGGTAGGCGACATCGTCCCAACGACGCAAAATAGCCACACAGCTGCTCGTGACCTCCAGCTCGACCCGTCGGTGTCGCCGGGGATCCAGGCGGAAGCCGTTGAACCTTTGAGCGCTCCGACCACACGGTCCCGGGCAGGAAGACGCCAAGTAGAAAAAGTACTCACCTCTAGACCGATAAGATCCGAATCACGGACCTACGGAGCGATTGACCAGCGAAGCACGCCAGGTCAACAGCGAGAAGATCAAAGTGACCCGAACGTAGCTATCGCCGCGTAATTTATAGACTCGCGACCAGGTGCGCTACGTATCACGTGCGTGACTTTGTTTACATTAGTACTCGACCTGCGCAGAGCGCGAGGAGATACATCCACTCTGTTTACTGCCACTGTCAGTCAGGAGGGAACGAAACAGAAATGACACTGTGATTCTGGTTAAAATAATCATTTGAGCACCAAGAACAACCCTTGCTTGCCTCCGGTTTCAACCAGCTGCTTCACCAGTTCATAAAGTGATTTTGTACAGCTGTGCTCACTTGAGGGACTTGCGCTAATGTTTGTGTACGTTTTTGTTTTTTAGAAAACACTCAAATATCTCTCTTACGTTAGTGTAGTTTCCAGCTGTTATTTTGAGATTCATGCCAGGCGATTTATCAGGGCTTACATCCCCATGGCGATCTGCTGACTCCTAAAATTATGAGAGGTTCTGACCCAAATCAAGCATTTGTGATCTTGTATGCATTAAACAACATTTTTATGTCTCTACATTCATCTTTTATGATGAGAAGTTTTGTATTGTATTTTAATTTTTTTCGCCCTAAATGTTCTTGATCTTTAAATTCAAGTACATATCCGTATGCTTGCTTTGCAGATGATAACAGATCTGTCACAAGTCGAAACAACAGAACAAACTCCTGAAGCAGCTGCATCTCCTGTGACACAATGTGACATGATGGATGACTGCATGTCTGGTCAGAAACACTCCTCTACCACAGTGTGGATTCAGACAGCTCCTTCCTTATCGTTCTACAGGTAAACTATAGCATGCAGAGCACAAAATGTCTTCACAATTTAAACGCAAATTTCCAAGATTTCCTTAAAACTGTTTATTGATTCACATACTACTTTGTGATGGCTAACGTAACACAAAATCATTACATAAAAAAATGTCTCTTCTCAGCAACACAGGTTGACCTACATCCATCCACCAGGGACATGGGGACCCAGTATGAGGAGAGTGATGTGTTGTGGCACTCAACACCTTTATCATCACCAGTATCATCACTTGAGCCACTAGATGACCAGGAGGAGCTACGATCCATTTGATGAATCTGAACCCATGTCTATTGATGACTTCTTATCAGATGATGGATCTTTAGAGGATGAACCAGGGTGGTTAGTTAGTGCTTGTTTGGTTTTAAAAATAGAACACAGATTAAATATGTAGTATGTTAATGATCTGTTTTCATTCTCAGCCAAAATCCACAGGCAAAGAAATACAATGAGCAGAGGCCACTATCGCCAAGAAGTCTGGAACCTTCATAGAAATTCAGTAGGTTGGTCGATTATGTATTTGTTCAAAAGTAACTATCCGTATTTTCACCCCATTTTTAATTTGACACCCAGTTTCGTTTTTTTTTTTTTGTTTATTTGTATTTTTTGGTTGTGTGTTTATTCCAGAAATGTGATCTGTGTGGTTACAACAGATCCGGGCGAAATCAGCCCATGCTCCACAAAAACGTGCCAGCCTGCAACCTTCTCCTTTCTGGGGCCATGCACTTCACAGGGTGTATTAGGGCTGCACGATATAAGGAAAACCTGCGATATTCGATAACAGTGCTTAATATTGCGATATCGATATTACTCACGATAAATGAAAAAATACTAAAGCATTCAGTGCTGATGTCGTCTGGCGTGTGACGTCTGCTCTGGGTTCAAAGCAAACAAAAACTAATGCATGAATTCCATTACAACATAACATTTTTATTGCAAAAATAGGCAGCTGCACCTGTTACTGTATTAGCAGCAAAACAACAAACTGCATACATGCAGTTTCTCAGTGACTTTAAAACATCACCACCATCATAAAACTTTTTCTGATGCTCCAAATACAGAAAAACATCCCTTACCAGGGTTTTTAGAATAAATAAAAAAATCTGAAAATAAGTTTAAATGTTAAATAATAGTTAACATCACTTAAATGCAACAGCAAATTCTCTCATTGCTACTGAACATTTTCTCCACTTATGTGGTTATGATATAAGGCTGTTGCTGTAACTGGGAAATGAACTGTGCTGGGCCAAACTAGGAGAATATTAAGATTTTCTGAGGGAAAGATAAAAACAATTGTCTACCTTTCAGAAGAGGAACTGGCAAAAAACTACATGGAAAATATGTGAAAACGTTTGTTTTTAACCCCAAATTGAACAAGTCTACCTAGATATTAAAAAGCAGCTCAGATGATGAAACTGCAACTATGATTCTGATAACAAGCTAACAAATTGAACTAGCTCCTCTTAAGACAACCGGCCAGCAGAGCTTCTGACTGGCAGTTTATGTGCAGCAGCAAATCAACTATCCTGATTAACAAGGTTATAAAAGCTCATAAATGAAAAATCACTTTGATGTGTGGGGGAACTTTTCCAGGCCCTCTTTAGCAGGGTGGGACTGGGAGGAGAGTGCTGTAGCCTTTTAGCTGGAAGCTAACCGGAGCCTGGGGCTAACATCACCACCCAGTGGAACACTAGCGACATGGAGGCAGGTGGGTTGGTTCACCGGCACGTGTCAGAGTCAGCCCGGTTTCTATCAGCTGCTTAACGACACCGAACGGACTCACGTTCACGTTTGAAAGCAGCGCTGATTCCAGAAACCTCAGCACAAAGTGCGTTTGTTAATCTGAGCCAGCATGACGAACAAGGGAAGCGAGCGGCAGCGGAAAGCGGGAGCGGAGATAGTGGAATTTTCGGGTAAGGGTCTACATAGGGGGCGGGCGTCTTAAGTGAACGGACCCATCTGATTGGCTGAATATCAGAAGGGCTACATTTGATTGGTCAAATAATACTTCCGCGTAAAAAACAGAGCTGGTTTACAAAAAGGTGGTGTATGACACGGATGTAAATGTTTGAACCAAACATTTATCGCCGTTTTTGACGTGCTTTGCGATGGGCCTATCGCATGTCCTGTTATCGCGATGACGATAATTTTTCGATATATTGTGCAGCCCTAGGGTGTATGGTATCTCAGACTTTACGGATGCTGTCGCTATTAGGTGTACAGACTATTTCAGCGGGAACTTATTTTAAGACATCAAAGGCTGTACACAAATCTGTCCATCATTTTGGCTTGGGTAGAACAGCAGTCCGCTTTAATGCAACAACTGAAGGAAGACGGTGGTGGTATGATGTTGTCTGGTGACTGCAGATCTGACAGCCCTGGTCAAAGACGCAAAATATGGTTCCTACACACTCCTAGAGGAGAGACCAAACAAGGTCATTGATGTACAGCTTGTGCAGGTATGCAGACAAATATATGTCAAAACTTATCTGGTAGTGAATTTAACCGTTTTGTGTTATGTGTGTTTTTCATCTATTACTTTAGAGTTCTGAGGCTCCAAACAGCTCCTGGTGTGAGCTTGAGAGGCTGAAGAGGAGCATCACGCTCTTCTCAGATAATGATACGAGTGTCGATGTACTTGTAACGGATCGCAATCCAAAGGTTGCAAAGTGGGTCAGAGAACAACTTGGACCACAAGGATGGGAGGTGGTGTAATGTGAAGATATTTAGATGTCACCATTTGTTATTGCGTGAAAGCCCTCAGCAGTCGGGATTATTCCACCTGATGATTGGAGTTTAACAGAAAACGCAACATTCACATCATCCTGAGTTCATCCAGCTGAAGTGGTTTTCCTCTCTGAGCCGGACTCTTGTTCTGCAGGCCGAGTGGAAGTGTTCTGTTGCCGTCCGCCTCTGCAGCACCGCTGGGACTCATACTTTGGTTTCTGTTGTAATTTAAAACCGTTCAGCAGCCGTGATTCATCAAGTCCGGCTGGTATTTCGGAGCTTGTGTGGAACAAAGACTTTGTTTGTTCTCCACACACACAGCGACACTCGTAGCCTCCAAATGAACAACAAAAACACAAGTCCACTGCATGCTGCACTATTTATATCAGGTTTGCTTGCACTGGTTGGCTGCAGGTTTAAAATACATCCATGACTGTATGTGAGGTCTTCAGTTCTTGGAAATATAAAAGTAGTTCAGGATATGACAGAAATGGAATATTCAGTGGGTGCAGAGCTGTGGGTTTAATCAGGTTTCAGGCTGCGGCAGCCAGTGAAGGGTATTCTTGGTATAAGTATTCAAATGAGCAGCTGGAAAAGAATTTTCTTCTCCAAATAAGAAGTTGTACAGATAGTCAATAATCACATTTACAGATAAATGAGGCTATAATTATCCTCAGAAGCCTAACTGCAGTCCATAATTTCCATTTTTGTCCTTATTCACATTTTATTTTGACTTTTTTTTTCTAGCTTGATATCAGTCTTTGTGTCTCACCTGTCCAAAGCATGAGCGGTCCAAAGCGCAATACTCAGTTCCACTAGTAGGTTGCACTGTCACCACACGGACGTTGGATTAGAAATCCTGTTTTGAACATTTTAATCTCGTGAAATGAGAACCAGGTTTATTGTGAACGTTGTTTTGGATGACAGCCTAGCGTCTCATAAACATATCGATATAATCTAGAATGACGGGTGAATTATGGAGTTTTAAAAGAATAAAGTCATTGTTGATCTGATTGTCTTTAAACTCTTTCAAACCAAGAAATGTAACAAATTTGTATTTTTCATTCATTTGTGGAAGTGGGTATATTATATAGTGTAAATTTAAAATATCTCTAATAAGGTAATATATAACAGAATAGGATAATTAGAGGGTTTTTTATACAAACATCCTCCCAGAAATGTTATTAGGTATTTTCAGTTAAGTTCAGTGAAAATTTGAATAGGTTTGGGGACTAAAAGTGTTCTAGCTGCTGATCAACTGGTTAATGGGCCAAAAGCTAATTTCACCAGTATGAAATATTAAATTATTCTAGTTTTAAAACTGCTGCTGCTCAGGATTTTGCCTTCAAACAAGATTGAATCATTTGGTATTTACACAGTTTATTGTTTCATATCCAATAACCTTTTACACTTGTGAAGGTGGGTTTCTGCTGAGCTGATGAATAAATGAGACCATTTCCCTTCTCTGGTTTAACTTTTTAATTTTTGTTTGTTTGTTTAATCAAAATCTTCCACCCAAGCCTGTCTGTCAAAATAAGCTAATCATTAGCATGCTAGTAGCTAACTGTAGCCTAGCTATCACCCTTTTATTTTGTAAACAAATATTTTAAAACATTGTTCTGTTTTGTGTTTTGATTTATTTTCCTTTTTAAAACAGTTTAAGGGTAAATAAATGTTTTACATTGTCATAATTTACAGCACCACGCGTGTACGGGTGCCACTTCGCATTAGCATTCCAAAATGGCTGAAAATGCTTCACTGAGATATTGGAGATTATTATAAATTGCACAGACCAGTTTTTTTCTGCCAAGGCTGTTTAAAAGAAAAATGTCTTTACTTTCTTTTTTACTTACTTTCATACATTTTGGGACCTGACTTGTGTTTGAAATGCTTTTATTAATTAATTCAACAGGTCACTGCAGCAGGATTCTCTGAAGAAGTCCCAAATTAGCATTTAACAAAAATAAATAAACTAAGAAACATTTAGAGATGAAGCTACAACCCTGAGTGTTGCCTTGGATGGTCCTTTGGCCATTTAGCTAATTAAATACGTAGTTGGGTAAAAATAGTGGGTTTTTTTTTTTTGTTATAATAACCCACGGTTAAAGTTGGACACCAAAAACAACCCACTGTTATGGTGTCCTTTCAATCTGTTGACTGAATATAATTTTCTAATTCGGATCTGTTTGACTTTCATGGATGTAAATGAAAGAAGTGGATTTGGTTCTTGGACTTTTTAGCAAAACAATGTGTGTTTTATCTGTACACGGAAAATCTGTTAAAAATAACCCGACCGGAAAATAAAGGTGTGTGTTTTTGCTTCAAGGCCAGAACACGTCAAGGATTCACTGAATCCAGTCGGGCCAGAATCCCGTACTATCACTGGAGCGGCTGGGATCTGATGAGATTCCTGAAGGACTGGCTTTCTGTTTAGGGCTGCACTTCTGTTTCCATCCACCTGAAATTTTCCAGAGGATGTTTGACTCAGTCAGACTTACAAACCCAAGGGATGAGCCAGTGTTTCAGAAACATACTAATTCAGCTTCTTCTCGTTTTCTCCTATTGGAATGTAGAGGTTACAAAGCTGGGAGGGAACTCTAAACTTCCTCTCCCCAGTGACATCTCCAACTCCTCCTGAAGGATCCCAAGACATTTCCAGGTCAAGAGAGGAATTATCTCTGCAGAGAGTTATGGGTTTCCTACCAACCATGGTACCTAACCTGGAGGACAACTGTTCCTGCCTCTTAGGATCTCATTCTTTTGGACAAACACGTTATCATCGGTGAGGATCAGAATGGACAAGCCGGTAAATTCAGAGTCGTTCAGCTCCTTCTTCAGTCTGTCCACCTCTGATCCCTCCACCCCATTACCCTCAATCTGGAGAGGAATCTCCATGTTCCTTTGTCTGGCTCAAACATTCAGTTCCTTCTCATTTCTTTAGACGAATCTATGAAAAGTCCCAAACAAAACCCCAGCAAACTCCATCAGAAGGATGAAGTATGTCTCACGTCCTGCTGGACGACCTGACTCCTGGAGCTCCAATCTGGGCTCAGAACGTCTCCCCCTGCTGCAGAGAGATGAAAGCTGAGCAGCTCCTCACCTGGAGGTCACCAGTGGTCTCTGAGCGTCTGGATCCATAAGCTCTGGTGAGTTCCTCCATGAAGGAGCTGTTCCTCATCTCCTCCTGCAGGAGGCTGCTGCAGACAGCATGAGGCGAGAGCTCAGGTGAAGTCGCCACAGGTCGGTCGGTCCACTCACCTTCCGTCCAGAAGCGCGGAGCTCGAACAGAAATCCAAAAACTGTGTCCGTGTCCACGGATCCGCTGACTGCCGGATCCGCTCCGCCGCCCACCGGGTTCTGCACGTCAGAGCGGAATAAAAGCAGCTTTATCGGTTCACCTTGGCAGCCCGACTCCTCCCTCTCCCTCACAGCTCTCCATCATCAAGCGCCTCCTCTCTCTTCCCTTCTGCGGAGCTGAAGGAGCGTTTCGTGACTCTGCTGATGAGCACCCAGCCTCCTGAGGTTCCGGGAGAGGAAGATGCTGACGAGAGCGCTGATTGGTCAGAGAATTCCACATTTTAGGACTTCTTAATTATTTTTTTGTCTTGTGAAGAAACCAACATACTTTATAATCTCCAAGCTTCTGAGGGCCCTTGATACGGTTCCCTGTGTTGTACTTTAGTACTTAACATGTCTGTAACTTTGGCTGCCTCTTGGCCAGGATTCCTTTGGAAAAGAGGTTTTAATAATCCCAACGGGACCTTCCTGGTTAAACAATAAAGCTCCAACGAGATCAGTTATGGAGACCTGAATGTGTCAGAAATGTAAAAATAAGCATTAAAAATGCATCTAATATAAAAAGTTCATCCTGAGTTCTGACGTCCAAATATGGCAAAAGCAAACTTAATATTTAGTTAACATGCCAAAGCATAGAAATCTGCCAAAATAAAAGCTGGATTATGAGATCTCCTATAAAGTCTCTTTGTTAACCTAAAAGAGGTTCTTAACCTCGATGGGTCTCTATCCTGGTTAAATAAAGGTTAAATAAAAAAAATAAAAGGAGCCCTATAGACTCACAACCCTGCCTATTAGGGATGTGTACTGGTGAAATTCTGGTGATACAATACGTACCACGATACGGGGAGACGGTGTGATACATTCAGCCAGATGATATTAGCGATTCTTTTAGACTGAATTTACTGCAGGAAAAATCAACAAACAGTCCAAACTGATATGTAACATGTTTACCATGAAGTATCTGGACCATAATAGAGGGATTTACAATTCAATGGTGCAAAACAAAACCCATTGTACACTGCTGCCAACTAGTGGTTGGTGTTTCAATTGCGTTAAAAGAAAAGAAAATAGACAAATATTTGCATGTACATTGTTCCAAAAATTCGATACACGACTTTTGAATATCGATATAATATCGCAGTAAAAAATATCACGATGTATTGCCATATTTTCTTACGTCCCTACTGCCTATTATTAGATCTTATATGGTCTCTACAAATGTACACGTTTAACAAATATTTAGTTCAAAACTGTCAAATTTAGTTTGTTTGATATTTAGATGTCACTTTATTTAGACTTTTCAAACAAGTACTAGATTTAATTTTGTATATTTAGATTTTATTTCTGATTATTATGGTTTAAATATTTACACATAACATTGTACTGATGTTGTAGCAATGTGAGATCACTGGCCAACAAGATGGAGGAACTCCAAGCCCTTTCAAGGACTCAGCCAGAGTTTCGGCAGTTTCGGAACCGCTGGAGGAGATAATGCAAAGAAGGATTCTCCAGAGAATCAAGAAAATGATGGACAACCCTGAGCATTCTCTTCACAAGACTGTCCGACAACGGAAGAGTGTCTTCAGTCAGAGGCTTCTTCAGTTTCACTGCAACACTGACCGCTACTGGAGATCCTTCCTGCCAACAGCCATTGTAATATACAACAACTCTTTGATGACTTGATTATAATTATTATTATTCTGAACTACTACAGCAATCAATTTCCCTCTGGGATTAATAAAGTATTTTTGAATTTGAATTTGAATTTGAATCACATATGATTATTTAAACTTATGTAAAGTCATGGAGTCTTCACTTATTCAGTGAAGAATGCTGACGTCTGGCTTTCACACACAGATGGCAGGAACCTCGAGGGAGACTGTTCGTCTCCAGTGAGGAACAATAAGTTGGCAAAGGGTTGTTTTGGGCGTCTGGGCCCCGACAGATGGTGCAGCCTTGAATGTGTATGAAAGGTTAT
Organism: Nothobranchius furzeri; assembly: GCF_043380555.1. Classification (NCBI taxonomy): domain Eukaryota; kingdom Metazoa; phylum Chordata; class Actinopteri; order Cyprinodontiformes; family Nothobranchiidae; genus Nothobranchius; species Nothobranchius furzeri. The sequence continues at coordinate 71,144,142 of NC_091750.1, forward strand.
GTTGTGTCAAACTGGCCCCTTTGATACGTAACAATGTGATACTCAAAAAGTAACGTTTTAACTTCACACTTGATTTTATTAGCAACGAGGAGCTAAATGGCTCACGTTATTAGAACAATTAGCAAATATACTCATCTGTTTGTTTTCCTTTTAAAACGACAGACATTTGTTGTCATTTTTAAGTGATATTGAAAATTTATCCTTCAAGCTTTCTGAAAGTGTTTTGCATCAATAAGAACATTTCCAACAATATATGAGGCTTCAATGATACTTATTTTTTTATGATCAAATAATGTTTAAAAAAGATATTTAGCTTTGAGTATAAATAATAAAATCTCACCTGAATGTTAGAGTTTAAATGTGAATTTAAAAAAACACTATAAAGCTGTATCTTACCAAAATAAAAGCATGGTAAAAAGTTCTATTTAGGGTGAGTCCATGGATCATTTATCAGGACGAACCGAGACAGGACCAACTAAAGGAACTTCTAGGAGATCTCTTCATCCCTGTGGATTTTAAGTCCATCTAAAATATTTAGTTTAAATATCATAAACTTTACCTGCATGTGAGGCCCGGATGACTTCCTTCCAAAGTTCACACTGTTGTGGTTGGAGGTCACATGACTCTGAGTTAATCAGCACATCTCAGTCTTCCTGAAGCTCATTTGACTTCCAAACGTCTAAATTAAACTAAATTCAAATGATGCTGAAGTGGTTTGTGTCTGACGCCGCTGCTGCTGCTGTGTTTCTACTGGCCTCGCCAAGAATGCTTCACATTTTAATTTGAGCTTTAGTTTGTGGAAGGGCCTCAAGTGGTGGTCCCCAGGAGGAACTCTTCTTTTTGTTAAAGCCAACGACAAAAACGTGTCAGAAAACGGCCTCTTGTTTTCATCCCTCAGCTGTGAAATCTCATCTTGCTGTTGAATCATTTCTGTGATGCATTGCTGATTTTTGCTGCTAACGTCAGAGCTTCAGGTTGTTTCCTGTCCGGCTCGGATGAGAAACCGTGCCGTAACGGCTCATTTTTAGACTGATGGGGAGTCTAAAAATGGTCCGAGCTGTTTGTGGTTCCCAGCAGGCGGGTTAGAAGCTGCTCTGAAGTGGTTTTACAGCTGACGTAGCCCCAGTGATGGAATCCGCCCACGCTGAGCTGCTGATGGTGTGATGCTGAGGAGTGGGATCGCAGGAATCAAACTACAACCCATTTGACTCCAATCATCATCGTGTTGATTTCCCTCCAGAGGTTCACGCACCTCCAGAGCGGCGGTCTACAAGCATCTTTGCATCAGGGACTCATTTCAGACACAATTACTTTCCCACAGACCACTGATCATATTTTATTCAAAATAAATAAAAAATGAACTGCAGATGATGCTGGTCTGTCGTCCAACTGTGATCAGCAGCAACTGACTGAAACTGATTAAATAAATAATAAACAAATAAGAAGTGTTTCCGTTTATTGGAGATGTTATAGGTTTTTATAGCAAAAAAATACATGTCAGTTATTTAAAATGTTATTAAAATTGTTTTTAATTTGTAATTTTTTTAGTTTAATTCATTTTTTAAATGGTGAGCAGCAGAAACATGTATTTCATTTTTATTCAGATCATTTATGTACTCATTAATTGTATTATTACATATAATACATATGTTTCTGCTGCTCACCATTTAAAAAAATGAATTAAACTAAAAAAAATACAAATTAAAAACAATTTTAATAACATTTTAAATAACTGACATGTATTTTACTGAAATGTTTGTGTTTATAAAAAAAAGCAAGTCACCCCCAAATCAACTTTTTTCCTGATAAACTATATAAATGTGTGTCTAATCGTCCTGCAGACACGTGTGGTTAATAGTTTTGCACTTCAGTGCATTTTAGTTAAAATTTAAATTTTCTGCCTAAAACTGTCAGTGTTGTGCCATTTTCAGGTAAAAACTCTGCACTGTATTTGAATTTAAATCTCCCATCGCTATTGGCTAAGAGGTACCCTAGAACGTTAGCTGGTACCATATGATGTCACAATGTCGTTGTGAGCATGTGTGTGTGTGTATTTGTTAGCGGCTCCGCCTTCTCGGTCTGCTAGGCAACAGCATTTGTTGCATTTTTCAAACAGGAAGTGGGAGTGGAGTAATACTCTGGTAGGGGTGACTTGCTCTTTAAATGTTTTGGATACGTACTGTTTAAAAAAATAAATAAATAAAGGAGCAATGCAATACATCGTCACAGGCTAAACTCCCCCAGAGCTACTACAAGGATCAATTTGGTATGCCACCCCAAAGATTTCTTTGGCCCTGTCTGGCCACCCCTATCAAAATTTCCTCGAGGCACCCGATTCACACGCAAACATTCATATAGATACACAATGATTACACTGCCACCTAGTGGTTCACAACATAACACACGCCCAGCCCTATACATGTCTGCTGCCCCCTGGTGGAGGATTCACAGGTGGTGAAGACCTATTTTAATATTTACCGCATTGGTAAATACAGTCAAATAAAACTGGTTAAGGTGTGGGTATTGCATTAACAGATAATCCACCATCACTATCAGCTAAAACAGTACAGCTTGAAGTCTGCTGCACTGCCACTGTGGGGTAAAGACTACGTTCACACTGCAGGCCTTGATTCTCAAATTGTCATGATGTGGTGTGGGTGGCGGCGGACCATGTGTGGTGGAGCTGACCAGGAGACAGGAATGCAGGCACGGATAACATAAAAATGGATTTAATGGCAGGATATGGCAGGAAACAACAAGACACAACACAACAAACAACAATGATCCGACACCTACACATACAAGACGGGAGGTATAAATACACAGGGGAAAATCAGGAACACATGGGCAGGTTAACAAGGGGCAGGTGAGACCAATAAACAACTAATCAGGGGCAGGAGAGAGTAGGAGTCAGCGGGAGGTAGAAGCAGATCGTGACAGTAAACCCCCCCCCCCCCCCCCTAAGGGGTGGATACCAGACGCCCACAAGACCCACATAACTCGGGAGACCAGGGGACCAGGGATCCGGAACATGGAGGCACAGGGACCTCGGAATGAAGACACAGGAACACTGGAGACTCGTGACGTAGACTTGGGGAAGCTCTAGGAAGCACTGAAGACTCGGGACCTAGGGGGCACTCTGCCGACAAAGAGACTCTGGAGACTCGGGGGAAACTCTGGAACATAGACTCGGGGAACGTAGACTCGGGAACCCTGGAGAGGCTACAGATGAAGACCATGCAGGTGACGACCCTGCAGGCATAGATCCTGCAGGTGTAGGCCCCGCAGGCGTGGACCAGGTAGTTGATGTACTGAGGCAGCAACGCGAGGAAACCAGGATCAGAGCAGGTGCACATAACGATCCGCTGGGTCCACAGGCGGAGGCTCGGGTGAAGGGAAGTGGAAGAGGAGCAGGGAGACCAGCCCTGCCACCCCGGAGAACGTTGGCGTGCGTAGGGGTGTAACTCCACCAAAACTCCAGGACCTGCAGCTTCCGTGGAAAAAACAGGACGGGGCGGACAGCAGGAGAGGAGAATGGGTCCGACCACCCCGGGAACAGGTAGGATGCGCAGAAAACCCTCGAGCCGGAATCTCCTTCCGCTGGTTACCCTAACCAAATATTTGTTCAATTCAATTCAAGTTTATTTATATAGCGCCAAATCACGACAAGAGTCGTCTCAAGCCACTTCACATAATAAACATTCCAATTCACAGTTCATTAAGCCAATCAGAAATAATGTTTCCTAAATAAGGAACCCAGCAAATTGCATCAAGTCACTGACTAGTGTCAGTGACTATACAGCAATCCTCATACTAAGCAAGCATGCAGCGACAGTGGAGAGGAAAACTCCCTTTTAACAGGAAGAAACCTCCAGAGAATCCTGGCTCAGTATAAGCAGCCATCCTCCACGGCTCACTGGGGATCGAGAAGACAGAGCAGGCAGACAGACAGACACACACACACACACACACACACACACACACACACACACACACACACACACACACACACACACACACACACACACACACACACACACACACACACACACACAAGATAAGTAATGTGTCTATAGTTATATTGTGATGTCTTAGTAAATATTGTATTTGGTGAAAGATAAACTTTATTGTATTTATCCTAGTGGATCTATAATTAAACGGATAAACTAGTATTAGCACATCAAAAGTCAATGAAAACAAAAAGTTATTATCAGGAGAGAGAGAATGTATTAGTGGTTAGCAGCAGTGTGCTAGTCGATGGCCCCCTCCATGAGGCCACCACAGCTGAGCAGAACGTCATTGTAGCTTCTTCTGGGGAGAAAAACACTTACAGAGAAAATAAAGTTAACAGCTGAAATTGCACAAAATAGTACAGTTAAAGAGCAGACTGTAGAAGAAAGCAGTAGAGTGTGAAAAGTGGTCAGTGTGTCCTCCAGCAGTCTAAGCCTATAGCAGCATAACTACAGAGTTAACTCTGGATAACCTATCCTATTTAGATGTAGGCATGTTGGAGGCAGGGCAAGGGAGAGCCGTCTTTACCGACTGTACACTCCACCTCCCTGTAATCCCCAACTTGTCCAGATTTAGGCTAACATCAGATTTTTACTATAAGCCCTATCAAATAAAAATGTTTTAAGCCTATTCTTAAAAGTAGACAAAGTGTCTGCCTCACGGACTAAAGCTGGGAGCTGGTTCCACAGGAGAGGAGCCTGATAACTAAAAGATCTGCCTCCCATCCTAAGTTTAGATATTCTTGGAACCACCAGTAGACCTGCAGTCTGAGAGCGAAGTGCTCGGTTAGGAACATATGGAACAATCAGATTACTGATGTATGATGGACCTCGATTATTAAGAGCTTTATATGTGAGAAGAAGGATCTTAAAATCTATTCTGAATTTAACAGGTAGCCAATGTAGGGAAGCTAAGACAGGAGAGATATGATCTCTCTTTTTAATTCTCATCAGAACTCTAGCTGCAGCATTTTGGACAAGCTGAAGACTTTTAACTACATTCTGTGGACTTCCTGAGAGTAATGAATTACAGTAATCCAGTCTTGATGTAATAAATGCATGAACTAGTTTTTCAGCATCACTCCTGGAAAGTATGCTTCTAATCTTAGCAATATTCCGAAGGTGGAAAAAGGAAATCCGACAAACTTGTGAAACCTGGGATTTGAATGACATGTCCTGGTCAAAGATAACACCAAGGTTCCTTGCTTTGTTCTCGGAGATTAATGTAATGCCATTAAGGTCAGGCGATTGGCTAAGCAATTTCCTTTTCTGGATTTCTGGTCCAAAGATGAGAACTTCCGTCTTGTCTTGATTTAAAAGCAAGAAGTTAAGAGTCATCCAATTTTTTATGTCCTCAAGACAAGCCTGTAATCTACCCAACCGATTAGGTTCATCAGGGTTAATGGATAAATATAACTGAGTATCGTCAGCATAACAATGGAAGTTTATCCCATGCTGTCTAATGATTTTACCAATTGGGAGCATATATATAGTAAAAAGAATTGGCCCAAGCACTGAACCCTGTGGTACTCCGCAAGTAACCCTGGAGTATGAAGAAGATTTGTCATGTACATTTACAAAATGAAATCTGTCAGACAGGTAGGATTTAAACAAGCCTAACGCTGTTCCTTTGATCCCTACAACATGTTCAAGTCTTTCTAAAAGAACATTGTGATCAACTGTGTCAAAGGCAGCACTGAGATCTAACAAGACTAGAACAGACACAAGATTCTTATCTGAGGCCATAAGAATATCATTTGTAACTCTCACTAATGCAGTTTCAGTGCTGTGATACTCTCTAAAACCAGACTGAAATTCCTCAAACAGAGCATTAGTGTTTAAATGCTGACATACTTGGATGGCCACTATTTTCTCCAGGACTTTGGATAAAAATGGAAGGTTAGATATTGGTCTGTAATTCATTGGGTCATCTGGATCCAGAGAAGGCTTCTTAAGTGAAGGTTTGATTACAGCAACCTTAAAATCTTGTGGTACATACCCATTTACTAAGGATAGATTGATTATATCTAGAATGGGGGCAGTAACCAAAGGAAATGCATCTTTAAATAATTTGGTTGGGTTAGGGTTACCCTAACCAAATATTTGTTGGTTTCACTACATTTTGTCAAACAGGTCATAATGTCTGAAGGTTTCCCCGACTCTGAATCAGACGAAGTCTTTCCACGGAGATTTAAAAAATACCGAATCATCACATGAAGTTTAAGATTAAATTTAACAAAACTTGTTAAATATGAATTACATTTGATTTATATTTTATTTACACAAAAAATAATTTAAGCAAACACAAACTCATGGTTGGTCAAACTAATACTTTAAATTCATTCTCGAAATCAAACTATTTTTATGAAAATTTGTCTTTTAAAAAAATTACTTTAAAAAATCCAACATTTTTAAGTGGTTTAAGAAACGCAGTGCAACTGTTTTTGTTCACAAGAAGTAAAATTTATGTTAATTTCACTAAATTGTGTTTAAAATTAAATCCTAAATTTTTTTTCTGCTTCATTAAAGGTATAGAAATCGATGTTTTCCTTTCGGGTGGATCACGTCAACCATTGGTCCGCAAAAATGTCAATTTCTGGTGAAGCCAATCCTGGGTTAGTTTTCACTTCCTGCGCATGCGCACTCTGTGCACCACCGCACTCTCATGGAAATCAGGAAGAGGCTAACGCGGTCCAGTCTGCTCGCCAAAGACGCCGCTGTTGCCAGTTTTCTGCTCGAGAGGTAAGCTAACGTTCTGCATGCTATTTTTAGAGCCTCTTATTACACATTCCGGCTGGCAGCTACTTGTAAACAGGCGCTGGGAGAGTTTTGCGCAACGTGGAGAGGGCGGTTCTTTCCTGAAATTCAGAAACATTGATTGCTATACCTTTAAGCAGGTCTTTGTTTAACTGACGTAAACCCAACAAGAATTCATTATTTATTTCACTTAAACTAGTTTTTAATATTAGTGAAGTAGGATTGTTTTGTCTGTTGAGACATAATTGTTGTTTGCATTTATAATTTACCCTTTTTTATCATTGCAATCCTGATTTACCAGTTTAAGTTGTATTCTGTTGGTGGAAAACCATGTGTGTAGTTTTATTTTTTTTAACCTTTTTTGTAAGACATGTATGTAGGAAATGTGACCTTTGACCTCTGAACTGGTAGATCGATGCCACAAATTATTAAAGAGCAAGTCACCCCCTACCAGAGTATTACTCCACTCCCACTTCCTGTTTGCAAAATGCAACAAGTGCTGTTGCCTAGAAGACCGAGAGGGCGGAGCCGCTAACAAATACCCACACACACACACAGGCTCTCAATGACATTGTGACATCATATGGTACCAGCTAATGTTCTAGGGTACCTCTTAGCCAATAGCGATGGCAGATTTAAATTCAACTGCAGTGCAGGGTTTTTACCTGACAACGGCACAACACTGACAGTTTTAGGTAGAAAATTAAAATTTTAACTAAAATGCACTAAAGTGCAAAACTATTGACTACACGTGTCTGTAGCACGATTTGGGGGTGATTTGGGGGTGACTTGCTCTTTAAGAATGGACAACTAGCAGAAACTTGAGACAATAGAAGTTTATAAATGTCGTTAATGATTTTATCTTCTGTAACAATAAAAAAATCAGAACTCCTTTAAATTTTTTATTTGACACCTGGAGAGCGTTTTGAGACCCCGTCTGGTTTTTCTCACCCAAACTTTAAAGTTTGCTACTGATAATAAAAAGTTTTCCACAGTGACTCGAAGGAAAGGCACAGTGTTGCATGATGGGTAATGGGTCTCTGTTAAACAATGGAGACGTAAAACTGGATTCTGCCCAACAACTATAACCTGAAGCTGGAGTTGATTGTCTAAAAAAACCATCTCAACCACGTGCAGAAGCAGAATTTACAATTCTGATCATCTGAAAACAAAATATTGAAGCAAACAGATCAAAAACAGTTTGTTGGTCACAGCAGAGCAGAGAACGGACGCAAGGGTCACAGTTTATCGGTTCCCCTCAACCAGGTGGGAAAAACTTAAAGAGAAACTGGTCCAGTACTCCTTTACTGCCACAGTGCTCACAAGCAAGGCACTTTTACAGCAGGTGCTGTTCCTGTGGAGCCGCTCAGCAGCAGCTCTCAGTTCAGTGTCTGAATAAACGAAAGCAAAGCTTCCCTGAAGAGTAAAATGACTCAAAATGAACAGAAATGTGTCCGTCCATGTTCCCAAACAGCAGATAAATAACATCAAACATTCTGGCGATTATGGCTGAAAATATACATTCTGACTTTTACAGATAGTACTACCTTAAAAATACACATGTGCAAAAGTTGTAAACAAAACGGATCGTGTGTCCGTGAGCGTTTCACAGCCTGGTGGGCTCGTCGTCGCTGTCACTGCAGTTCCCACAGCAGTCCTGTAGGGGGAGACGAAGAGCAGCTTTTACCCGTGGGGTCAATTTGACTCCATTCAATGTTCATCAATACAAAAATGGTAGTTAGTTATTTTTGGCTTCATATTTTATGACTTTCTAATCTGGTAGGGACAGCTGAGCATAAATATTGTACGGTGACATTTTTCGGTGATCTTGCACCATCGCTGTTCCTCTGGGGTTTTAGCTAAGTTAACCCGTGTGTTTAACGCCTGCAGGTGCAGGGCTCGACACAACCACTTGGTCTGGAGCTCTGGAGGAAAATATCCCTCGGGGTTAAATGGACATTCTGCTATAATGAAGGTGTAATTTGCCTGCGGCGTACCTCTTCTCCTCAGCTCGCGCCCTCAGACTCACCTGTCTGCCGAAGAGCCGCTGCAGCAGCCCGTGTTTGGGCGTAGGAGACGGCTGTCCTCTCCAGTCCAGGTCGCGGGACACCAAACCGTCCTCGTAGAAGACGTTCAGCTCCGTGAAACACTCCGTCTCGATCATCTGCAGGAAGGTAAACCAGCAGACAATCGGATATGAATTAAAACCAGAAACATGACAAAAAATCTAAACTAACTTTTAGAATTTAACGTTGTTCGTATTTTGGAACCAAATCCAGATAAATGGTTTGACCGTGAGAATTTTAGCCTTTCTCAGCTTCTAGAATTAGGTTTTATCAAATCCTGAATCATTATTTTTATCTGGATGGACCTGAAGACGTTTTCTCGTCTCCTGTGACTCGGTAAACCCTAGCTTCACTCCGTCACTTTTCGTGACCTCTCACCTCGTTCTGCCAGGGAATTGGAACGCTCCCCGTGGACACTTTGCTGTAGAAGGACTCGTCCTTTGGGTCGAGCTCCACGCCTTTCACAGTGGAGAACTGCTCGATGTCCAGAACATCTTTGCAGTAGATGGCCTGAGGCTGAAACGCAGCGACAAACAGCCCAGAAGAAGTTAGAGACACTAAAATGGCAGCAGAAGAAGAACGAGCCTCACTTCCTGTTGGAGGCTCTTCTGGGTAATTTAACCTTTTAATGTGGTCAAATCCACGGTAATTTATCAGATTAAATTAACTTCCTGTTCCTCACTGAGATGAGCATGAATGTTGTTACGCACCCTCCTCCTGAAACAGTCGTAAATGAAAGCTTTCCTGTTAGTCTCAATCTGACTAAATAGCAAGCAAAATCTTTGTTGACCCACAGTTCTGGATTATTTATTACTATTATCTGAGTTTATTTATTCTTAATCTGAAATAGTTTTTGAATGATTCAAAAATCAGAATTTGAAACTTGCACTAAAAATGTTCTGATTCTGGACTGGAAAAGAGCCCGAAACTCTGGAGAACTTCATGAGAATTTTATTAATTAGATGAGATTAGATGAGATTAGATTAGATTAGATTAGATAGCATTTTTAAACCCTGGATGGAAAAGTAATTTTTCCTCTTTCTGCTGAGTTGGAGGGGAACTCACATCAGGGACGAAGGGCGGCTGCAGCATTCCGGCTTGCAGCCGTTTGAAATTCATGGAGCGGAAGATGGGATGACCTTTGACCTCGGAGGCTCCGCCCCCCTGGCAGCCCAGCCGCGCAGTGGGATCTTTGGCCAGCAGCTAAAAATACATAACAAACTAAACGGAGTAACTAATCTTCCACAACCCGCATGATTAAAACTAATTTCAGGTAAAAACATTCTAAATGTGCCGCAGAACCCAGAACATGTAAAAAAAGTGTTAAAAGAATTTTAAAATCCTGTAAATGTAAAAACTCATATTTGTATTATTTAGTATTTAAATACGGTCAGTAATGTATCATATATAAATATTTAATTCTTTTTAAATATTAAATATTCTCTCATAACCCCAAAACATCAAAAGTCATCAGTAGAGCTAATTATTACTGAGTAACTAGTAAATAATACAACTGATACATTAACTGTAGCAGTGATGTTTGTGTTTTTATAGCAAATGAAGTGGTAAGATTCTCTGTTTATTAGGAACTTGTTTACATTTAGTTTCTTTTTAGTTAATTTAATGTTTTTTTCCTATTTAAAGAGCAAGTCACCCCCAAATCAACTGTCTTTTCTAAACTATATAAATGCGTGTCTAATCGTGCTGCAGACACGTGTGGCCAATAGTTTAGCACTTTAGTGCATTTTAGTAAAAATTTTAATGTTCTGCCTAAAACTGTCAGTTCCATGCTGTCGTTCTTTTTAAAACACAGAAACAGTTTCGTTTCCTGTTGTTTTCTCTACGTTTCGTCTGCGGCTGCAGACTTCCTCAGGCTGACGCTGATGGTGGCGTCACTTCCTTCTCCATTTATCCGTGGGTGGCAGAGGACGTTGTCGCCCTCTGCTGTCCGCTCTTCCCTCTCCGACGATGCAGTCCCATGTGCAGTCCAGCGTGTAAACTCCGTCGTCCCTGTTCATGGCCCCACATCCACGTCTCCTTATCTCGATTGCTTCTTTTATCCATCTTTTGTATTTCTGTTGTTCGGTGTTCATGATCCTTGTGTTGTCCCAGTCCATTATATGGTTTTCTCTTATGCAGTGATCTGTTACGGCTGACTTTATTGTACTTTCTGCTTCTTCTTTTGCTGCTCTTGTGTGTTTTCTACTTGCCTCTTTCTCACACTCCTTTCTATGTTCTATTGTTCGTGTGTTGAGTTGGCGTCCCGTTTCTCCTATGTATGTTTTATTGCAAAGTTTGCATGGGATTTCGTAAATGACTCCACATTTAAGTCCAGCTGATATTTTGTCTTTTGGGTGTACTAGTCTGTTTCTAACTGTTGTGTATGGTTTTGTTGGTGTGTTTATGTTGTGTTTTTTCATTGTTGCTCTTATTTTTTCTGTTATGCCTCTGATGTATGGTAGGGTTATCACTGGTTTTGGTTCTTGTCTTTCTGGGTTTCTGGTTCTTTGCTTAGGTTGTTCTTTTCTTTCTGTTGTTGTTTTTGTTTTCCTTTGTTTATCGCCCATGTCGGGTATCTGCAGGTCTAAAGCGTGTTGTATGTGTTTGTCCTCTTGTTTACGGTCTCTTTCTTCTGTTATTATGTTTGCTCGGTGATATAATGTTCTGATTACTGACATTTTGTGTATGGTGGGGTGTTCTGTTGTACATAATAGATATTGGTCTGTGTGTGTTGGTTTCCTATATGTGTTTATGTTTAGGGTCCCGTCGGTCTGCCTGGTTATTTTCATATCCATAAATGCTATGCTGCCTTCTGTTTCCGACTCATAAGTGAATTTTATGCTGCCTGTGTCGTCAATGTTAGATGGAGTTTACACGTTGGACCGCGCATGGGACTGCATCGTCGGAGAGGGGAGAGTGGGCAGCAGAGGGCGACAACGTCCTCTGCTGCCCACGGATAGATGGAGAAGGACCATCAGCGTCAGCCTGAGGAAGTCTGCAGCCGCAGACGAAACGTAGCAGGAAAACAGGTAACGAAACTTTTTCTGTGTTTTAAAAAGCACGACAGCATGGAATTAGAACCACGACACAGCATGAACACACCTAAAACTGTCAGTGTTGTGCCGTTGTCAGGTAAAAACTCAGCACTGCATTTGAATTTAAATCTGCCATCGCTATTGGCTAAGAGGTTCCCTAGAACGTTAGCTGGTACCATATGATGTCACAATGTCGTTGTGAGCCTGTGTGTGTGTATTTGTTGGCAGCTCCGCCCTCTCAGTCTGCTAGGCAACAGCATTTGTAGCATTTTTCAAACAGGAAGTGGGAGTTGAGAAATACTCAGCCATTTCTCAGTGTTAGTATTATTTAAATATTTTTTCCACACGCTGGTTTATTATTTCATTTTGTTGCAATATTTTAAGATGTTTACTAATGGGTGCACACATTTAGTAATTTATCTTATACATAGTTTATTTGATCATTAACTGTTTTATTTGTATTTTGCGGAGATTGGACGAACACACACAGAGAGAGAGAGAGAGAGAGAGAGAGAGAGAGAGAGAGAGAGAGAGAGAGAGAGAGAGAGAGAGAGAGAGAGAGAGAGAGAGAGAGAGAGAGAGAGAGAGAGAGAGAGAGAGAGAGAGAGAGAGAGAGAGAGAGAGAGAGAGAGAGAGAGAGAGAGAGAGAGAGAGAGAGAGAGAGAGAGAGAGAGAGAGAGAGAGAGAGAGAGAGAGAGAGAGAGAGAGAGAGAGAGAGAGAGAGAGAGAGAGAGAGAGAGAGAGAGAGAGAGAGAGAGAGAGAGAGAGAGAGAGAGAGAACTTGATCATGAAGAAAGCAGAAAGCAGATACCAGAAATTCTGAAGCTCTAATTGAGTTTACCAGATTTTGTTAGGAGGTATTAGTTTAACCTTTTTGTGGTAGTTCTACTTTGTTGACTTAGTTTCCTAGGTGTATTTATTGTTTGTCTTAGTTTCCCCTGTCTCTCCCCTCCTCGTTGTCTGTAGGCTAGCGTTTGTGTATAAATTCCCCCGTGTGTCTCAGCTTTGGGACCAGTCTTGTTACTTTTAGTTACGGTTATTTTTGTGGCCATTCTTTCCTTTGGGCCCGTTTTGTCTTGATTTTTGTTAATTATTTATGGAAATAAATTGAGAAAATATTCTTTTTATACCATTGTCCTGGAGTTTTACTGCTCGGTCCCTGACACTGGTAGAGGGTGACTTGCTCTTTAATGAAGCTATAATAATGACGCCCTTATCCAGCGGCTCCTCGTACCATTTTACAGATGGACTTGGCGTCTTCGGAGAACTTGCTGGAGTATTCCTCCTCCACCTCCCTGACCAGCCGCTCCACCTCCTCCCTCTTGATCTTCTTCTTCCTCTGCTGGAAAGGCGACTGGCCCTCGATCATCTCGTACACCAGGCAGCCCAACGCCCACCAGTCGGGGCTGAAGGTGTAGCGCTCGTTTTTCACCACCTCTGGAGCTGCAAGATGGGACGGGCGGGGTTAAGCACACCAGACCCAGAGCTGGAGGAACTATTTGATCTGCAGAAGATCTCGTTTTAAAATTTTCACCCTTTTTTACTTCTTAGGAGTCTAAAAATCTCCAGAAAGACAGATAAGCATGATGTGAGTGACTAGAACTCACCCATGTATCCCACCGTTCCAACCCGACCTTTGATGGTTTGTCCTTCTGGAACATGAACAGCCAGGCCGAGGTCCGATATCCTGATGTGGCCTGGAGACACACACCTGTTAGATGTTTGTTTCTGTTGATCTCCCTGTTTTAGTCTGAAATCAATCTTGGTTAGCTTTGGTCAGATCTTTAACATCGATGGAAGAAAATGAAACAAACATTTTTTATGACTCTGAGCTACAAAAACACCACGCTGGGACTCAACACCAACCAGATGTGCTAAAGCTGCTTTAGCTTAAATGAGGTCTATTGTTTTACTGTGAAACATTTGTTCTGTCGTGCGTTATAAATAAAGTTAGGCTGGAGTTTCAGACATTTTTATGTTTGTCTGCAGAGGCTGAAACAAAATAAAGTCTGAATAAAAATTCTAAAACATTTCTTTTCTGCAGGTTCTGACTTGTATTTTCTAACGGATGATATAAGACAAAACTCCATATTTGTGTGCCAGGATGTGGGTGGGGCTTATGGCTCTAGTGTTTTCTCAGGTCAGTGATGGCTATCTTGACTCAGAGTGACTAAAAGAGTGAATCCATCGCATTTGGACACCTGACAAAGACTTCCGGGGAGTCTCGTTAAAATCTGTCGGGTGTTTTTTTAAGATATTTGGCTAAAACTTCAGACTGAACCTGAGTTTCCTGAGAGTAGCTCAGCTCCCAGCTGGAGTCAGAGCGCCCTCTGGTGGTCAACTAACACAACAGCTACTGGATTTGTATTTAATGCACTGAAATATTATTTATCAACATAAATTATGGAATAATCCTAATTTATTAAAATCAAAATTATGAAATTATGTTAATTGCTCATTTATGGCTGATCTAACTACATATTCTGAAACAAACTTTTCCATTCGGAGGTCTGGAGGTTGACTTTGAGTCGGGGCAGGCCCTAAACAGAACATTTAGAGTTTAACACCGGATTTAAATATTAAAAATTTGAACTTTTCTGATCTATTCTCATAAAATGAACCCAAGTCACGTATAAGAGTTCCTGTTTTTGGTGAGACTGACCGTGGTCGTCCAGCAGGATGTTTTCTGGCTTCAGGTCTCTGTGGAAGAGGCGAAAAAGCAGTGAAAACAAGACGGGGGGCCGATGAGGTTCAGGTGTTTCATCGATGAAGGTGCTCACCTGTAGACTATCCGCTCCCGGTGCAGGTCCTCCAACCCGCAGCAGATCTCTGCAGCGTAGAAAATGGCTTTCGTCTCATCAAATCCCGCCTCGCCCATGTGATAGATGTGAAACTTCAGGTCACCGCCGTTCATGAGCGTCAACACGAGACACAGAGCATCCTTCGTCTCGTAGGCGTACGCTAAACTCACCTGGACACACAAACATTTCTTTTTCGTGGATTCTTTTCTTGCAAACTGATCAGTTTTTCTTTCAGAATGAATGAAACTTTTGAATCAGGATTCAGTTTATTTGTAATTTAAATATTTTACTGTAGTTGTAGCTCTCAGCCACCAGGGGGAGTAGTGACCCCTAAACGTATTAAACTGACTTTCATTCATTCTTACAACAAATCTGCTGTTAACTTTCTCCAGGATCTGTTTCTCGTTGAGCGCCATGGACTCCCCTTTCCTCTTCTTTATCCTCTTCTTCTCCAGCTTTTTGCAGGCGTACATTTTCCCCGTGGCTCGTACCTGACACGCACACACCTGCGGGAGACAAACGAAAGCTGCACCAATGAAACTTGTGGCTTTACATTTTCTGAAACATAAATGGGACTCTGTGCCCCGTTTCACAGAAAATATTCAGATCTTCTTCATCTTGTTGCATAAGGAAGCTGAAATATTCCTGTTCTCTGGAAAAACAGAAACACAATCTGATGTCTCAGATTATCAGTGACCTCGAGCTCCAGGGAGAAACTCACACAGAGGTTTGATTCAAACGGAAGAAATTTCTGGTTTATTTTAGTAAAACGCTGCAGCAGCGAAATGAGACTTACAAATAACACCAGCTCCGGAGCATACAGGAGGAAAAACATTAGCCTTCATCTGAGAGCTGATGCCCGACAAACTGGTTAAAGGTAATTTCCCGGAGCGACCCTCACTCTGAGGTCAGAGGTCAGAGAGACTTTGGATTTAGATTAGAGGTGTTTAAAGATGGCAGCATTCTCTAAACTGAGGCGGTAACTTTTACACAGAGACGCGCTTCAGGAGGAGCGAATGCTTTGCTTCAGAGCAACACGAGTAAATATTTACACAAATATTGTGAATTTCCACAAAGCTAATATTTAATCTCCTTTTATTTTCTCATCTCTGCCTGTCTGAACCCACCCGACTCCATTCGTGACCTCTCTCGTTATCTCGTGACCCGACGCTCGTTTATTTAATCATTTGTCACTATTAAAGCTGACAGTTGGTCAGTGGCGTCGGACGGATCTCCTTCCTTCAGACGATCCAAACACATTTTCTGTTGGTTCCATCCTTCAGGACGGTATCAGGAAAAGAAAATGGTGCTTGAGTTTGATCTAAAGGTCAAAGGTTAAGCTCTGAAAGGTCACAGAGAAAATACATCCATCCATTCATTTATTTTCATCCGCTTGTACGGGGTCAGGTCGCAGGAACAGTAGCCTAAGTCGAGAGGCCCGGACTTCCCTCTCCCCAGCCACTTGGGCCAGCTCTTCCGGGGGAATCCCAAGGCGTTCCCTGGCCAGGTGAGAGACATAGTCCCTCCACCGTGTCCTGGGTCTTCCTTTAGGTCTCCTCCCTGTTGGACGTGTCCGGAAAACCTCACCAGGGAGGCGTCCAGGAGGCATCCTGACCAGATGCACGAGCCACCTCAACTGGCTCCTCTCGATGTGGAGGAGCAGTGGATGACCGAGCTTCTCACCCTGTCTCTAAGGGAGAGCCCAGCCACTCTGCGGAGAAAACTCTTTTTGACCGCTTGTATTCGCAATCTCGTTCTGTCGGTCACTACCCAAAGCTGAGGGTAGGAACGTAGATCGACCGGTAAATCCAGAGTTTTGCCTTCTGACTCAGCTCTCTCTTCACCATGACAGACCGGCACAACGCCCGCATCACTGCCGACGCAGCACCAATCCACCTATCGATCTCACGCTCCAACATTGCCTGTGAGAAAATACCTATTCTATAAAAATAATATTTGGGTAAACGAAAACCGTATTTCTTTTGTTTGGTGCCGTGAGCAGTAGGAGTGCATTAGATCATTTTTGGCCCGTAGGATGAAACTGACCCAAATCCGATTCAGGTGTGTTCAGGAGATGACCTGCGGGTACTTACCTCCCCAAATCCACCTTTTCCTAAAACTCGGTACTGCCGGAAGGTGTTTTTTGTCACCGGCTGCCTGTTGGACAAAGACAGAAAATCGTTTATAACAAACAATTTTGTTTTTTCTGATTTTTAAAATGTGGCTAAAAAAAAAGTAGATTTTTTTTAGATTTAATAATTTCGTTGTTAATTTCTTTGTTGTTAATTTTGCTCAAGCTGATGTAACGTTTTATATTCACAAGCTTTTGAATTCTAAAAGTGATTTTCTGACATTTCTGGTATTTTTTCTGATTTTGAGTGACGACGGGAATAGAGGAGGAATCGGACTTTTCCTGACACGCCAACCCTCTTTTTGGGAAGGCAACAGCTCGACAGGTTGATCAATTTCCTGTCTGTTTTTTTACTTGGAACATAAATATTTTACACTGAACATGATTCGCATGACAAAACTTTTGGCCACAAGAAATGTACAAGAAAATGTGCAAAATTGTGAGAAAATCGCACTTTTGTGAACCTGGGTGGGTTACGGAAAGGTCAAACCCTAAAGATGAAAACTGAGATTCACACGTTTCTATAATATCTTAAAATGTTTCTGAAGGTTCTTCATTTCCTTGATCCTTCTGTTAGTGTCTGGAGCATGTCTCAAACATGTCTCAAACCCTTCTCCATTTAGTTTCTGTGACTCAGTTAGGTAAAGAAACGGGAGTCAGCTTATGGAGGATTGGCGACTAGACGGGGAATAACAGGAGAATCAGTTGCAAACAAATTGAGACACTTTGAGACTAAATTGCAGTGAAAGAATGTGCGTGAACATCTGACCACTTTTCCAAGCAAACTCAGGTTGGACTAAATCCAGAAATGCTTTTATTGAGACTCACTGAAAACTTGAACACGGAAAAGATTTGGAGCAGGAAGTTTTTGGAAATATTTAGAGCATTTTCATGTTGAAGCAAGAAAATGTAATTAAATTAAAAGAAAGAAATTTTATTTTGCTGGAGTTTTGCCCTTATGATATAAAACTTTCCACCAACGTCCCAGTTCTGGGATTATAATCTGTCTCCGGTTCAATCAATCAATCAGATTTTATTTATAAAGCACTTTTCAAACAAAGTGCTTTACAAAATGACCCCTAATTCCCATAACAGTTTAAAAACATTAACACACACACACACACACACACACACACACACACACACACACACACACACACACACACACACACACACACACACACACACACACACACACACACACACACACAAATCAGTACAAGTTTATATTTGGCTGAGTCCAGATGAGCCAAGTAAGGTAAGGCAAGGAAACGCCATCAGAGGAGCCGTCTGCCCCGGCAGCATCAGGTCTTCCACACTAAAGCCTGAGTCATGCTTCTCCGTCTGCGTCAGTGCGGAGACACGCAACGCCATTATCTGTCCTTGCGGGCCTGCCGGAGAGCTCCGCAAGGATGGACGGAGTCGAGCTCTCTTTTTCTAAACATCCGTCCGTCGAGACGGACGACGCAAGCTTGTGATTGGTCAGGACGCCGCTGTCGTCTACACCGTCGCCGTTGCGCCCTCAAAAACATAAAGAGATCCAAGGATAACTAGCGGCAGACACGGAGAAGCTTGAAGAATACCTCACGAAAAAACTCTAAAAACATGAACGTTTAATTCCCCGTGACCAGCGTTGGGCAAGTTACTTCAAAACTGTAATACATTATTTATTACTTGTTACCCTCATTTTAAAGTAATTCATTACATTACAATATTACTGATTTTAAAATGTAAGGCATTACACTACTTTTGCATTACTCTAAGTTACTTTCAACAAAACAACTTCAGTATGAGTTTGGTAATCTGATGCCTGGTGAACTCATGACACATCCGGTGGAAGGTGATGTGGTGTCTGAGCTAGGATTGCTGTTAAAAACAGTTCTTTAGAAGGATTGTTTATGTAATAAATGCAACAACAAACTGTACTCTCAGCATGCTGCCATCTTAGATTAACTGAGCAGGGAGTGAGGTGGTGGGGGCTCCAAGTCTATTTAGCCTTGGTCCCCAAATGCCTTGATACGGCCCTGGATGTGGGACTGACTTCTGGGGTGATCTGATTCTATCACATGTATAAATATTAAATGCTTATATATTATTGCTTTTCACTGGTAAACATGTGTATTGGGGATAAATCTACCTACTTTTTTCTTTTCAAGCACTTCGTTTTGTTTTCTTGATTTTATTTGAATAATTTCCTGCCCTTTCTCTCTCTAACCTTCCTGCATGCTGCATGTTTTCTCCGTCTTCCAGAAAAAACTGTTTCCTAGACTTCCTACTTTCTAACGATCAGCCAAAGGGATCTTCAGATGCACGGTGCTCCAGCAGTAATGAGTTGAAATCACCGGGGCCCAGATTAACTCAGATGAGGCAAAGCACGTCAGAAAAGCACAAAATACCAGAGAACATGCGCTGATATGAACGATCGCAAGTGAATTATTTTGTTTTAGTGGAGCGATTTTGTGAATGTTACAGCGGCCGCGCGCAGGATGCAGCTGGAGTATTTGAGCCGTTACCGCTGCGTCCTCTCTGCCTGCAAAGCTGAGTCCATAAATGACGTAATATATGCAGATACTGGATCTTTCTTCGGGTTTCCCGCAATTTGAATTTTTAAGAAACGCATCTTGATTGTGGGTTTAAAATACATTGTAATTACCGCGTTACTGACAATTGTACCGAGTAAATATTACCATTTTATATCCCTGTAATGCCTTACATTACCACATTACAACAAAAAGCAATGCATTACAGTAATTAATTACTTCTGTTCCGCATTACTCCCAACACTGCCCGTGACTGGAGGTGTGAAAAGATACGCAGCAAGCATTTTATTTGTGGGCGGAAATGACAGAAAACGTGGGTTTAGAGGTGGCGAGCGCATGAAGAGGTGGAGGAGAATGAGAGACAAATTTGTCTTTGTTAAAAAGTCTCTTATATACAAAAAACACAATATAAACACTCTATCTTGGACCAATAAATGACAGGATACCACAGAACAGCGCTACGCCCTCTGTTGTCCTGGTGGGGAATTGCTTTGCAACACTCCCCAGGAGACGGAGAAGTATGAGAGCAAAATGTCTCCGTCCATGCGTGCGTGTCTGTCCATTTTGGAGCTGACGGAGAAGCATGAACCAGGCTTAAGTCAGGGCGCTCAGAGGAGGGGTAGCATAGACCCCCACCTCCACTTAAACACTACCTATAGAGTGCCCAGGAGGCTACAGTCGACCACCGCCCCCGGGGCAGAGGGCCCCTACAGAGAAAATAGTTAGCTGCCAACATTTGCATCCTGGTGAGATTTAGCTTGAATTGGTCCAGCGGTGAATAACAGAGTTGAATAAGCAACCTATTAAGATGTTTTCAGTGTTGGAAGGAGTTTGGGGAACAAACATCAGGTTTGCAGGTCAGATGGGCCCGTGACCACAAACAGCTTGTTATAAATAACGATCCAGCTCCCTCTGGGAGCAGAACTCCTGCCTGGACCGGTTTAATCACCAATCCCCACACCTCCTCCTGGTTGTTTATAAAAAGGTTTCATCACCTCTCCTCCCGTTTAAACCTCACTCAGATGAAATTAATGGGAGTCTTTGGATCAGCAGAGACTTGTGTGATCTTGTGGGACACTCGAGAGAAACCGATAACAGATTAAATCAGCAAAACAATGAAGCTGGACAGAAAGATAACCCAGTTCTCCTGGATGTCTGGATCCAGTTCATCCACTTAGTTCCCCTCCGACTGAAGGGTGTGTTGGCCCGAGGACCTGTTTATTTATAACCTTAGTCGTGTTTTCTACATAAATCCACACAACTTTTAAAGTTATTTTACGTAAACCTGTATAAAAGCCATTTCTGTGTTTTTGTTCATGTGTCTGATTAAAACCGAGGAACTAAACAATGTTTGAGCAGCACTCATCCTTCTGACACTGAAGCAGCTTTAACACTGTTGAATGAATGAAATTCCTCCCTCCTCAGCTTAACTCATGTTGATGTTTTCATTGGTCCGACTCAGTCGGTCTGTTCCCGGAAAACTAGCATTTTCCTTTAATCAGATGAGCGGCGTGAGCCTGACACGGCGAACGAAGAGAGGAAGTGGACTCTATTAACACAAATCTTTTTTCCAGTTCTCTGTTTTCGTTTTCTGGAGCTTCAGCTCCTCCATCACGGTACGGTGGCTCCAGGCCTCCGGAGCGG
This sequence comes from Nothobranchius furzeri, assembly GCF_043380555.1. Taxonomy (NCBI): domain Eukaryota; kingdom Metazoa; phylum Chordata; class Actinopteri; order Cyprinodontiformes; family Nothobranchiidae; genus Nothobranchius; species Nothobranchius furzeri. The sequence goes on from NC_091750.1 coordinate 71,165,126, forward strand.
CCCCTGAAGTTGGAAGTTTCAGAGAAAAACTCAACGAACTGAAACTGAAAGTTTGTTTACAGCGTCATTAAAAGAGAGTCTGTGAACCATCCGGGACACAAAGACAATAAAACTCATAAAAACTATTAACGCATCACATGATGAATCATTAACACTGGACAGAGGCTGATACCGGGAATCCCGGATTCCAGGGAATTCTCCTCATACTTGTAAAATCTCAGGATGCTTGTTGTTCTGGACTCTGTGTGAGAATATTTTCACAGTAAAAGCACAAATTAGATCTCTGATGCTGGGAGGAAATTTAACCTGTTTAACAGGAAAAAGGAGAGAATTCAGTTCAGGTAAAGCAGAGCATCCTAAATACTTTATCGTTTAGATTTTTAGACGTAGGTTTGTTCCTGGATCTGAAATGTTCCTAAACTAAAACTTTCATCTTTATGTTCGTGATTAACTTCCTTCTCTACACGTCACTTACATCTAAAATTAGAGCTCCAGTTATTCGTTCTGTGATTAAAGGGGACATCATTTGGAAAGCTGCATTTTTTTCTGGAAACTGGAAATTATTAAAAATGGATCTGGTCAGTTGGTCTCTCAATGCAATTGACAAAAATTTTTTCAGTGATGAGAACGGGAGAAGGGGCTCCCAGATATTCCTCTGGGACAGAGCCAGCTGGGTATATCACGGACTCCTGGAAACAGTGGAACCTGATCTGCCTCTCTCAACTGTCTGCAGAGGATCCTGAAGATGTCTGGATATTCGTCATTTTGGTGTCAGGATTCCTGCTGTTTGGCCTGAGCGGTTACCTGGCTTACCGGAAAATTAACGAGCTTTCGAGGAATATTGGCTCAATCCTGGAGCTCAGGGATGGAATGCATCGCGCTGTGAACGCACTAACACATATAATTGTCAAGATGAGTCGTAAACTTTGGCTGAGATTCAGGCTCTGGCACAGAAGGTGGATTCCATCAAGGAGCGAGTGGACGGATCAGCACGGATTTGGATAGATTAATTTACGCCATTATTGGCTTAGAGGGGTTGAAGACCAACAGAACTCTAAGGCAGAGAGGAAATTATCTCTGTCTGGCCCCAAAACAATTCTTATCTGAATCTGGTGCCCTTGGAGCCTGTGAGGCTGAAGTAATTACTCCACCTCAGAAGAAATGTGGAACGCTGCCGTCGCTATGGAAACTCAGCCTGGGCGGGACTGTGACCGGTGAAGGCCGTGGAACCGTATATAGGAGTCACTGTGCTCTCTAACCCATTATCTCCCTCCCCTGTCCAAATGGAGGTGATGAAAGCTGCTCCATGCGGCTGCACGCACTGAAGTGAGGACAGTCCCAACCCTACCTCCCCACCTAGTGGACACTTATGTTGTGTAATGTCTGAAGTCTGTGTGCATATCTGTCTGAGGTGGGTTTTTCGTGTGTAGCAAAGCTGCCCTCTCTGTTGAGGGTAACTCTGAAGTGCCTTTTTTCCTCTCCCCCTGACTCTATCCTCATATAAACCCTCTTGATCTATTACGGTAGCGTGACTCGGGTTGCAAAAGACCACAGTCACAAATTCTTGTCATGTGTCTATGTATGTATGTCTGATCTCAGAATTGTGTGTACTGAAACTCTAATTTCCCTCTGGGATTAATAAAGTATTTTTGAATTAAATTGTATTGAATTTTGAATCCTGCTGTGCTGCCATGTTTGGCGTCTACTGCCTCTGTAAAACCTCCAGACATGAAAATTATCCATCCAACAAGCAATGTGTGCCTAAAATGAGCCATTTGATACAGACCCTGTTTGTGATGTCACAAATAGAGCTATCTGTCACATGAAGGAGAGAGCTGCTGCAAGAGGAGCTGCGGCTTGACTGGATATCGGAGCTTCTCAGCTCATAGCAGCCTGAAAGTAGGGTGGGTGGGCGTGGCCAGCTCCAGCTTGTATGGGACTGAGCGGAGAAATGGCTCATTCTGGAAGGTTCTGAAAATGCCATGAACAAAACTGCTAAAAATTTTTAAGCGAGATGGATTCAGAAGCCAAGAACATCGTAACCACGTTTGGTATCGACCGTAAGAATATTACAAGAAAAAAGGTAGTAACATGTCACCTTTAATGGAAAACATTGTCACTAAACTTGTGGATTCTATACTTTGAGTTTGTCCACTTTGTTCAAAACTCAGTGACTGTTGGCGGCTAGTTAGCTAAAAAAAAAAGGAAAAAACAATCCCGATTACCTGATTCAAAACTTTAGTGCACGTCTGAACTTAATTTACTTAAAGAACAAGTCACCCCCTACCAGATTCTTACTCAACTCCCACTTCCTGTTTTAAAAATGCCACAAACGCTGTTGCCTAGCAGACCGAGAGGGCGGAGCCGCTAACAAATACACACACACACACAGGCTCACAACGATATTGTGACATCATATGGTACCAGCTAATGTTCTAGGGTACCTCTTAGCCAATAGCGATGGAAGATTTAAATTCAAATGCAGTGCAGTTTTTACCTGACAATGACACAACACTGACAGTTTTAGGCAGATAATTCAAATTTGAACTAAAATCCACTAAAGTACAAAACTATTGACTACACGTGTCTGCAGCACGATTAGACACACATTTATATCGTTTATCAGAAACAAATGTTGATTTGGGGGTGACTTGCTCTTTAATTATGTCTCTGCTTGTTTGCAACTCACACTTTTCCCAACAAAACAATAAAACTTCTAAACTTTGTGTGAATTTCACTTTGCAATTTTTCCAACACTCCTGCAAGATCTAAGCAATGTGACCAAGAGACCCTCGCAAATGTTTCGGGACCTTTTGGAAACTCTCTCATGAACACAGCTCGTTTTGACTGAAAGCTGACTTGTTGCCATCACAACCTTCGTGTGATGAATGTGTTTCTGTAAAGGAAGACTTGAGCTATGCCCCAGCCCCAAGTGAAGCAGACACTTTAAAATGTTTGTTCAGTTGCTTTAACAGAATTGTGTGACCAGTCTTCATCACCTACAGGTGACTTGTAACTAAAGAAACGTCGTTGATCGCGTTCAGCCGTTGGGTCAGACTCCTCTCAGCTCTGACGAGGGTTTTAATCTCTAACAAACACCAGATTATTTGGCTCATTGTTTGAATGCTGTAAAGCATTCAAACTATAGTGATCATGTTTCTCTTTATAGTTAAGTCGTTTTTTTATTCTGCTTCCGTATGTTTTTTGGCATTTAACTACTTCCACAATTCTTCAACTATTTACACAATTTTGGTATCAAAACGTTCAGCTCGTTCAGCGTATGCCGGCAATGACTTTTGGTATTAAAATATTTTATACTTTTTGAGATATTCAGCTTTTTCTGCGATTTTTGGTCCCATTGAAATGAATGGGATTGCTCAATTTTAAGCTAAATCCTATCACTTTTTTGAACTCTTACTCTTATAGATTAACTTTAACCTAGAGATTTCATTCAAGTTTCAACAAACTCACAAGACTTTCAGCTATTACTGGGTTAAAAACCTTTTTGATATCTATTACAGTTTTTCTAAAATCACAGGTAGAAGTTGAGGTACGGCTTCAGATTTTCAGAAAAAAATCTCAAAAATTATAATGGGCAGAGATATGAGCAATGACCCTCCTTTGCTCCATTTCTGGCATTGTCCTGAGGGGGGGTCAGAGCTGCTCTCTGATTGGTTGAGAGTGTTCAACCATTTTCTGTCCAAGCTGGATCGAGCTTTATTACACTTGTTGGTGATTTGCTCATTTTGACAGTTTAACTTAGTTTCAGCTATTCAGCAGCTTCAGCAATCCGTTTCCAAGTTTAGCATATGCTGCTAATTTCACAGTTCAGCTAAATGTAAATATTAAACAGTTAAACTTGTCCTACTGAACAGATGTTTAGACATTTTAGCTGTCTAGTTTTTATACAATGTTCACAGATTTCAGTTTTCTGCTGTTTAGGATTATTTTTCTCTATTATTCACTTACTTTTTGTAGTTTACTTGGTTGGTGCTTTTTGCTTCTACATCTTTTAATACATTCAGCTCATTTTGACAGTTTTGCTTAGTTTCAGCTTCAGTTCAGCTATTAAGCTGATTTAGCTAACAGTTTAAGCTATCCAGCATTCAAACAGCATTTCTGCAAGAAATACAATTTATCTAGTTTTAATTAGGGCTGCACGATATTAGGAAAACCTGCGATATTCGATAACAGTGCTTAATATTGCGATATCGATATTACTCACGATAAATTAACAAATACTAAAGCATTCAGTGTTGGTGTCGTCTGACGTGTGACGTCTGCTCTGGGTTCAAAGCAAACAAAAACTAATGCATGAATTCCATTACAACATAACATTTTTATTGCAAAAATATGCAGCTGCACCTGCTACTGTATTAGCAGCAAAACAACAAACTGCATACATGCAGTTTCTCAGTGACTTTAAAACATCACCTCCACCATAAAACTTTTTCTGATGCTTCAAATACAGAAAAACATCCCTTACCAGGGTTTTTAGAATAAATAAAAACATCTGAAAATAAGTTTAAATGTTAAATAATAGTTAACATCACTTAAATGCAACAGTAAATTCTCTCATTGCTACTGAACATTTTCTCCACTTATGTGGTTATGATATAAGGCTGTTGCTGTAATTGGGAAGTGAACTGTGCTGGGCCAAACTAGGAGAATATTAAGATTTTCTGAGGGAAAGAGAAAAACATTTGTCTACCTTTCAGAAGAGGAACTGGCAAAAAAACTACATGGAAAAAATGTGAAAACGTTTGTTTTTAACCCCAAATTGAAGAAGTTTACCTAGATCTTAAAAAGCAGCTCAGATGATGAAACTGCAACTATGATTCTGATAACAAGCTAACAAATTGAACTAGCTCCTCTAAGATAACCGGCTAGCAGAGCTTCTGACTGACGGTTTATGTGCAGCAGCAACTATCCTGATTAACAAGGTCATAAAAGCTCATAAATGAAAAATCACTTTGATGTGTGGGGGAACTTTTCCAGGCCCTCTTTAGCAGGGTGGGACTGGGAGGAGAGTGCTGTAGCCTTTTAGCTAGAAGCTAACCGGAGCCTGGGGCTAACATCACCACCCAGTGGAACACTAGCGACATGGAGGTTGGTGGGTTGGTTCACCGGCACGTGTCGGAGTCAGCCCGGTTATAATCAGCTGCTTAACGACCCAGAGCGGACTCACGTTCACGTTTGAAAGCAGCGCTGATTCCCGAAACCTCAGCACAAAGTGCGTTCGTTAATCTGAGCCAGCATAACGAACAAGGGAAGCGAGCGGCAGCGGAAAGCGGGAGCGGAGCGGAGATAGTGGAATTTTGGGGTAAGGGTCTACGTAGGGGGCGGGCGTATTACGTGAACGGACCCATCTGATTGGCTGCATGTCAGAAGGGCTACATTTGATTGGTCAAATAATACTTCTGCGTAAAAAACAGAGCTGGTTTACAAAAAGTTGATGTATGACACGGATGGAAATGTTTGAACCAAACATTTATCGCCGTTTTAGACGTGCTTTGCGATGGGCCTATTGTATGTCCTATTATCGCGATGATGATAATTTTTAGATATATTGTGCAGCCCTAGTTTTAATTATAACAGACGTTTTTTTGTAGCTTATTGTATCCCCACGACCTGAAGGAGAGTTTTTCATTTCGCTTAAGGTAATGAATCTTTCAGTCATTTTTCCTAATCTGAGATAACAACTACCATGCTGCTAGCACTGGTACCTACACGTTTAGCGTTTTGATTTAAAATCACCTGATCAGTGTTCTCCTTCGCCTTCTCCTGGCCGTTTAAGGAGAGAACCACTGACAAAAGAGAAACCCTCAGAGTGAAGCAACATGAAACTTGTGTTTTGAGTTGTTGCTGTGAGCCCGAGTAGAAGAGGAAGCTGTGGGGCAACGTTCTGAGCTTGTTGCTGCTGGTTCTGTGGTGGGACTGAAGAAGACACACGAAGACAAGAAGTCTCACCTCTCCAGCCATTTCCACTGGAGGAACCTGTTGTAGTACATGCTGTCGAGGTAGTCCGCAAAGGGCGCCACGCTCAGGTAGTCGTGGATCAATCTGGGAACAAAAACAGAAAACATCACCAACAAGAGAAGTTACGGTCCCCGGAGGATCTCAGAGTTAATAATTTTGTAATTTACTCACGCTAGGAGCTAATTGGAGAATCTTCTGGTTTATTAAAATCTTTAATTCTGCAGTTTGTCCTTTTTTTAAATGTAAAACACAAATCGGAGAAAAATCCTCCAAACATTGGAAATAAGGGGAAAAAAGGTCTTACAGAGGTTTAGAAATCTTCCTGAAGGTGAATGCTGCAGGTGAATTAGTGTTTTTCAGGGGTTAGAAAAATGACAAACAAATGCATTCATAATTCATATAAGCAGGTATTTACTGCTCATTATTATGGTTTTTTACTGTTATTTAGTCACTTTGCTGCTCTTGTTTCTGAGAAATTATTTTTATCATCCCAGTTATCATTTTTGCAGTTGAGGATTTTCACCTGCAGGAATTCAACAGTTTTAGGGGTTTTGTTAATAACTTTAGGGGAAGAGGTGGTGCCAACAGGGACAAGGGAGCAGGAGAGGAAGCCGGATCTGACCGTTGGAAGAATGGCTGGGAGAGTGGCCGGAAGGTAATGAGGTCTCGGGGCAGATGGAGGAGACATTGAGGAGGTGGTGGTACACGCGGTAGATGGAGGTGAGTCACGGCCAAAGGTCTCTTGTAGTTTCTTGGCAAAAGCCCAGAAAGACACAGTTCTTATAGGATGCGCCTCAAAATAATCTGCAGCCCACTGCAGAGCGCCATCTCCCAAACAGAGCACCATGCAGGACACTTTATCGAACTCCGGGGCCGACAGGCCGGGCAGACATCGAGCACAGTCTTGGATAAAGCTCCTGCAGGTGTCCAGGCGCCAAGGTACCTGTCTGGGTGCCTTGGTGTTGGTGTAGCCAAGGGTTCTGCTGGATCCATGGTTGGTTGGTCCATTATGTCACGTTGAGAGCAGGAGGTTTGGACCCAGAATGCAGAAATCCAGACAACTCGGGCAGGAGCCGTTGAATAAATGAAGAAAATCCTTTTATTAGGATGAAGAGTAATTCCCAAGGGCAGGAAGCCAAGCCAAAAATCTAGGAAAACTGAATTACAAAAGCAAAAGCTCATTTATGAGCAAGGACCTGGAGTTTCTAGAGGAGGGCAGAACAATGCTGACAAAGACAATGGACCAACAAACACTGAGGGACAAGACAGGGTTTTAACACAGAGGGGCGCAATCAGGGTAACAGGAGTGAGGAGTGAGGCCTGGAGGGAAGACAGGTGCCATTAATAAACTAAATGAGGAAAGAACTTAAGCAGGGTAAAATGGAAAGCATTCCAATGTGTAATAGGAATCAAATGATAATTTCAAGACTGAGGCCTAGTCCACACGTAGCCGGGTTTTTTTTAAAAAACGAATATCCGCCCCTCCAAAAACTTGCATCCACACCACCTTGTTTAAAAAAAAACTCTGTCCACACGTACCCGGATAAATACGTTGTTAAGGACATGCCAGACCTGTAGGCGGCAGTACTTCCCCCGTTCTTAACCTCGTCCTTCGTCTGTGGTCTTCCGCAAGGAGCAGTAATTCCGCTTGCAAACACAAACAAGCAAAAAGCGCTTGGACAATTGATAAAGCGAGCACAGCTCTGAGGGCATCCATGATGTCGGCTAGTGTAAACACAGGTCGCACACGTGATGTCAGCATTTTTTTGTCACGGAAAGTGACGTTGCGGACCTTAAAACTCCGGTTTTGTCTGTCCACACGCAGACACCCAAAACGGAGAAAACGCAGATCTTCACTTTGGCCGGAGTTTTTAAAAAGATCCGTTTTCGTGTGAAAAAACTCCGTTTTCATGTGGATGACAGGCCAAAACGTAGAAAAATATCTACGTTTTGGCAGATCCCCGGCTACGTGTGGACAGGGCCTGAGAATGGGGCATACGGGTTTAAACAGTACACTCTTTATGATGGGAAACATAATACAGGAATGTGTGGTTGTGGAAAGGATAGAGAAACGGTAGAACATGTGTTGTGTAAATGTGACAAATATATAAAGAATAGGAAAATATTATCTAGACAGTTAAAGATGAAAGATAATAAAAAGTTCAATTTGAGCAATATATTAATTGGAGGATTAGATGTTTATAAATTACTGATTGAGTTTTTAAAGACTAGAAATTTAATAAATAGAATTTCATTAGAACAGTTTCTCCCTATTGCGACTCCCACTCCCACACAGAAGGTGGCGGAAATGCACCTAGAAGTTGGTTCCCACCCGCCAATAAACAACAAGAAGAAGAACTTAAGCAGAGGGGAAGATAAACCATAATCTATAAAGCACTAAATAACTAAACCTAAAGACTGAGGGCAAAGATAAAAACTAATGACTAGAGGGGTGAGGAGGACTAATATAAACCAATAAGAACTGCACGGGAGAGGAAACATGAGGGAAGCCTAGAGGGAGCTGGAGAACACAAGGAGACACACAGAGCACAAGGGGACACATGAGGGGAACGCAGAGGACGAACAGGAGGGGGCTGGGGACCAAGGGGACACAGAACATGACAGGTAAACAGTGTATTTGGCCCTTTAGAATCCTTTTCTCAGGCAAGAAATCTGGGTTTTTTCATTGACGGCCATTTTAAGCTTGATTAACATAAGTTCTGTGGTCCAGAGTGTGTTCCTTCATTTGCGTGTTCTTAGTAAAGTCAAGCCCTATTTAGCAGTTAAAGACTTGAAAAGGTTATACACCTGCTAATCATGTCGAGACTTGACTACTGCAACTCTCTATATCATGGACTGGAGCAGTCGTCAGTTCACCGCTTGCAGGTGGCTCAGAATGCGGCAGCTCGCTTGCTGACAGGTAGGAGGCGCAGGGATCACATAACACCAGTCTTACAGGCTCTTCACTGGCTCCCCATCACTTACAGGATTCAATTTAAAATGCTACTGCTCTGTTTTAAGGCACTATACAATCTGGCCCCTCCTTATCTGTCAGAACTCTTAAACACTCATGTCCCCAAAAGAAGCTTGCGATCATCCTCTCTACATCTTTTATCTGTTCAGAATCAGAATCAGAATCAGAAAAATTTATTGGTCCCCATGGGGCAATTAATTTGTAGCTTACCACACAGAATAACTCGCTCATAAAAACAACCAAGCAAACAATCCATTTATACAATCACACAATCACACAATGTGTGTCACTACCAACATGCCGAACACATCCTAAATGAAGGGTAGAGGATGAGCAGCAGCCCTCCAAAAATGGCACATGCTTAAAGCCGATGATACTTCGCTGTTATTTCGCCACCCTTCCCGGCTCAGAGTTAAGCAGTTCAATAGCTGATGGAACAAAGGAGTTGGCAAAGCGGTTTGTTTTTCGAGAAGGTACATAATAACGACGTCCTGAGGGCATAAGAGAGAACTCAGAGTGCAGAGCATGGAGGGGCTGACCAAGGATTCATTTAGCCTTTTTTCGCGCCCTCTCCTCCCAAAGAGACTGTAAGTCTCTTTGTTTGGCGCCAATAATTTTGGAGCAGATTTTTACAATGCTCTGCAGCTTCTTTTTGTCCTTCATGGACAAGGCTTTGTACCAACAAACCAATGAAAATGTTAAAATGCTTTCTATAAAACAGCTATAAAAGTTGCAGAGAATCCTTTTATTCACGTTAAAATAGTTCAATTTCCTTAAAAGATAGATTCTCTGCTGAGCTCGTTTAAAAATGGAGTCCGTGTTTGTGACAAACCGCAGCTTGTTGTCAATCCAAGAACCAAGGTATCTGTACTCCTCAACCACCACCACCACTTCACCGTGGATGATGCTACTGCCAAGTTGGGGTGGTGCGGAGCGTCTAAAATCAATAATCATATCCTTGGTTTTTTTACGTTCAGGTCCAGGTAGTTACTGTCACACCATTCTACAAAATCTGACAGCGCGGGACCATGGTTTATTTCAGATCCCGAAAGTAAGGACATCAAAACAGTGTCGTCCGAAAACTTAACCAAGAACCTGTTGTTCTGAGTGACCCTGCAGCTGTCTGTGTACAGGATAAACAACAGGGGGGACAGAACGCATCCCTGAGGAGATCCGGTGCTGGACATTAATGGGAGAGAAATCTGACCATTAACCAACACCCGCTGGGTCCTCCCCGTAAGAAAGTTCAAAATCAGTAAGAGAAGCTGATCGGGCAAATTAAAAACATTGGCAAGTCTTTCAATCAGGATGTGGGGCTGCATCTTGTTAATGGCTGAAGAAAAGTCTGCAAACAAGAGCCTTACACAAGTCCCCGTTTTATCAAGGTGCCTGTAGACCGTGTTCAATACACAAAGCACTGCATCTTCTACCCCCTTATTTTGCTGGTAGGCAAATTGAAGTGGGTCAAGTCTCCCCTCTGTTCCCCAGTCTAGGCCAGTCTACTGGACGTTTCTCAGTGTTTTACCATTTTATTTTTATTGCTTGTCTGTGTGCAGCACTTTGTGCAATCTCTGATTGTTGGAAATGCGCTATATAAATAAACTTGGCATTGGCATTGAAGAACCATGTTACTATCTTCTAGGTTCAGGTTTGCTGCTTGTATCATTTCCTGAATCTGCATCTTCTGCTCCTGCAGGCTTTGCAGCCTTCGTTCTACCTCTTCCCTCTCCTCCACATTTTCCTGATCTGATTGTTTTTTCTTTTCCTCAAAATTAATTTTCTCTCCATTCGGATTTTCTTTCTCAAGTTTTGGATGTTCAAACTCATCGTCCAAAGCTCTCTGCCTCTCTTTTAAAATACTGCTTCTTCTGATGTACCAAACAGGATTTGGTCTTCCTCGAGGCTCTGTCTCATCTGTTCTCTCTCCTCCTGCAGAAGCTGATGGAGTTCCTGGACATTCAGATCGGATTTTTCCTTTGGTTCCTCGGCGGTTCCTCTGAGTTCTGCACACTCGGTTCTGTCTGCTTGCTCTCCTCCTTCAGAACCAGATGGATCTGATCTGAGGTTTTCTGTTGCCTCAGATTTCATGATGTGTTCCATCAGCTCCTGTTTCATTATTCCTAAAATTTCTCTCTCTTCCTGTGAAATCTAGAGGATTAATTCAACCTCCTGATCCAATTCTTTAGATTTCCTCTCGTTCATCGTCCATTCCTCCAGGTCCTGCTTCATCCTTGCTAAACTATCTCTGTCCTGCTGCATAACCTGGTGGATGTCCAGAATAATCTCATGATTGTTTCTCTCTTTCTTCAATTTCAGATTTTGTTCTGAGATTTAGTTCCCCAGCTTCTAAACATCTCAGCTCTTCATGAAGGTAGTTCTAGATGTATTTGGTCTCCTCCTCTGATTTAGTCTTGTTTTTTCTAAATCTGTGATCTGATCCTCTATATTTTCCGACTCAGCTGTAGGGTTTTCTAAGCCGTCCTCCACAGCTCGTTGCAGATTTTCTAGGATAGAATCTGTTTTTTGTTTTACTTCCTCAAATTCCATAGTCCCCTCCAGGTCCTGCTTGATTATTACCAATTTTGTCCTAACTTTATCCATCCATTTTCATCTGCTTATCCAGGGTCGGGTCGCGGGGGCAGCAGCCTAAGTTGAGAGGCCCAGACTTCCCTCTCCCCAGCCACTTGGGCCAGCTCCTCCGGGGGAATCCCAAGGTGTTCCCTGGCCAGGTGAGAGACATAGTCCCTCCATCATGTCCTGGGTCTTCCTTTAGGTCTCCTCCCAGTTGGACGTGCCCGGAAAACCTCACCAGGGAGGCGTCCAGGAGGCATCCTGACCAGATGCCCGAGCAACCTCAACTGGCTTCTCTCGATGTGGAGGAGCAGCAGGTCTACTCCGAGCCCCTCCCGGATGACCGAGCTTCAAACCCCTTCTCTAAGGGAGAGTCCAGCCCCCCTGCAGAGAAAACTCATTTCGGCCGCTTGTATCCACGATCTCGTTCTTTCGGTCACTACCCAAAGCTCATGACCATAGGTGAGGGTAGGAACGTAGATCGACCGGTAAATTGAGAGCTTCGCCTTCTGACTCAGCTCTCTCTTCACCACGACAGACCGGTACAACGCCCGCATCACTGCAGATGCAGCACCAATCCACCTATCGATCTCACGCTCCAGTTTTCCCTCACTCGTGAACAAGACCCTGAGATACTTAAACTCCCCCTCTTTGGGCAGGACCTCATCCCTGGCATTCTACCGTTTTGTGACTCCATTTTTGTCCTAAGTTTATTTAATATTAAAAAGCTTTAGGACAACTTGGACTCTTCTTGCATCGCTGAAGTATCGGGTCAGGACTCATTATCAGCAGACACTTAAAATCAAAAGACTCAGATCGGGAAAAATGTGATTCCTAACAAGGATTCCCCCCCCCCCCCCCCCCCCCCCACACACACACACACACACACAAACCCACACACGGGGAAGCTTACTTGGTACAGTCCTTGAAGAGCTCTTTGCAGGCTTCCAGCTGCAACCTCTCGGCACACCGAGTCATCATGGCCTCCTCCACCTCAGACACGTAGTCCTCCTCCGACTGCGTCGAGGAACAAACAGCACAGAGGTGACTCAAATGGAAGCAGCAAACGGGTCGGAGCAAGCTGCTGATTATCAGACATGTTCGAACTTGATCCAGGAAAAGGAGAAAACCCAGAGAGGTTCAGCAGGTCTGAAGGTAAAAAAAACTCAGGCCAGCTCAGTTAGTTCATCCATCTGATAACTAGAAAACATGAGGATGTATCAGTGTGAAGGGTCATGTTATCATATTAGACGTGTTCCTTGTTTCTGTGGAGGTTAGAGGCTGAAATCACAAAGACTTGGACCATTATGTTCTTGCCTTTGGGTACTCATTGGCCAGATATCTGTAGTCAGTTCTAATGCAAGATGGCCGCTATCGCTAATCAACATCAGCAACAATAAAAGCAGCTAAAACTCACTCAGATGGAATGACTGAGCTGAACTTTCATAAGTTGGTCGCTGAGTCATTCACATCTCTATGAGACTCCGATCACATGACCTGGTGCTCCAGGTTCGACTAAAACAACAATAATTCCATCATGTCGCAACTAGGGTTGTCACGGTAACCGGTATAGCGGTAAACCCCGGTAAAAAAGTTGACAATAAAAATAACCGTCCAGTTTTTAAAAAACGAAATTATCTCGGTGGGTTTACCGTGGCCGCGGTTTTGGCGCGGTGACCCTTACCAGCCACCGTCGCTTCAGCTGAAGTTCCCGCGGCGCGCACACGCACTTTTTAGTTTGCAACGGCACCAAAACTTTGAAGCTGAAATAATGGCCGAAGGAGGAGACGGCAGCGCCCAGGACATCCATCAGCCCTCAAAGAAGACTAAATCGGAAGTATGGGCATATTTTGGATTTCTGAAAAATGCTGAGGGACAGTTAATAGAAGACGGCTATCCCGTTTGCAGAACGTGCAGGAAACAAGTGTCTGCAGAAGGCAGCAACACTTCGAATCTAATGGCACATCTGTGTGACCATCACCCACTTCTCTACAGCCAGTGCAAGGTACGTTAACATTAGCATTTTAGCTTAAATGCATGACGTGAGGACTTTTGGCTGAGGGAGAATGCAACGAGTCACTATATGCTGCAGCCGCAGCGTCCTCTGCCAGCATTTAAACCGTGTCACGGACACCCTGTTGCTGGATGAAGCATCTTATTTGTTGATGATGAAGAGAAATATACAATTAGTTCCTTGTCATGGATTTGTTTACTTATTCAATGCCATTTATACTTGAACATTTGGATTTGATTACATAGTGTAGTAGTTATTTTAGTAATTTGTTTAAAGTGGCTATTTGTTTTAAATACATATTTTTTAAGGTTGACTTGTACAGTGCTCAAGTCAAGTGTGGACTGGAGTTTTAGATTTTCATTTTGATAATGAAGAAAACAAGTATATGAGAAAACAAGTGGTGTTTCTTTGATTTGTTTACATATTGTTTATGTTTCGAATGTTTGGATTTGTATAATTTAAACCTGCACTGACTACTGTAACAAGTTCCAGAAAAAGAAGCTATTTGTTCCTTTACTTGTGAAAAGTTGCACTTTTGCTAAGGCTTTGTGTTATTTTAGGTTTAATAAACACTGTTAAACCTTTTCAGAACGATTTCAGTTTGTGTAGAACAGGACTATCAATGCTTTCTGAACATATGCAACACCGTTTAAAAAATACCGCGATAATACCGAAAACCGTGATAATTTTGGTCACAATAACCGTGAGGTTAAATTTTCATACCGTGACAACCCTAGTCGCAACTTTAATCATCCAAGTTCAAAAGTGGGAATTGCACAATGTTTTCCCCTTGAATAAATCATGTTTCATTAGTGTTCTTTTGTTGATAAGCAGGTTCTATGGTTCGGGTTCTTGTCCTGCAGACCGAATCAGACGGTTCTGTAACAGGATGTGGCCTTCAGCAGGAAAAACTCATATCCTTCTTCGGGTACACAGTTTGTTTAAACCAGGTCACTTCTCCACTTCACGATTGGCCCTCTGACTTTGACGCACCCCGTGTACAATCTGTGAGCGCGGTGCCATGCCTGTGATCCTCGGCGTTGACCTTTTGAAGCGCTTTGAAGCTTTTATCAATCTGGAAAGGGGGGATCTTTGGTCGGGTGTTGGAGAACCCATGCCCATCGTTTTGCCTCCTGACCTTGACCTCCACTGTTTTGCGGTTGGTGACCCTGAGCATGGGGAAATCACATGCTCCCTGCCAAGCTCAGAGCCTCCACCTCCACAAACTCAGCTCCCATCAGAGCCGCCCTCGATGTTTTCTCCCACATTGAACAGGTCGTGGACCAAGCTGATGCTCTTACCAATAAAGTTGAACGAGACAAGCTACGTCAACTTCTGTTAAAATACAAATACTCTCTTTCAGCCGACTCCTTGTACTCCAACTCACCATCTGAGTTGAACATCTTCTTGTACAAAGCCTGCCCTGATGCTCGAGAGCGACGTACCCTCATCTATGTCGACGACATTCTTGTTCGTGAGCATACCTTGGATGACCACCTGTCCGAGCTGGACCACGTCATGGGTCAGCTCGCAGCTGCTGGTGCAAAGATTTCTCTCGCCAAAGGTCAGTGGTGCAGGTCAAAGGTTCAGTTTGTTGGCCTCCTTGTGGGATCACAGGGAGTGCAGCCTCAACATGGCAGAATTCAAGCAGTGGCCACCATCAAACCTCCTACGAATGTCTCTGAACTTTGGAGTTTTCTAGGTGTGTGCAACTATTCTCGCCAGTTCGTAGAAAACTACGCTGAGGTGGCGAGACCTCTGACTGCCCTTCTGAAAAAGGATGTGCCTTTCGAATGGACTGTGCAGCAGCTACAGGCCATGGATGACCTGAAGGCCGCACTATGCTCAGCTCCGTGCCTGACGCTTCCTGATTGTGACAAAGAGTTCCACCTTGAGGTCGGGTTCTCATCTAACTGCCTGAGTGCCGGTCTCTATGCGGTATATGACTGCGACAGGCGTGTCGTAGCCTATGCTAGTAAGCTCTTGTCCGGTCCTGAGTTACTTTGACTGTGAAAAAGCTTTTCGTTCCACCATGTGGGCGGTGAAACACTTTTCCAGCTACATTGGTGGACAGAAAATCATCATTGAAACTCCACATCAGCTAGTGACCTTCCTTAACCGTCAACGCATCACAGATGGTGTGGTGACAAATGCACGCATTGCGTCATGGCTGCTTTCTCTTCAGAGCTTCGACATTGAGGTACGCTATGCGCAAAACCACCGTAGTCCTCTTGGCATGGGTCTGGCTGCGTGCCAGCATTGCTTGGATGACGCTGTTGCGTAGGTCCTACCAGCTAACCCTCCCCAGACCCTCCTGAACCCCAAACACCACTACTTTGACCAAGCTCTCTGTGTGGATCTGCCAACTGTGTACGTTGATGGCAGTTCCTTTCGACACGGTGCTGAACCTAGTTCAGGTGTGGGCGTTGTTTGGTTACAAGCTAACTGGAAAGACACTTGGTGTTACCAACTGGGTCCTAAGACCTCACAGTTTGCAGAAGTGGCTGGGATCTTGATAGTGCTACAACTTGCTGCTGACCGTGGTGTCCGCAAGCTGGTGATCTACAGAGACTCGGACTACGCGCGTCTCAGTTTCACTTGTCATCTACCTTCTTGGAAAAGTAACGGGTTCTTAACCTCTAACCAGAAGCCCGTTAAACATCAAGACCTTTTCATGGCTTGTGATGCCCTAGCAACATGAAATGACATGCAGATATATTGGCGTAAGGTCAAAGGTCATTCTCGTGCACCTGGAACTGATAAGGATCTGAACAATCTTGCAGACTCTCTGGCCAAACAAGGTGCAGCTGTTGGTACCCCATGGTCATTCAACCCCTTGTGGCTCCCTGACGATGTGTCCTCTCAGTCAGACCCACCCAATGTGTGTGTCGTGACTCGAGCTCAGGCCGCTAACGCGTCCACTCCTCGACCGTCCGATGGTTTTGTGTCTGTTTAACCTGTCTTTTCTGAAAACGACCTTGTCAGTCTCCAGTTCCAGGACCCTGCTATCAGCAGGATGATACTGTACCTTTATGATCCGACAGCTCGTTTGCCGTCTTCTGTCAAGCTTGATTCCGTTCCTGAGCTCTGTGCTCTCTTTTGTGTTCATGTCATTCCCTCTTTAGGTGTTGTTAACTACAACGGCGCCGTCAGTGACCAGTCTGTCCACAGCCTCCAACGTCAGTGATACCCACACAGTCTTTGTCGTCTCTGCAGCAGGATCACTTCACCAGGGGATGGGAAAACCACCTGCTCCAGATGAGGTTGACAGTTGCTGTGGCACTCCAGCTGAGACTCCGGCTGAAGCCCAGTACCTTGCGGTGGGGATACCACCTGCCGAAGGGGGGGCTGACGGCATCACTGACCCTGCTCCACTACAGCACACGCTGGTGACCTCTAGCCCTGAGGTTGGTGGCTCACCTACCAAAGGGGGGATTGACTGTCTCCCTGTACCACTACTGGCTGACCCTGATCTCTCTGACTGCACCTGCGCATCGACAGAGGGCCCTCCAGAGCGCTCACCTACGCCAAGCCCTCGCAAGGCCACACCTGCGCCGGTCTACAGTCTTAAACGTTCTTTGTTTCAGTTTTCAGGACTGAAAAAGTATCTTTTGCTAGTTGCGTGTGTCTGTCTGATGTCCAGCGCAGCGAAACTTCCTCCACAGCCTCCTCTAACGCGACCGTATGAACCTGGGCGCTCTTCAGGTATCACGCTCCGAGAACGCCCAGATCTACTGATGACTAACTACCGCCTGTCCACACTAAAGATTTGTGTTAAAATTTACCCTACAATGGCGTGTACTAATGAAATGATGATGACCCTGCCGCTTCACCAGCTGTATCAGTCAGTTCAGCCCAGTGCCGCTCCGGCTTACACTAGCAAGCAGTATTTGCAGGACCTGAAGAACCATCTGCCTGCAGCGTTTTCTTTTGCACAGACAAATCTGGAGAAATCAGCTGAGGGCAGGAAGGCTAATTATGATCAGAAAGCCTCACATTCTGAACTCAATGTGGGTGATGAGGCCTGGTTCTGCATCTTTACTCCTAATTCCGGTCACAAGAAAGTCACCTCTGGTAAACTAGCTAAGAAACTTTAGCCGAAGTGGTCAGGTCCATACGTAACAACTGAAAAACTCTCTCCGGTTGTGTATCAGCTCAAGACCACTGAAGGAAACAAAGATCCAGTCCATAAGTGGGTCCACAGGAACCAGATCAAATCGCACAAGGTTTCCACTCATTTGGATGATATTACAACCCATAACTCTGATGGCCAAAATCGAATCGACTCAAAAGGGGGGTGAATTTTCTGTCCGCTCTCACTTAGTTTTCTGTTTCAAGTCTCACAAGTTCTGTTGTGTGTATGTGTGTGCGTGGTTTGAATTAATGTCTAAATGTAACATACAGACTTGGTTGAGTCTGCTGTGGTTATGCTGTGGGTTTTCTATGGATATATGACTGAGTTCATAGCAGTTAACAGTGAGTAAGTCCACTGACTGTTTTGTTAGCTCCAAATTAAATTATCTTTTATTTTTCAATTTCTAGTGATTTTGATCATTTTTGCAAATTTTAAACATTTTGGAACTGATTTGAGTCCATTTTATGCTTCGTTTCATCTACTAATCTCTGATTCCCACTGTGGTATATTCACATATAGGTTTCATTACTAACAACACTGATTTACATTTTAGTGTGTAGTGTAGTGTAAAAATAAACAATAATGAACAAGAGTCTGCTTATAGACCTGCAGAAAGAGAGAAGAAGAAAAAAAAGGGACAACAACAATACATCAGGAGCAAGCTATCACTGCGACAACTTGATGGAGAAATATAAAATCAACATTGTTTAACTGAATAATCACACGATAATAAATCACAGTGCATCAAGTGCCAACCACAGCCTTAAGACCTGTGTTGAACGTGCCCAAGTCCATACTTATGAGAGCACCATGTGAGCACCTGTGTGTCACCGACCTGAGGAGAGCTGGACCGCAGTAACAAAAGGTTACCATAGTAACGCTGCTGGTTTCCAGAGACCATCTGGATGATCCAGACGAGGACTGGGAGGATGCCATGTGATCGATGAAACCAAAATAAAGTCTTTGAAGTGAACTTATAAAAACTCATCTTTTTAAGAGGGTCAGCTTGCAGAACCGATGGCTGACATATACCTTTATGCCCTACATGTTTTATTTGATCTTGTCTGCCTGAAGAACATCAGCTCTATATACCGGTCGATCTACGTTCCTACCCTCACCTATAGTCATGAGCTTTGGGTAGTGACCAAAAGAACAAGATTGTGGATACAAGCGGCCGAAATGAGTTTTCTCAGAAGAGTGGCTGGGCTCTCCCTTAGAGATAGGGTGAGAAGCTCAGTCATCCGGGAGGGGCTCGGAGTAGATTTGCTGCTCCTCCACATCGAGAGGAGCCAGTTGAGGTGGCTCGGGCATCTGGTCAGGATGCCTCCTGGACGCCTCCCTAGTGAGGTTTTCCGGGCACATCCAACTGGGGGGAGATCTAATGGTAGACCCAGGACACGGTGGAGGGACTATGTCTCTCACCTGGCCAGGGAACACCTTGGGATTCCCCCAGAGGAGCTGGCCCAAGTGGCTGGGGAGAGGGAAGTCTGGGCCTCTCGCCTTAGGCTACTGCCCCCGCGACCCGACTCTGGATAAGCAGATGAAAACGGATGGATGGATGGATGGACGGACGGACGGACAGATGGATGGATATATATAATTATATTCTCTCCCAGTTTTTAGTTTCAAGTTTGAGCAAAACTGGATAATCTGAGATGATGTAAAACTTGGTTTAATCTGATCGAATCGACTGTGATGGTTGGGGTTTTATTTCAGATCCTTTCAGACTTTTGATTTTCTTTCTGCTTTTGTTCAAAAATCTGGTTTTCAGTTCATATTCATTGTGTTCTAAAACAAACAAAAGATCAAAGTAAAAGTAAAATTATTGATGCAGGGAAGACATAACATGGTTATAAACATATTAATATCTAATTATATCAAATACAAACACATTAAACATATTCTAGTTGGTAAAATATATTAAAGATGTTATACGAATGTGCAGAAATAAATCATTTTATTCTGCCTGAGGATTTTGGTGGATTTTCTAATCATGTTTTATTGTATTTTATTACCGTAAATCCTCTAATACAAGCCCGGGCCTGTATTTGACTCGAGCTCATCAAGCTCCAGGCCTTTATTGGAAGGAGGACCAGAATTAGAGGCAGGCCTCAATTTCTATTTGAGCAAAATGAACTAATGATACTGGAGTTTTTGACAATTAAAATTGTGCCCACATTTTCAAAGTTAAACACATTTCTTTTAACAACGGTAGTTTCTGCTTCAGCCCTCTCCCCCCTCCCCCTGCGCAGCGGCCGCAAACTCACTGATGCGCCTGCAGCCTCTCAGAGTTCCTGCTGCTCTAAACATTAAAATAATTATTTCATTTTCTGTTCCTCACTTCTGATTACCTTCAAAGGTGTCTGTTTGTTGCAACCACCAGGTACAAAAACTAACTTGTTTTTATTTGACTATTTTTCTGTCCTGCCTGTTTATTATCTTCCTGCATCTCCTCTCAATCCTAAAGAAAAACTGCTACCTGGGTTCATATATATTCACCTTATGAGTTACCTTTGAACTGCAGTTCTAAAAGATCTACCGACCGCAAAAACACTGGTGTGCTCCTGGCCACATCAGTGAGGTGCGTCACCGAGGACAAAACAGGTGATGCTCTCCGATCCACAGCAGCGAAACGCATCAGGCACAAATAAAAGAATAAAAGACAGAAAACATAAAAGGAAATGAGCCGACATGAACGATCGCGTGTTAAATTAGTTTTTGAGGTGGCGACACCTGATTATGTTACTGTGGCCATGCTCAGGACGCAGATGTCTGGAGCGCGTCCACAATCACAGCTTTGCATGTGCAAGCTGGTTAAGGTGAGGATGGGGGTGAGGGGAAGGTTAAATTGCAAGAGGGTAAAGGTCACAATTTGGTTAAATGTCCGTTTTACGGCGGGTGTCAGTACCGACGCTCTGGCACAGCGCGTTGCCTCCCGACACGCAGGAGCTTGTCACCTGCTGACAGCAGGCTGCTGTCTTTTCCGAGGACTGCATCTTGCCGGTCATTATCACGTGACAGCGACTAGTCGATGACAGGCATAACAAGTCACTACAGTGAAGTTGACTAGTTCATACAACCCCTGCTACTGCTCCCCAGAATGTTCTGCAGCATAATCAGCACGTTCTCTTTGAACTTGATATCAAATTTTCGCCTCCTCCTCGTCTCCGCACGGTTAAAGTTACCCTCGCGGTCTATCACTGGTAAATCAAAAGTGAGACGGATGACACAACCGCCCCCCTGTGGTACTTGCTTGTTACCACATTCCACCCGGCCACAATAAAAAACCGGCCATTATTCACCTCTGCCGACTCCGACACCGGCCAAAATGTGATACCCGGCCGTTAATTGAATACAGGCCAATATTAGAGGATTTACGGTATATTCAGTTATTTTAGAGACCTGAGTCAGTGGCTACCTTTGGGTTGAAGTATTTATTGATGAGTTCGTGACCGCAGTCCTTCCTCCTCTCGTCTGGAGTCACCTCGTACTCTGCCTGAAACAGAAAAGTAAACAAATAAATAAATAAACAAACCACTTGCTGGTGATGAAATATTAGTGTTTCCACCAGAGAAATGACTGTCGTGTTGAACGAAGGAGGAAACGTTTTTTGATCTATAATTTCTTTGGCGTAAATAAAAAAGAACTGTTGGCATTTTGAACAAAAATGTGGAAAAACAAGGAGGCTATAATGTTTTTGCCTGAAGAAATACTTCACCAAAACTCCCAGAAAGGAATTTTTCCATGAACACCTAAAGCTGGCTCTTGGATATCTTATCATTTTTAATCTTTAAACTTTGCTTTCAGACCCTCTGAAAGCACTGGTTCGCTCTGATATCTACCTTAATGCGTAACAGAGCCACTCTACCTCCAGAAACCTCAGCTAACCTCAGAAATGGAGAAAAATTTTTAAATAATTGTGTCAACTACTGGATGGACCGTTGTAAAACTGTACAAACATTTTGGTCCTGAAAGGATGAAAGATAAACGCGATGAGTCACCTCCAGCATCAACAGAAGGTTCGTTTGGGCAATTTTTGTTAATGACTTAAAACCTGAGTCGTGTGTGTGTGTGTGTGTGTGTGTGTGTGTGTGTGTGTGTGTGTGTGTGTGTGTGTGTGTGTGTGTGTGTGTGTGTGTGTGTGTGTGACAACTTTCCACTATAAGAGGAAGTAAGCGTCCTATAAAGGGGCAGAACGCTGAGTCAGCAGTTCTACGTGAAAACGAGGACCTCCTAAAACCGTGTGAAGGTCAGGGAGGGTCTACATTTGGGTTCAGGGTCCGAGCCGGACTCTGGTATCAGGTTTGGTTCCTACAGCCTGGGAGGTCCAAGAGGATGAGTCTCTGACGCAGTCGGACGTTTCCAGTTCCTGCGTTTTAATAAACAGACATTAAGCTCAACTTCCTCGTGATCTCTGCAGGCTTCCAGTGATTCATGCAGGTGATTCAGGATCATTTAACTTCCTGTGTCAAAAAGATAAACACCAGAAGGCTTTACTCTCGACCGCATGGCGTTTGTAATGGTTTGAGAGCGAGGTGTTTTTTATTCTAAAACATAAAGTTTATTATTCAAAATGTCACCCTCAGGAGGTAAAGATGTCCACCAGGAGCTCGTGGAGACAAAAGCTGAACAAGCATCAGAGATGTTGTTCTAACTCGAGCCAGGCTTTTTGGTGGGCTGCTGGGAAATTCATATTTAGAGGGAAGTGTTTCAAAAATCTTTTTAAATAACTTTTCATGGCAGAATTTTAAACTGAAACAAAAAAGAAACGATTGATTCAAAGATGTTTTGGTCAAATATGAAAATTTTACTCTTGATGAAATTCAATCTGTTTGTCTTAAGAGTTTCTGTGATGAACGCCTCGCTGTGGTGGCCATCTTTAACCAGGTGTAGACGGTCATCACTGATTCAATGCTTCATTAGACCCGACCAGTGGGATATCAGAACACAGGCAAAAACATTATGACCCTTACTTTGGAAGTAGTCAATAAGGAATAACATCAACAAGCACAATCACAAAACAAATGCTAAAAACAAAACGAATGCTAAAAACAAAACGAATGCTAAAAACAAAACAAATGCTAAAAACAAAACAAATGCTAAAAACAAAACAAATGCTAAAAACAAAATGAATGCTAAAAACAAAACAAATGCTAAAAACAAAACAAATGCTAAAAACAAAATGAATGCTAAAAACTAAACAAATGCTAAAAACAAATCTAAACGAATGCTAAAAACAAAACAAATGCTAAAAACAATATGAATGCTAAAAACAAAACAAATGCTAGAAACAAAATGAATGCTAAAAACAAATCTAAACGAATGCTAAAAACAAAACAAATGCTAAAAACAAAATGAATGCTAAAAACAAAACAAATGCTAGAAACAAAATGAATGCTAAAAACAAAACAAATGCTAAAAACAAAACAAATGCTAGAAACAAAATGAATGCTAAAAACAAAACAAATGCTAGAAACAAAATGAATGCTAAAAAGAAAACAAATGCTAAAAACAAAACTAAACGAATGCTAAAACAGCAACAAGTCATAACAAAAAGCCACCAAATTACATAAATACATCCCATGGGGCCAAAAACAGAAACAGAAAAACTCAGAGACGACCCCAAAGAAACACAAAAAACCCCACAAAAAATGGAACTAAAATTGTTTTAAAACAACTAAAAGGCAAAATAAACTATTTTATTTAAAATTCAACAGTTTGAGTGTGTGTGTGTGTGTGTGTGTGTGTGTGTGTGTGTGTGTGTGTGTGTGTGTGTGTGTGTGTGTGTGTCATTCACATGTCCAAGGTGGATGTGTGTCTCATGTGAAGCGTCTCCTCTTTCATAAAGTCTTTCTGTCCTACTACTTCTTCCTCTGCACCAGATAAGGTGGGAACACCACGGGAAACACATTTCTGTCACACTAACCCTCTGTTTTTGTTTTATTAGGAAAGAGGAGCATTCCACGGAAACTAAAGACACAGTTTAACGTTCCCGATGCTCCCCATGATTGTGATCTTGTTTTAAAACAGAAAAATGCTCCCAGAGCACACTGAGGAACTCTTCTCACCACGGCGTCCAGGAACTTCACACAGCGCCTCAGCTCGGGCTGGGTCTCACAGAACTGTCGGAAGAGTAACCGTCCGATGGGCTGCCGCTCACACAGGCTGCCGTAGTCCTTCTCTACACAAACAGAAACAATAACCAGCTCAGTGAAGAACGTCGCCGGAAAAATACAAAATACACCAACTTTACTTTGAAAGAGCCAAAGCACTGTCTGCCTGCCTGTCTGTTTTCTAGATAAAATATCTCTAAGCTATACCTCGGGTCGGTCATATTTAGACTTTTTGATTGAGAGGATAAATAGCTGAAGAGTTTGATGTAAATACATAAATACAAGCTGAGATTTTGGAGAATGACGGGCGTTTGAAGTGTAAGACACATTCTAGCTCTACGAGCTCTAGATCCTGGAGAGAATATAGATGGAAGAATTTAGTAACACACCCCCATAGAAAAAATAAACAGACTAAAGAGGTACAGCAATGTTGGAGGGGCTGTGGAGACATCAATGTAAAAGCCCTACATGTGTTCTGGTCATGTGACCAGTTACACCCCTTTTGGTCTGAAGTTATTGGGTCCATAGAGGAGCTCCTTCAATGTGTACTCCCCAGGGATCCTCGGGTGCTATGTCCTGGCCTGATTCCAGACATCTTCATCTTTAAAATAATGACTGTGAAGAAAGCCGTCACCAGGAACTGGCTAAACCAAACCCAGCAGGAATAAATCAATGGAAGCAGATTGTGACTGAAAAATGGAAGAGCTGACTTTTAGGCTGAGACTCCAAATGGACCCCATGATAGTTGATACCACTGAATTTTGTTTTTGTTACTGTTAATGACCTTTTATTCTTTACTGTGTTTGTGTATAAATAATAAATAAAAAGTAATTTTTTAAAAAAGTGTCATGAAAAGAGTAAAAACTGACTTTGATAATTTCCGATGCATTCTGATGCCAGTATCGGTCGACAATATCGGACATCCCTAAAAAACTAAATATTAGACTTAGTCAGGAACATTCGAGGGCAGAATTGTGCAACTAAATGAGAACTTGATCTGGAGGGGTTTTCAAAGTTGTCATGGAGGGGGCATGGCCTAAACAATGTACTGAAACCAGCCTGTGGGGGGTTCTGTTGTAGCTTTAACGTTCACGTTACATTCCACTTTTCTTACATGTATGACCATAACAGGACACTACTGTGCGTAATGGAGGAGACTCTTCATATTAGAGGGAGCCCAACATCAACAAACCCAGACGGATGTTTTCTGGAATATAACTTATTAAAGAATTATCTCATATTTAGCAGGAAAAGTTTTATAACCTTTGTAATATTTCTGAGCCTCGTGTCATTTACCTTATATGGTCAACTGCCCACTTCCTAAAGGTTAGCTTCAATCCACGACCCTAACTTTTAAAACACGTGAAAATGTTGTGTATCGTCATTTTTTGCTCATGCTAGTATCACACTTTTTGCTAAATAAATCAATAATTCTTCTGTAAGTAATCAAGAAGCTAAGTGCTAATATCTATGTATATCTATGCAAATGCATTATTGTGAGTTCATCTGTTTAGAGATTGAATAATCTATACGACCCACAAGGATTCTGATTGCCCACGCTGGAAACCAAGACAGAAGACCGTATTATGTCTGCTGTGACCACTTGGCACACGTCACCCCAGTCCAACACCTTATGAAAGGACGGCAGAGACAAAAAGATTTTTATGCTCTGATGAAAGCTGCAAAGAGCCACAAGAAACAAAGACAACAGTGTTTCGCAGAAAGAGACGAGAGGACGGAAACAATTCATTTCATTATAAAAACATGATGATTTATCCACTGAGGTTAACGCTGATGCATATTTTACAATCCCTTACAAGTTGATTTATCACATGCATGGGTTTACACACAAAAAACACAGAAGTTTTTTTTACGTATGCAACGATTTAAATCAGAGCTAAAATGACCTTCAACAACAAAACAGAATATCAACACACCTAGTTAAAATCATAACTGACAGATTGTAGTTTTTCCGTATAAAAAATATGGTTTTCATCAGAAATAGTTTTGGAGTTCCCCAGGGCTTTGTGTTTGGATCACTACTTTTCATTTTTCTATAATTTTTTTCAGTGCAATTAAAAGCTTTCATAAACTTCCTTTAGTATGCAGATGACACTCTGCAGTATTTCTCGTTATTTTTCAGCCTAAAACATCTTGGTTAACTTAATAAACAGACAAACCTGTTAAACCCTGATAAAAGCTGGTTTGGACTGTAAACCTTACTGAAGGAAATCCCCCTTTTGTTGTTTTCCACACCACAGGAACTGCATGTGGTTTAGTAAATGACTCCTTTTAGGGCCTTTCTTTTTTAAAACTCAGAGTAGGTGCTATTACTTAACTGTACAAGACAAGCATGTTGTAATGTGTAAACATAGTATTGCCTGTGAACTTTGATTTTTTTATTGTTTTACTGTCAAAGTTTGTGTTAAAAGTGACTGAGGTGGCCCAGAACCATTCAATAAACTGGTCTGGGCGTCTGGAGACGTCCCATGATGCACCTGAGCACCTCTCTATGCATTTATGCCATTATTTGCATGTTAATTAAAACCTTTTGTTTTATTTTTGTTGCATTTAGAGAGCTAAATCATTTTGCAAATGCAGCTCAAAGGGACTGCTGGTCTTCTCGTCATTCTTTCTGTTATTAAAAAAATGCTAAATAAATAAAACTGATGTGGTTTGAAAAGAGGCTGATCCATTGCTGAAAAAAATTCCAATATCTTGGAAAGTAATCAAAAGCTGGCTCTTACAAGTCAAACAGAAGATAAACAATCACCGAATGTTTAAAGGATTTTAATCATCCTGACACGAGTCCTACTGCATTTTAAAGGTTTATGTAACACAGGTGGTCGTTTTATGTCATCCATTCAGCTGTGCTTCAAGACCAAAACCAAACACGAAGGAAAGAACGATTTGCATTTGAGACTCAGAGGGATGCAAAGCAGCTAAAGATATTTCACTTTCAAATGTGATGTATAAGAACAGGAAAGATTATGCAAAGAAAAGAAACTAATCTGCTAAACCTTTTACAAGCATCTGTGAGACTCACTTCAGACAACCTTTGTAATCCTGGATCACAGGATGGGCAGAAAATAGCATTTATAATGAAATGCGCTCCCAGGGATTTTTGACCCTAATGGCCATCCGTTGGTAAGATTGTACTCAAAACACAAAAATACAGCTTGCTTGCGGAGATTAAGGTACGTACTGCCCTCTATTGCCTGGGAAAATACACTCGGTCACTTTAAAGCCTCCAGATGGAACATCAGGATTAGTACCTTCATCAGAAACCTGCAATATCCAGTCCTAAACATGCCCGCTGCCCCCTGGTGGGGGATCTGCAGGTGGAAAGGGCCAATTTTATGTATTACTGTTACTGTTAGACAACAAAAATTATTACAATTATTGGCTGATAAATGGTTCAGCTTCATTATTATTTATTATTTCAGGCTGTAGAGGTTTAAATCATGAACTTAATCCAACGGAAAAACAAAAACTAAACAAAAAAATTATTGGGGAACTTTAAATAAAAAGATAAGTTTTATTAGTATTTGCTATGATATTGATATTATCCTTTTAAATTATTAGGACTACACAATGCTCTCAATTAACAAGTTTTTTTATCAAACAGAATTAAACATTATTGGTGAATTTCATTCATAAAAAGGAACAGATTTCCATCTGCAGCTCTTCCTGCTTGTTGCATTAAGTGAATATAATTTGGGTGGATCATCCTTTCGATTGCTTTCCCGTCGAGTCATTTCCTGTCAATGATCCGGTGACTTATGGCGACCCAGCGTTCTGTTAGGTTCTGCTCGGTTTTATTGAGTTCTTCTGCTCCAGTTATTGCCACTACATCCACGCTGTTCCCCTGTCTTTACCCTAGTAATGATTTCCTTTCTCTCTGATGTTCCTCCTACACTGCGGCAGAAAGTGGACAGAAAGGTCGATGTGAAGCGAAGCAAAGACGAAGGCAAAACGGAGCAACAAAGAAGTTCTGTGAGGAACAAAGGAAGTAAAACGGAAAGGCAAAGAGAGCTGAATACCTGAAAGGTTAACAAGAAAAATTTGAGTGACTCTAATTAACATTTCTAATTACTGTTTAAATTCCAGAAATGTTCCTTTTTGTCTCTAAAAGACTGAAAATTAGCTTCATTACAGTTCATAAAGCGGCCTGGTGGGTCCCACAACGGCTCCTCATGCGTGAAATATGACATTCCCGGCACTGGGAGCGTATTATAATCTGGATGTGGCTCAGTGGGCTTTCTCAATAGATCAGTGGAGGTGTGATGTAGAAGAGAAAGGAGCCCTGTGATTGGACCAGCTAAATGCTAACTAACACACGGAGTTAAAACAAAGAGGCTTTTGTCCGAGCACCTGTTGGCTCTGAGAGCCTCACCATGAAAACGTAACGCCACATCTGACTTCCTGAGTTTGGAACAAGCATCTTCGTTTAAATAATGATAAGGAACAAAAGTCTATGCAGGGTTTCCCTTACATAGGCGTAGCCGTGGCGGCTCGCCACGCCGACAAGATCCCAAGTTTTTGTTTGTTTCCCGAAAAAGCAGCGGGAACTACCATGTTGTCGCTTGTGATCACAGCCGGCGGCAGCAAGGAGGAGCAGGCAGGTCAAGGTGAAGTTACAGCATAAGTTACTGAGTTTAAAATTAGAAAGGTAGCAGTGGATATAATGCTTTTTGGTTTACTGTTTCAACAGCATTAAGATAAACGAGTGTTGACGATCTTGACAGGGTTTCCTCCAGTGCTTATTAGGCCAGGTTTTCCTCCCCCACCAGGCTAAGCACCACTTATTCATGTAAAATTTATTTATTTTTTCATGTCTGACTTTAACCGCATCTAATACTGTATTACGATGTGAGCGCAACAGCGACAACTTAAGATCGATGTGTGAGCAGCCTGAGAGGTCAGGTGTTTTCATCTGAACCCTTAAAACCTCCAGCAGGCTACGCTGCACTATTGGCGTGTTAGCGTGTGGCGCTAACAACTTAGCGACGTGACATGTCTCGAAGAAAGCGTAAAAACACGTCGGACACTTCGTCTGAAGCAGAAAATAACGCTTCTTCTTAAGCAGAGCACGACGTCGCCTCGGCTCGTTCACGGCCGAGCCGGACTGAGCTCGATAACATTGACCCAGCACAGCCACTGGGTCGTTGGAGCTGCCGCGTGACTGCCTGATGGAAAACCAGCAGGTTTCATCAGACTCGTAAAGTTTCTTGTTTTTGCTGGGGACCCCCTGTATTTTACCGCTCCCTCCTGCAGTCTTCCCCTATTAACATTTAAAATGATTCTGTAAACTCCGTGTATCAATAGAAACAATCTCTGCCTCTGCCAGCTGCAGTAAATGTAGTCTCCAAATAATAAATAAGAGGTGCATTCATCTGTGTATCTCCATAGTGATATGTTCAGCACCAGAACAGTGAAGCAAATAAACAGATTCCTGAATTTGTAGGTAATTTTATTTATTAGGTGCATCTAACCTGTTCTATTTTTCTCTGAAATGAGATCAAAACAGTGGTTCTATGGGTTGTCTCCTCTCTGCACTAGAAAATTCTACTTTGTTTAGAGACGTGTCACAATCCCCCCACCCCCACCCACCCCACCCCCACCCCCACCCAGTGTTGAGAGTAATGCGGTACAAAAGTAATTAATTACTGTAATGCATTGCTTTTTGTTGTAATGTGGTAATGTAAGGCATTACAGGGAAAGAAAATGGTAATATTTACTCGGTACAATTGTCAGTAACGCGGTAATTACAATGCATTTTTAAACCCAGAATCAAGATGTGTTCCTTAAAAATTCAAATTGCGGGAAACCCGAAGAAAGATCCAGTATCTGCATATATTACGTCATTTATGGACTCAGCTTTGCGGGCAGAGAGGACGCCGCGGTAACGGCTCAGCTCTGCACGCGGCCGCTGTAACAAATCGCTCCACTAAAACAAAATAATTCACTTGCGATCGTTCATATCAGCACATATTCTCTGGTATTTTGTGCTTTTCTGACGTGCTTTGCCTCAGCTGAGTTCATAATCTGTGCCCCGGTGATTTCAACTCATTACTGCTGGAGCGCCGCGCATGTGAAGATCCCTTTGGCTGATCGTTAGAAAGTAGGAAGTCTAGGAAACAGTTTTTTCTGGAAGACGGAGAAAACATGCAGCATGCAGGAAGGTTAGAGAGAGAAAGGGCAAGAAATTATTCAAATAAAATCAAGAAAACAAAACAAAGCGCTTGAAAAGAAAAAAGTAGGTAGATTTATCCCCAATACACATTTTTACCAGTGAAAAGCAATAATATATAAGCATTTAATATTTATACATGTGATAGAATCAGATCACCCCAGAAGTCAGTCCCACATCCAGGGCCGTATCAAGGCATTTGGGGACCAAGGCAAATATAGGCTTGGAGCCCCCACCACCTCACTCCCTGCTCAGTTAATATAAGACGGCAGCGTGCTGAGAGTACAGATTGTTGTTGCATTTATGTAATAAACAGTCATTTTAAAGCACTGTTATTATATCTGACTGTTTATAACAGCAATCCTAGCTCAGACACCACATCACCTTACACATATATGTCATGAGCTCACTGAGCGTCACATGACCAGATTCATATTGAAGTTGTATCGGTGAAAGTAACTTAAAGTAATGCAAAAGTAGTGTAATGCCATACATTTTAAAATCAGTAATATTGTTATGTAATTAATTACTTTAAAATGAGGGTAACAAGTAATAAATAATGCATTACAGTTTTGAAGTAACTTGCCCAACACTGCCCCTGCCCCGCCGGCCCCACCGCCACAGCTGGAAAAATTCCTAGGGGAAACACTGCTATGGGTGTTAGAGAATCAGTTACTGTGACAACCACAAACCGTGATGATGAGCAATGAACAGGTTAATGTCTCTGTGTTAGCTAAGACGTTCATTTAAAATGCTGAGCTACATTTATGACACTAAATTATTATTTAAAGTCACCAAAGATCACAAATATGAGGCATTAACTGAAATTAGTTGTTCTTCAGGAAATTGCAATGTTGTAAAAATAAAAAAGAGAAGAAGACAGGACGAGACTGGACAAAAGGAGATCAGAGAAGAAGACAGAAGGAGACTGGAGAAAAGCAGCAGAGAAGAAGACAGGAGGGGGAACTGGACTCAAGTGGTGAGAGTATGAGAATAGATACTATTTTGTAAATATGTTTTGTGTCATGGGTGTGTCTATGGCAATTAAAGGATATTATTTTCACGCTGCAATTGGCTAATTAAATAAAAACAAAGTTGTAGTAGTATTTTTGTTGTTTAGTAGCAGTAATGTGCAATTAGCTGTCCACTGCATTTTTTGTTTTCTTGAGCCCCACCTTGAAATGACCAGGACCCCCCATTGTTCCCCCCAATAAAAATTGTCTGGAGCCGCCACTGGCAGGAAGTGAATTCACGGAAACCTGAGAATCCAAGATAATCCTTAGACAACTCAAGTGGACCTAAAAGCACCCAGCAGGATTATTTTATTTCAGATGATCAAACGAGTATTTTAATAAAAATTCAGTTTGTCTCCTAACATTTCCACAGTTACGCTGATGATACACAACTGTACATCTCTGTGACGCCTGCTGATGACACACGGCCAATGGACACACTTTTTAATTGCATTTTTGACATCAAATCCTGGATGGCAGGAAACTTTCTCCAGCTCAACCAGGACAAAACTGAAGTTTTAGTTATCGGTCCTGAGGCCCAGAGAGAGAAGCTTTTACCAAAATTACAATCATTGTCTCTTAATCCATCTTCACAAGTGAAGAACCTCGGTGTCATCTTTGACTCTGAGCTGACTTTTATCCATCATATTAAAAATATCACCAAAATAGGTTTTTATCATCTGAAGAACATCGCCAGAGTCCGCCCCATTCTCTCTCGGGCCAATACGAAGACGCTGATGCATGCTTTTATCACCAGTAGAATGGACTACTGCAATGCCCTGCTTTCTGGTCTGCCTAAAAAGAGGATTTCAGGTTTACAACTATTACAAACTCAGCAGCACGTGTCCTGACGAAGACCAGGCGGCGGGAGCACATTACTCCAGTTTTAGAATCACTACATTGGCTCCCCGTATGTTTCAGGATCGATTTCAAAATACTTTTAACGGTGTCTTAATGGTCTTGGGCCTTCTTATCTTTCAGAACTGCTTTTACCGTATGAACCCACGCGGTCTCTGCGCTCCTCTGGCAGCCTCCTCCTTGTCATCCCTTAAGTTAGGACGCATATTCACGGCAAGGCGTCTTTCCAGTACTACGGTCCTCGCCTCTGGATCGAGCTGCCAGGGGACCTCAGGGCTGCTGAGCACGTTCATGTTTTTAGAAACAGGCTCAAGACTCATCTTTTTAGCTTAGCTTTTAACTGAGTACTCTCACTTTTTAAATTAATTAATTAATTACTTAATTTATTTATTTGATCTATTTATTTTATTTATTTAATGTATTATTTCTTTATACGTGCTTTTTAAACAGTTTTTTACCTTGATTTATGATCAACATTATTTTAATAGCTATATAACTTGTTATATTACAATTCTAATTTTAGCACTTTGGATTTTATATTTTAACCTGAATTTAACCTTTTTCCAGTGTTTCCTCTGTGGGAGCCCTCTGCCCCGGCGGCGGTGGTCGGCTGTGGCGGCCTGGGTGCTTTCCATGTGTGCCTGGGTGGTGGTCGGGGTCTCTGCCCTCCCCTCCCTGGGTGCCCGATGTCAGTGCCTCGGCTGCTGCTGTGGATCTGCTGCTTTCAGGGCGGATGGCTCCCCTGATGGTGTTTCCTTATCCTTATCTTAGCTGGTCTGGCTCATCTGATCTCAACCAATCATGTTTTTTTTTTACCATGGGGAAGTGTGTGTGTGTGTGTGTGTGTGTGTGTGTGTGTGTGTGTGTGTGTGTGTGTGTGTGTGTGTCGGTGGAGGAGTGTTGTGAAGGGTTTTTTGTTGTCAGACTGTTCTTAAAATTCTGGGGATGGGAGGGAATGTGGGCATGCGGGGCCTTTTTAATTTGTGAAGCACTTTGAGTTGCATGTATTGCAGGATTAAGTGCTATATAAATAAAGCTGATTGATTGATTGATAACAGACGGCTGAAGCAGACGAGCACGCGAGGCGGGTTTCCTGCATGTGTCTGAAGATCAGTAAGCAGGATGTTCAATGAAAACAGCTAAATCTTCCAGCTCTGCTGTCGCTGATGTCCTTTAACTTTTCACTCAACATTTCGTGCTCCTGAAGCTCCGGTTCCAGTCGTGTTTCATTCAGAACCATCAGAGCTAATCAGAGTTGGACCCCCAGGCTCAGGCGAGTCTTCGCAGCGGGAGAAAACCCGTATGACGGCAGGAAAAGAACGTCGTTGTGAAACACAGAAAAGTTGTGTGTTGCCTTCAGCCTGACGAATATTATAATGTGATGTAATGATATTCAGGAAGTGAGGAGAACAGAGAAAGTTTCCTGTGAGCTACGGCTCTCATTCAGACACATCAGAGTTTTTTTTTGTTTGGCGTGTTCGTGCATCCGTAACTTCTGCCTCGTGGTGTTTGCAAAACCATTCAAACCAGTTTTCAGCATATGAATGGCACCACTGTAGGCAAAAAAAAAAACATGATTAAAAAATGTGGTGTTTACTTGATGTTTAAAAAATATAGACTTAACTAGAAAGCCTCAAAGTCTCAGAGCGGCTTACCCTTGAAAGGTTGAATATGGAACAATTTAATAAAAAGCCATATTTTGTAAAAATAATATGTCCACGGGGCGCTTAGAGGTGTGCAGAATGAAGGTACAGTATTTCTTTTAAAAGCTATTTTTTATTTTAAAAATAATGAAATATTTATTTTGAGGGGCACAACACTGGGTTCATGTTCACATCTACCAGCCGATAGCGGGCACCGGTGCAGGTTGCCAAAACGATTAATAGTCCACTCAGAGAGGCGGGCACTGTGGAAAATGGCGGTCTGTGTAATTCAAGCAGCTGCTTCTGAGCCCAGAAGATGTTCTAGCGTTGTAAAATAAACCTATTAGTAGAAATAAGTCCTAACTCTGTACGATTCATCACTGGACTGGCTGGTCACTTCACTTATCGGCAGCAAACCTGGTATCCCGATGGTTGGAAACCTTGTTCTACGGTTGCAGCGACAGCCTCCACAGACTAGATGTCGGTATGGTGTTCATGTTCCATATTAAACCTTTAATATTTACACAGTTAAGAAGAAATTATTTCTTGGTTTGTAGCAGACAACTGGAACTTTGGTTGTTTTGTGCTAATT
Organism: Nothobranchius furzeri; assembly: GCF_043380555.1. Lineage (NCBI taxonomy): Eukaryota > Metazoa > Chordata > Actinopteri > Cyprinodontiformes > Nothobranchiidae > Nothobranchius > Nothobranchius furzeri. The sequence continues at coordinate 71,199,211 of NC_091750.1, forward strand.
AGCAGCAGAAAAATGTCAACAATCACATGGAACTGATTCTAACTCATTTAAATAAATTAAATGCATTTTTAACTCATTTAAATTTTATCTATTTTAATCTATACCAAAGTTTTATTACAAATTAATTAAATATTTGTTTAATTATTTAGAAAATTTACCTAATGTCCTCACTCACTATCAGTTTTAATCACATCTAGACACAAAGTGATTACACATGCTTGATTTGTTGTGAGAAATGTGGACAGACAGTGCTGCTATAAAAGTAGAGAAGAGCTGCTACAGAGGTCCAAACAACAAGTCAGACAATATCCCATCACAGTTCATCCAATAGAAAATAACAGAGGTGGATGTTTTGGCAGCATCGCCGTTGTGTTTTGCCCTCATTCTGTAGTCTTTACTCATGTCAACTCCTTAAAACTCCACGGACGCATGCGAGTTTAGCCTTTAGATCTGGAGGAAGTGACAAAGCAGATTGTGACAAACGTGTTTTAATAATTATTTTTCATCAGTTCTCTCAGCTTCCATCTGGCTCGTGTTCAAGGTAGGAAGCCATGACTGCTAAAAATAAACATTTTAGCAAATTAGACTAACCGCACCACAGAAAACCTTTTATTTTTCCACTGTTCTCATTCGAGCGCCGTCTCTCCGGCCCCTCTCTGCAGCTTGAGGCAAAAAAGTTTTATCACAGGTCACAATCTGTCTCGTCTTCCTCCTCTTCCTCCTGACAATGAGCTGTGTGTTTGCTCTGAGCGTACGCTACAGCCCGAATGAAACGACACCTCAACACAAAAACACCATAAATGAACGTATGAATGGGAGCTCGTAATAAGTCTCATCATACTCACATCACATGCTGCTTCGAGACACAACACTGGCAGGTACTGTGGTACTTCTCATGAACTTTGACCTACCAACAATGGAGCTGGCAGCTGTTCTCGTGTTCTAAATCTATAAAAACTTCAGTTCCCCAAAGTGAATCATCATCTTTTCTAGATCGTCTGCTGAGCTGAATTTGTGTCTTTGATTCATTTAATTTACCAAATTTCTTAAAATTTGAGTTCAAACCTCCTCCAAAATTATATTTAGCACTTAAATCTCCCAACAAACGAGCCCTAAAGTATAAAAAAACGTGCGACGTAGATCTATCACGCTATTCTAATCCTAGTTTCACCGTCTGTTTTCTATCAAAAGCTAATACAGGAGATAGGTGTAGGAGGCTATTTTCATGTTCAGCCTGCATGAAACACTCAGAGTGACCCGATAGAATCCGAAATAATCATCAAAACCTGGTTTTTCAGTGTTCCGCACCTTCAAAGAGTCACCCCATGTAGCCTGAACCTCTGAGGTTTGTGACATGGAACTTTATCCTGCTGGAAGTAGCATCAGAAGATGGGTCCATGTGAGCATAAAGGGATGGACGTGGTCGGCAACAAGACTCGAGTAGGCTGTGGTGTTAAAGGCAGGCTCAGATGGTACTGAGGGGTCCAGAGTGGGACAAGAACATCTCCTGTTCAGGTTCTTGTTCCTAGCTGACAGGAGGGACACCTGGTGTGGTCTTCTTCTGCTGGGGTCCATCTGGAGCAGCTAGTGTGCATCTGCAGACCAGGAACTTGTGCTGATCTCAGCTACTGTATTCTTTGTATTGCGTAGAACCAGTCTAACCATTCTCTATAGACCCCAGAAAGGGTTGTCGGTTCAAATCCCAGCAGACCAGCAGCTTCTGAAAGCAACCACATTCAAAATCCCTTAAATCTCCGTTCTGATGCTTCGTTTGAATAAATGCTACCATCTGATTGGATGATTAGATATATGAGCCTGTAAACATGAGCCATCTGTTAGATCTGCAATTAAAGATGAGAAAACCTTCTCAGTGGTGGAGTGTCAGCCCTGGCACTGGGAGATCGGGGTTCAAATCCCAGTCATACCAAAGACTTTAAAAATGGGACCGTTTTAGTGACATCTAGTGGCGCAACTTTTGAATTGCAATTAACAGAATAAACTTCCATGCAGCTACCTCCAGGTGCTCTATTCTAGCTAAAAGCTCGCTTCTTTGCCCTAAAAACACATTTTGTGTTTACTTTGTCACTAAATTTCCAACCATATATGTTTTTATCTTGAGTAAATAAATCTAATATTAGCTCAATGGACACAGTGTCAGCAGTTTTCCATTTAAGTGGAATTTAATGGAATAAAGTTTAGTATTTTATAACTTTATCTGCATTAATGCGTTTTATAACAAAACATGCTTGTGGCAACATTCATAGATTAGACAAACTCTTTCCCAACATTCAGGCGTCTAAGATCATAAATGTTAAATCTAGAAACCACCGCAGAGGAAGAAACATTCACATTTACTTCAACCCTCAAAACTTAACCTGGCATCAGAATCTGGTTTCCATTCAGAATTTCGATGCTCTAATCTGTAATCTGGTGTTGAAAAACAAAGTAACTTTACTGCATATTTAAAAGAGCACAAGCAGAGGTCTGCTTCCTCTTTCTGCACAGCCCACAGTTTCCTCTGTGTGGTGTCACTTTAGCAAGATGAGCTGCTTCTGTCTTCAGAGACTGTTTGGGCTGACGTCTGAATGGGTTTGGTCCTCCGGTCCACGTAAGGACAGGTTATCGCCGATGGTGATGACGGTTTTTCCGTCTTACGGTCGGTCGTCTGTTCGACACCTCCTCTGGTGTCACCAGTGAACTCGTAGTGAGACGTAACTGTGGTGACTTATAATGGACTAGAGAACGTTCAGCGATTCTCACGTTTTCTGCAAAACGTCCAAGTCTCTCTGAGTAAGAACAAGTTAAGCTTTAACCACTAGACACTACAGGCAGGTGAGTTAGTAACTAGTTTAAGCTGGTTTCACATCAAAAGCATCAGTTTAACAGCCTATTATCATCTTGTAAACACAGCTGTATTCACACATAATCAGCTGAATCAGCAGTTTTAACCTGTTTTTAAACACTGCAGGTGTGAGTACCAGGCCCGTCTGCTGTCCTTTTGTTCATCTGCTTTTATTCAGGTCTTTTTCGTTTGATGACAAATAACAGCTATGCTAACAGTTAGCAATGCTAATAGCTGAAACACGATTTACCTCGGTGAAAACGCCGGTTCTCCGTTACACGTCTTCAAAAGTCTTTTTTATTTATCTACAAGTCAAAGCTGAGAGCCTTTGGGGTCGTTTGGCCTGAAAGTGAGTTAAACAACAGTTAACCAGTTACCCGGTGATCTGTAGGTGGTACGAGCCAACCTGTATTTATTATTCCTAGTATAAAGTGACTCAGCTGGTGTGTAAATCCAGCACTCATCAGACATGAGACGGGGGACACCCTGGACAGGTCTTCAGTCACAGGGACACGCAGAGACCGAGTCTCCAGTTAAACTGACTTGCATGTTTTTTTTTTAATCTGTGGGGCGAAACTGGAGAAAACCCATGCAAGCATCAGGACGCCATCCAAAATCCATGCAAAAAGACCACAGCTGGGATTCAAACCTGCAACCTTCCAGGTCCGTTATATTAGGATTAGCCAGTAAATACTTCAGCCTTTTAATCTAGATATTTAAACATGATTATTTCATGTCTCAGCGGTAATGAGAGCTCCTTTCACACGAGCCAGTTCCCTGGTTTTTCCCACTGCTCCTGAAGGGGTTCGTTCAGACCCGGCCAGGTCACTGAGGACCAAACCTGTCTCCGACGTGGAAAGGTGCTTACCTGTGGTCTGTCGGAGCTCCTCACACAAGCTGATGTGTGGAAACTGAAGCATCTGCTTCCATTTTTTGCTCTTTCCTTTTCTGTTCCCGCCACCTCCTGCAGGAAAAAGGTCAATTATTTTTCCTTGAGCTTCATTAAACTCAAAGTAAAAACTGTCACATAAAAATGTAACCCTGAAGGAAGTCATTACTTCTAGTGTCTTTGTAATAAAAATATCCCAGATGTAGCAAAACTCAGCGAGTTTGTTGTGAAGTGCGATCCCAGCCGTCCCCTCCAGTCCGTGGGAGATTCGACGGATTAGCTGCTTTTTGTTTTGTGGAGCTGCATCAGACTGTGACCCGTTTTTGAATCAATCTGACTGGTTTTTGCTCCTTTAGTGTTAAAGAGAAATAATCTACACTAATGTTTTCATCTAGTCAAATGACAATTTGTTTCTGCAAGCCTGTGAAATAAGAGCTTCAGTTTAAACTTCAGGCGGGTTTCTAACTTCAAACACGATGAGAACTCGGAGAAGAAGAGCAGAGCGATGAGAGAAACCAGAGGAAGTTCCTGTCGTTTCTGCTCCGGCTGCATTTCTGGTGCACGTTCATTCAGCTCAAAGCAACAATCAGGACAAGAGCCGACACGACGCTCACTCAGCTGCATCAGTATCAAGTCTCTGCAGGCTCCTTCTGTTCTGGTGAATCATGACGGAAACCAGTCTGGACTTCACTTTTCCTTCTCAGCTTGTTTTTCCGGTTTATTCTCGGTTGAATTCGCATCATTTTCCTTCGTGTCCTGCAGCAAGTCTATGAGCACACCAATATATATATAATACAATCAATTTCAAAGGGTTTATGTTTAATATCTGTGGAGTGAAGCATAATTTGGAGTTGAAACTGGAAAAAAAAAAAAAGATTAATGGTTCAGATCGGGACAAAAAACTTGACCCCAAGCTAAAACCCACAGAAACGCGTAGCCTGGGAGATGAAACTCAGGGACAAAATGTCTAAAAATCACACATAAAAGCACTAAGCATCAGGTCCAGGTTCTGACCAGGACCAAACTGATCAGATCATTATGACACTTTCTACAAAAACGCTCTTACGTTCTCTTCACTTTGAGTGGCAGAATGAGGGCAAAACACACAGAAGGTGTGTGATGTTGTTTTATCGCGACCCTGCAAATCTTGTTCCAGCCAGTTAAAGACGTCTGCAAGGGTGCTCTTAAAGCGACCGGCATCGACCATGAAAACTTGGAGCCATAAACCCCTGAGCAGGGAGAGTCTGTCTACGGTGGCATCCAGAAAGGTGAGGCGCACCGCAACTAGGCGACATAGGAAGTGGGCCAGCAGTCGCAGACCACTACTGTGCTAAAGACTGCCTAGTCAGGACCTGAGTTTGAGTCATTTGTGATGCTGCCACCAATGAGTTGAGCAGTGATGAGTCAAGGCGATACCTCCATCGCTCAAGATATAGAACATAGTACCCAGGGCAAAATAGTGCCCTTATTGCCACAGCATCCCAGTGTGCTTCCTGCTAAGAAGAAAGCTAAACTCTGAGTGACTGTTTTACCTAATCTAGATTATGACTTTGTTCCATAATGAAACAGCTCTGATCATTGTTTTAAACCAGGAAGAAGCATCCCTCCATCTGCTTCACCTGCTCTCTTTTCACCCACGCTGCTTGGCTTCAGCGGTGATCCAGATCCAAACTGGATCAGCAGCCCTCAGCTGAAGTTTTTACTGATAACAGAAAGTTGTTTTGAACTCCTGAGCAGGATTTGTTATTCAAATACTACGAGACAGCTGCCGGGTGGCAGAGAAAATCAATCATTGTCATAGATACACTGCAAACAAGATGTTTGGTGTGTGTCCAGGAAACGATGATAAAATCAGAGACGCTGAGGGATGAATGATGCCCGCTGTTGGCATTAGTGGGATGTAAGAGAAGACAAACGGGATAAAAGCAAGACACTGAAACACAGATTCTACACAAAATGACATAATTCCAACATCAGAGTTTGGTTTCTAAACCCTTCTGACAGGTTTGACTTCGGTGACCAGGTGACTTCGTTTGTTTACCTGCATGGATATACAATCTACTCCCTTCACCTTTGGGCCAAAGGTCTAAAACGCCTCTGCTCATTTATTTCCATGTATCTGATGAGATTCAGATGTTTGGATCAAAGAGCTCCAAGGTCTTTGTTCCAATATAACATGTAAATATGAATGGAAACGATGGTTAGGACTCTAACTAGCAACCTTGAAATAAAAACTCCACCCAAACACCCATCAACGCAGGCATCTATGCATACATCCATAATTTATGGGGCGACGGTGGCACAGAAGGTTGCAGGTTCGAGCCCCGCTCAGTCTGTCGCAGTCGTTGTGTCCTTGGGCAAGACACTTAACTCATCTTGCCTGCTGGTGGTGGTCGGAGGGACCGATGGCGCCAGTGCTCAGCAGCCTCGCCTCTGTCAGTGCGCCCCAGGGCAGCTGTGGCTACAAAGTAGCTCATCACCACCGGGGTGTGAATGACTGATTGTGTTGTAAAGCGCCTTGGGGGGTTCCAGGACTCTAGAAGGCACTACATCAAATGCAGGCCATCCATCATTTATGCATCCATCCATCCATCCATCCATCGATCATCTATGCATCCATCCATCCATTCATCTATGCATCCATCCATCATCTATGCATCCATCCATCGATCATCTATGCATCCATCCATCCATTCATCTATGCATCCATCCATCATCTATGCATCCATCCATCATCTATGCATCCATCCATCATTTATGCATCCATCCATCATCTATGCATCCATCCATCATTTATGCATCCATCCATCCATCATCTATGCATCCATCCATTCATCATCTATGCATCCATCCATCCAGCCATCCATCCATCATCTATGCATCCATCCATCCATTCATCTATGCATGCATCCATCATCTATGCATCCATCCATTCATCATCTATGCATCCATCCGTCCATCCATCATTTATGCATCCATCCAGCCATCCATCCATCATCTATGCATGCATCCATCATCTATGCATCCATCCATTCATCTATGCATCCATCCATCATTTATGCATCCATCCATCCATCCATCCATCATCTATGCATCCATCCATCCATCATTTATGCATCCATTCATCCATCCATACATCCATCATTTATGCATCCATTCATCCATCCATCCATCTATACATCCATCATGTATGCATCCAGCCATCCATCATTCATCCTCTATACATCCATCATGTATGCATCCATCCATTCATCTATGCATCCATCCATCATTTATGCATCCATCCATCCATCCATCCATCATCTATGCATCCATCCATCCATCCATCATTTATGCATCCATTCATCCATCCATACATCCATCATTTATGCATCCATTCATCCATCCATCCATCTATACATCCATCATGTATGCATCCAGCCATCCATCATTCATCCTCTATACATCCATCATGTATGCATCCAGCCATCCATCATTCATCCTCTATACATCCATCATCTATGCATCCATCCATCCATCATCTATGCATCCATCATCCATCATCTCTTTTTTTATTATTATCTTTATTTGGAATGAACATATATCAATAAACAAGACAAGATGTAAATGACATAGGAACATCGTCATTCCAGTTTTGTTTTTTCCCCCCTCCTTTCCCCCTCCCCAATTGAATCCAAGATGAGTAGTGGACGGCAAGAGCATCCCATCCCTCATAGAGGAGTATCAAGGAGAGTCCCTTACTATCTAAACTACTGAAAAGTGACTGTGATCGAGAGGGGAACCTGTAATAGTTAAAGGGTGAAACACATTTATATGGAACAGTAAACATAACCAAGAACAGAGGGGTTGCCTGTGCTGCTGCCAAAAAAGGAAATGAAATTACTAGGTTACAAAAAGTTGCTTAACAGCTGAATCACATAAAGTCTGCTCTTGAGGGGGAAATGAATAAGATCCACTTGTTCCAGATTTCATAGAGTTTGGTCTTCCGGTTATTTAACAAATATGTCAGTTTTTCCATCCTAAATATCTCTAAGATGATCCCATACCAATCATCCAGTGTGGGGAGGACAGGGCTCAGCCATCTTCTCGTTATTGTTTTCTTACATGCCACCAAGAGTAATTGCACCAACTTAATCTCACTCCTACATTTCAGAAAGGGGACAAGCCCCATGTATAAAACCTTAAAGTCCAAAGGGATTTGAATGTTCAAAACTGTATTTAACGAGGTCTGAACTCCCGTCCAAAATTCCTTTAACCTGGGACAGTCCCAAAAAATATGCAAATGATTAGCAGCAGTAGCGCTGCGTTGTCTCCAGCATGGGTGCCTTGATATCTCCGCTGATATGGGGTTTTTAAATATCTTATAATATTCTTCCAGCCATGTTCCCTCCAGCTCTCACAGGAAAGACCAAGTTTTGCTCCACTCTGAGAAAATATCAGCTCCCAATTCCCTCACCCATTTGTCCTTGATATAAAAAGTGTTGGCCTCACCGACACTAGAGATGGCTTTGTATAGTTTTGAGATCGATTTAGTTGGTGTCATAGTTAAAGCACTTTTCAAGATAAGGGAAAGAAGTGACTCAGCATCTGTAAAATCAGTCAATTTGCACTCATGAATGATATATGATCTCAACTGTAGATATCTGTGAAAGTCACGATGTGTCAACGCATGTTTGTTTCGTAAGGTCTCAAAGCTGATAACAGTGTTTCTATGGGTAAGAGAAAGAAATGTTGTGAGATCATAATTCATCCATGATTTTAAATTAGTCTTGTCTATTTGGAGCGAAATCTGAATCAAAGATCAAACCACCTAAAAATGCTTAACATTTTCTGTAGCCCACAAATGTTGATAACCTTCTGCCAGGCTTGAAGGGTGTGGGCCAGCTAGGGGTTGCCCAGCCCTTCCAGCTGGCACATTAGACCCCTGTCTGCAATAGCAGCCTGTAGGGGAAAGCGGACTGACAAGTTGCTTCCACCTAGCCACGTATGATTTGTCACACTAGAATAGAAGGGGGGTTATCTGAGCTGCGTAGTAATAGTTCCTGAGGCAGAAAAGACCCAGTCCTCTCTGTTCCTTGGAAAGCTGGAGGGTGGTGTACTTAATCCTTGGCTTTCGGCCTTGCCAGATAAATCTGGATATCCATTTATCCCATTCAATGAACTGGTGGTCACTCACATCTATTGGCAAATTTCTGAGGAGGTAGAGCAGCCTGAGGATTCATCTTGATTGCTGTTACCCTGGAACTGAGACTCAGGAAAGGGACCAGATTCCATCTGGGCAGATCAGCTTTTATACCCGCAGATATTGACTCGTAGTTTGCCTGGAAGAGCCCAGAGAGGTCCGCTGTTAGATATATTCCTAGGTACTTAATTTTCTCATTATCCCAGTTGAGCTTGAATTTCCTGCGTAGGGCAACGGAAGCTCAATAATTCAGCGTCATCACCTGTGTTTTGGAGATGTTAATCTTATAGCCAGATAGCATTCCAAAATTGGTGAGAGTAGACATCAATTCACTAAATGACCTCTCTGGATCCTCCAAGCAGACCATCACATCATCAGCAAACATTACTATTTTATGCTCCACTCCTGACAGAGTAACACCTTTAATATTATAATTTTGCCTAATTGATTGACCCAAAACCTCTATAAATAGGTCGAAAAGAAGTGGCGAGATTGCGCACCCCTGCCTACAACCCCGCTGCAGAACAATAGACTTAGACAAATCACCATTCACCTTTGTACGAGCTGACGGCCAATCATAAAGAGCTTGGATTACTCTAATAAACCCATCTTGAAAACCAAACTTCCCCAGGACCTTGTACAAAAAGACCCATCTGACAGAGTCAAAAGCTTTCTCCGCGTCTAGACTACCTATAGTTGGTTGGGTTTTGTTTCGTTGTAATTGAGTAGAGATGTGTAGGATTCTTCTAATGTTGTCAGTTGTTTGTCTATGGCAAATAAAAGCAGTTTGATCTAAGTTAATGAGGTCAGGTAACAGCTTTTCCAGCCTACGGGCGAGAATGGAAGTAAACAATTTGTAGTCCAGGTTGAGGACGCTGATTTGACGGTAGCTCCCACATTCTTGCCTATCTTTACATAAGTGTCCACTAGGTGGGGTGGTGGGTTGGGACTATCCCTACTTCAGTTCCTGCAGCCACGATAGAAGCAGCGCATGTCACCTCAGTGTGGATAGGGGGAGGAGCACTGAGGGTTGGAGGGTTGCAGTGACCCTGGAACGTTTCGGCGTCCTTCCCGCAGTCCCGCCCAGGCTGGGATAGGAGACAGAGTTGAGTTGTCATAGCGACGGCACATTCCACATATCTTCTGAGGGGGGAGTTTTCGTTGTAGCCTTGCAGGCTCAAGGATGCCAGATTCCAATTAGAAATTGTTTTGGGGCCAGACAGAGCTAATTTCCTCTCTGTCTTACAGTTTGTTGGTCCTAAACCTCTCAAAATCCCAATAATGGACGTTAATCTATCCCAATCCATGCTGATTCGTCCACTCTATCCTTGATGGCATCCATCTTTGTGCCAAAGAATGAATCTCCGCCAAAGTCCCAAGCTTCCGATTCATCTCGACAATTATGTGAGTCTGTGAATTCACAGCGCGGTGCAATCCATCTCTTAGCTCCGGGATCAGGCCAATATTCCTTGACAGCTCGTTAATTTTCCGGTAAGCCAGGTAGCCTCCAAGGCCATTGAGCAGGAAACCTGACACCAACACCACAAATATCCACACATCTTCAGAGTCCTCCACAGACAGCTGGTCTGTCCCGGAGGGGCATCCGGGAGGCCCTTCTCCTGTTCTCATCGTTGAAAAAATTTTACCAACCACGTTGAGTGACCAACTGACGAGATCCATTTTAGTGAATTTCAGTTTCCAGTTTCCAGAAAAAATGCAGAAGCAGCCATGCACCCAGCACACAGAGACAGACAAAGGCCTTGAGGATAAGATATGGAGGAGAGGAGAAGAAAAGCGTCTGCACCCTCCAAGAGCCATAACAAAGTCATTTCCCCCCTCGCCTGTGTACTTGCAGCTTCTCTCTGTAGTCTGGGACCCCTCGGTTCTGTTGCGGGCGTCGACCTCCAACTCCCCTGCCACTGTACACACCTTTGCAGTTTTTCTCTGGGATTCCAACGGGGGGGGGGCATTCACCTTCACGGGCAGACCCCGACTCGCCAGGTCCGCCGTTGCCTCCTCCACGGTGTTATAGATTTTCACTCCTTCTTCAAAAAACACCTTAAGTCGCGCCGGGTAAAGGGTCCTGAACCAAAGACTCTTCTCCTTTAAGACCTTTTGAGTCCCTGCATATTCCCTCCTCATAACCATGATCTCAGGGGGGTAGTCGTGGTCGAGGCTGATCTTGTTAGAATTCAGCATGAAACCTTTCTTCTGCCAGGCCAGCCTCAACACTTCTTCTTTATTAGTAAAACACAGGAATTTTACCAGGATCGATCTGGGTTGGGAACCATCCGGAGGGGGTGGTGAAAGCGCTTGGTGTGCTCTCTGAATCTGTAGCGCTGTTGAAGGAGAGACGCCGAGGTTTTCCCGAAGCAGCTTCTCCACAAAATGGGCCATAGATGGAGCTCCCATTTCTGCCCCCTCTGGTACGCCATGTGGCCTGAGCGTCGTCCGCTAGCTGCGAGTCATCGTCTTCGGCTCGTTCAGCAGTTGACTTCTTGGCCTTTTTGTTTTTTCTGGACGTCATTTATGCCCCCTTATTGTCTTAGAGTGCACTTAGCTAGTTAAAATTTTTGCTTTGGGGCAGTTTTGATGAGTTTCAGTCGAGATCTCCCCTGCTAAGATGCCATCCCCACCAGAACCGGAAGCCCATTCATCCATCATCTATGCATCCATCCATCTATCATCTATGCATCCATCCATCCATCCATCTATACATCCATCATCTATGTATCCATTCATCCATCATGTATGCATCCATCCATCATTTATGTATCCATCCACCATTTATGCATCCATCCATCCGTCCATCATCTATGCATCCATCCATCCATCCATCTATACATCCATCATCTATGTATCCATTCATCCATCATGTATGCATTCATCCATCATGTATGCATCCATCCATCATTTATGTATCCATCCACCATTTATGCATCCATCCATCTGCTATGCATCCAATCATCCATCCATCCTCTATACATCCATCCTCTAAGCATCCATTCACCCATCCATCCATCCATCCATCATTTATGCATCCATCCATCGTTCTATCCATTATCCTTCATCTATTCATCCATGCATCATTATGTTATGTACCCATCCATCCAGCCACACATCCATCATTTCCATCTTATCCAGAAAGGAGGCCCCAACCTCCCTCCCTCTCCAGCCCCTTCTGGAGAACCTCATAGACCAGAGAGAAGATATTTTCCCAGGTCAGTCCCAGGGTCTCTTATTACATGGAAAACCTAAGGGGGGAAATCAGGAAGCATCCAAATCAAATATCTAAACCTCCTCAGCAGCTGTAATCCTCTAAGTGTTTTCGCACCAAACCTTCAGTAACTTTTGCTGCCTGTCAAACGTGTCTTTAAAATCCACGGATATAATACAGGGTATAACTTTTATCGGCCAGCAGACTCCCATTTATTGTTTCTGACAGTAGGGGACCCATGGTCTGGAAGTAGATGAGTGTTGTTTAGGCTCCCTGAGAGCGCTTGACTGTGATTTCCTGCACCAGATCTGAAAACTTCTCACATCTTTGGCAGCAGATGGACGTCAAAGCAGAAACAATGTGAGTCACACGGCACGGCATGACATGATGAAGATCTCAGACTTTAAGTGTTACTTCCTGTGTGCAGAATCACAACGTGCGGTTCGGTCCAATGTGATGGACGTATATTTGCGTCAACCTACCAGCTGTCAGATGCTTCGGTAGATAAGGCAGGTCTAAGAGGATATGGATGATGTCAGCAGAAGGCAAGTCTGGTTCTCCGAACAGCTGATTTTATTTTTATCAGTTAAAGGCGTCTAATGCTGGCTAAACACTTAGCTTGTAGCATTTTTTACTCATCTTGATCATCTGTGGTCTAAAAGCTCTGATTGTCGGTTCTGAGGAGCTTTGATCACCTGGTTCTGCTCTTTAATAAAGACTCTTTCAGCAGAACTGGAGTCCACGTCACTTCCTCCAGCAGTACTTCCTGAAAATGTTTGTTCAATAATTTCCGGGAAATAAATTTTCTTTTATGCACATGTGGCCAACTAAAACGATGCCTTTGTGGACGTCTTCCACACCAGAGATGATCCGTCCTACTGCGTTCTGCAGTCAGATGATGAAATTCTAACTTTATTTGTTGTGTTTCGATGCTGTGATTGTGGGCTGATTCGTTCTGCTGCAGCCTGACTTCATTTGAGAAATTTAGCTTTTCTTTCTGCTTGTTCCCAGAGTAAAAGAACAGGACTGTGGGTCAACCTGGACACCATTTTAGATTTGGCTCTCTCCATCAGTCGTCCTCCAGACTCTCTGAGGAGTTTTTTCCTTGGAATTTGGCTGCTTTTTCCTCTTGGAAATGTTTTTTCTTTGAGTTTTTGGACACCGAAGATTGAGCCAATGCTCATTCAGACATAACCTCACAAAGCACAAGAATTCTTTTGGTGGGAGATTTTATATTACCCTAGCAGCTAGGACCTCATAGAGAAAACAGCTGTGCTAGCTTAGTGACCTCATGGCATTGAGGTGTCCATAAAGTCTCATCCTCCATTGTCCTCCTGCTCACTGTGCATCTGCCGCTGCTTCGTCCCAACTTTCAGGAAAAATCTCAACCCGGTACGTGACGAGTCCCTGACTGAACGGCCGACGCGCCACATTTTCACATCAGAGTCAGAGTTTAAGTCCTAGCTTTGCAACTCTGAGTCCAAACGCAAGTCACAAGTCCCTCAAGCATGACTTGAGTCTGGGCTCAAGTTTCAGTCCAGGATGTGGAAGGCGCTGTCCGCGGCAGACAAAAACACATCAGCATAAGCCGCAGGGTGAAATGTTCCTTATAGAGTCGAGCTCATGAAGCTCGACCAAAAGGTGATAATTGAATTTACAGAAAGTGAACAGTTTGGTATTAAATCTCATAATCTAGACAGAAGTGGTGAGTTTGGTCCCATCATTCATCCCATTTAGGCTATAATTACGTTCCTATATAAATAGTTTATCAACTTAACAGAAGATGAACATCTAATATTTAGGATAAAATGTGTATTGATATGAGTTTTGCTGATTAAAAATAGCTCTTCTGAACTGAATATACATTTTCCTGCTTGCTAATCGACCCATAATGTCTCAATATTTGACAATCAGCTGGTAAACGAGTTCATGTCCAAAGAAAAGGATCAGATTCCATCAGAACTGGAATCTGTGGGTTTCAGACAGAAATTGTCCTTAAATAAACCTGGAGAACATCTTCTCAGAGTTCAGAATCAAACTGGCTTCAGGTTATTTTTCCTCCTCCTAAAAAACTAAGGTAGCTCTTCCTTTTACAGTCCCCTAACTACTAAGTGCTCACATGGTAATTACATAGTAAGTTAAAGAGCATTATTGTGTCATTAAAGTGTATAATTGCAATAAAGTGTAATTATTGTGTAAAGCAGTATTTACTGGGAAGGATTAATTAAAACTAGAATTGAACACATGGTAGCTACATGGTAATAACTGTTTAACTCATTCACTGACTAAAGTCGTCATTGGCATTTTTCATTGTGTGGGCGTCGGACGAGCCCCCGCACCATGAGAACAAACATCTCATCTCTAAAGCTGATCTTCATCCGCATACGTCACACGTCACATGATCAGAAAGCAGAAAATCCATGTGTTAGGAGATCGTTTTGGGCTGCTGCTGTAAAAAAAAAGTGAGGCGTGAAACGGAAAAGCTTCTGCCGATCACAATTCAACAACGGATTATGAAAGAACGGATAACGCTCGAAACACGCGGATTCTTCCTCATGTAAGAGGTGAGTCTCCGCTTTGTTTTGGTTGTTTTGGCGTCGACATCATCCTAGTGCGCAATGTTCAGTGACTCTTAAAAAAACTGTAAAAACGGTGAGAAACCGTGGCAGCGAATGCTTTTATCGAACAGGAAACGACTGGCAGCGAATGAGTTAAGAACTCAGGAACTATAATACACTTGAACTTACCATGTAATTACTATGTAAGTACTTAGTAATTAGGGGACTGTAAAGGAAGTGTTACCAATACTAAATTTAGATCTGTGTTGGGCTGTTGTAAACGGTCGAACCTTTCGTTCCCACTGAGATAAGAAATAATCCCACATTTAGAGTAAAAGCTTTCTTGTGAATGCATTAACTTGGTTTTTCCTGTTACTGAGCTTCCGGTGTGGTTTCTAGATGATCTGGAAAGGTCAGCAGCTCTTTAGAGAGACAGATCCATCAACCTGGGTCCTGAGTGATCCGGTTCCTCGTCTGTGTGCAGGATGGAGCTGAATCCTAAAAACACCGTTTGCCTTAAATTTAAATATAGTGACATAGGAGGAGGCGCTTCCGGGCCTCATTTGGTTTTTCTGCTCTTTCCTGGTAATTTTGCAGCCGTAATATATGACCTGAAACAACATTTGCACTGTGAACGCAATAATTACAGCTTTATTAACCCCTAATTGTTATTTTACCAAAAGGAAATCAATCAGCAAAAATCAGGATTAGAAAATTTTACCTGACGTTTTTCACTCGTGCAGAAAATCACAAATCATTTCTACAAACCTAAATCTAAAGTTGTTTGCTTTTAAACACGGCTGATGAACTCCATGATCTTTATTCCCTCAAGCATAAAACAAAACATCCTCATATGTAAACAGAACGGATTCAGCCGCTCTTTCAGAAGCAGGTTTGTGGTCTTCTACTATCACTTCCTCTGCAGGATAAAGGCATCGGCCCGGTTACCAGGACGACGACTCTCCTCCACAGCGCTCTGATATTTACAACGTTTATTCATTTGGAGTTACCAAAACCTCCCGATGATGGTTTACTAGCAGCTTCAGATCCAAAACAACTGGACTTCATTAGGTTCCTACAGATGCGTTGCTCCTCATCCCAGAAGCTCCCAGTGCTGGCAGAAAACTTCCAAGTACCGACCTCTTGAACTCCAACAACAGCTTTGACGAAGTAAAAGTTTAGTACTTTGTACTTTTCAAAGTTAAAAGACTTTCTCAGTTCAACTTATTCATTTTTACCAACTTTATAGCTTCTTTTATTTACATTATTAAAGGTTGGATTTGGTTTAGTACTTTATGTTTTGATGATTGCTTTAACAAAATCGGCATTTTCATGACGTTTTCTCATAAACAAAGCTTTGTTTGTTTCTTTGTTGCTGCCTTATTACAGCTTAGTTGTTTTAATTACTGCTCTTCTATTACTCCTCTATAATTGTGGGCACGTTTATCTTTCTGCTGTTGTTTAAAGACCAAGTTTACTTGTTTTTCAACACATCTTCAGTGGTCTCTAATTGAAATGTCGATCTCTTTGAGGGGAAAAAGTTCCGGCGCTCCTGTTTCAGGAAGTAGAGAACCAGAGGAGAGGCGAGCACAAGACGAGTTTAAAGTGGTTTAAAGGTGTGGTTCACTTGTTTAATCAATGCAGTGGTCTCCAGTAAGAGGGAATGCTTTGTACATTGTTCTCAGGGGGGAAAATGCACCGATGCACCATTACCAGGAACTAGTAGTGAGTCACATCACAGCTGAGCTTCAGACGACAGGATCTGGAGCTGATATGTGGACACCTCTCCTCTGATTGGCTAACAGCAACACGACTCTACCACTGACTCTGTTTGCTCTGTGATGTTTTATCTCCACAAATAACACAAGCTCGGAGTTCTGCTGTGTGGTGGAGTTGCTAATGCTAATTGTTAGCTTCTACTAGCCAAAATGTGCTCAGCTGTTTCCTGGACGCTAAACCACCAACGGTCTTCCCCGTCGTGAGCCAAGATGGGTGAGTCCATGAATGTCAGTGACAGGGTGACGTAGATCTGTCAGGCTTTTCTCATCCTAGAGTTTCACCGTCTGTTTTCTATCAGAAGCTAATGCAGGAGATAGGTGTAGGAGACTAGTTTCATGTTCAGCCTGCATGTTTAAAATCAAAGCGTCCGATTATAATTCAAAACAAGTCAAAAACGTTTTTTCTCAGTGAACTTGCTCTTTAAATCCAGTTTGTTGTAAAACACGTTGTGCTACACCAAGTGTTCTACGAATCGAGCATAAAGGACAGAAGTTTGAAACAGAAAAGTTCGGAGCTTTTAAACTGTCATTAGAAGCTTTGAGAGACCAAGCTACAGCACGAAAGCTCTGTGTGCTTTTCTGAATGAGAACGTTCAAAGAACAAACATTTTTCTGCAAAAACATGCAAAGTGCCTTCAATCTAAACAGACCACAGCAGGAGGCAGAAGCATTTGGTAAACGGCCTGTATTTGATATAGCGCCTTCTAGAGTCCTGTAACCCCCCAAGGCGCTTTACAACACAATCAGTCATTCACACGCTGGTGGGGATGAGCTACGATGTAGCCACAGCTGCCCTGGGGCGCACTGACAGAGGCGCCACTGGTCCCTCTGACCACCACCAGCAGGCGGGGGGGGGGGGGAGTGTCTTGCCCAATGACAGCGACAAACTCAGCGGGGCTCGAACCTGCAACCTTAGCACTTAAGTACTGTGCCACCGTCACCCCATTTTGCTCACATTTAAGGACCGCTTGCAGGCTAGCAGGGTCCTGTAGCGGGAGCTAAAAGCCTGGTGCTCTTGGTACGTTTGCATCCTACTGTTTGACTCGAGGAACTTCCTCAGGCCAAGCTGACGAGCTGAAGAGAGCTTTAACCCAGGAGCGAGGGCTCTGAGAGCAACAAACGTTTTCAGCAATTCTCTGTTTGAAATGACAAAGCATCCTCGAGAATAGTAAAAACTCCCGTTGTGCGTTTGTGGTTCTGTTCGACCTCCACGCCGACCCTGAACACGTTTGATGCAACCAGAGGAGACTGATGGAAGGTCAGAGGTCACGGCTGCCTCCAGAAGGCCTCTTCAGCTGCTGGATGTGGGTCCTGTAAGCTGAACTGAGCAGATCAGAGCCGGTCCCCCCTGCAGATGGCATTAGGGTCATGTTGGCAGTAAGTCAACACAACCTTTGTCTCCTCCACAACAATAACGCAGCCCTGTGGTGATGTTTATAAAGCCTGATTCTGTGGCACTCCCTAGTCCCAGCCAGAGTTCACATCTACTTTACATCAGACACAAGTGTGTGCTGAACAGCTGCTCTGCCTCAACATCCTGTTTCGCAAACTGCAGGACGATGCTGCAACGTGAGGGAGAAAGAACATACGTTATTACATGATTATTACTGACACCTTCCTGTTCGGATCACGGCGGAAAAGTTCGTCTTTGACAAGTTCTTTCGGTCTGAAACAAACCTAAATATCCCGCTGAACTAAGTGTTTGTCTGGAGGCCGAGAGGAAGTGGCCGGACCGGTCCCGGAGCCCAGGTGTCCGTCCGGGGCATCCCTCATGCTGTTGAACCGGAGCGGGGTCAGACCCGCAGCCGGGGAGGGAAGCTGTCAGACGGAGTGCCCGCTTACCTTCCCGTGCTTTAAGCAGAACCGTGTTGGCCACGATGTTCTCCAGCTCCATGTCGACGCTGCGCCGGGTTATAGCTGCAGCAGCACGCCGTCCTGGTGGTCCACCCTCCCGGTAGCTTCGGTTCCTAACTCCGTCCACTACCTCCGCCCTCCGCCCAGTCGAGGAGGAAACGCTGAGCTCTCCGTTTTCGGTTTCCCACAGCCCAGTCCGCTCGGTGACAGTCCGCCGCGCCCTCCGCTCCTCTGGCTCCTCCTTATGTCTCACCCCCGTCTCCGCCTACCGTCAAAGCGGCTGTTAAAGAAGTGAAAAAGGAGCAGACCTCTCACACTGTTCTTGTTTCCGGTTTCAATTTTCCAGGAACTACTTCAAAGATCTGCTTTAAACGTGAAGTTGAACATCTGAAGGAACATTGTTACGACTTTTTTTTAAGTTACAATAGTTCTGCGGTTTATACAAAACATGTTGATTAAGTTTTTTAATCAAATTCTTTACATTTTCAGTCCCTTCCGGAATGAGCCATTTTAAGGCTCTATCAATTTCAGAAAGCAAATTATTGCTGGCCACGCCCACCCATCCCCTGATTGGATGGCATAATGAAGGAGCTCAGATATCCAGGAGGAGCTCAGAGTAACGCTGCTTTTCTTCTAACGACCATAGCTGAGGAATGGTTCTATGCTAATTTTTCTTATTGTGACATCATAATAAGGGATATTTTGAAACACTTTTATTTAGGCATTTATTTCCTGACTAAAATCTGACATAACATGGATGGGTGTTTCTTTTCTCACGTTTGGAGTGAAAGAGGCAAAAGGGAGCGACCCACGAGGCAACTTTCACACAATTAATCCCCTTTAGGCTACATGTAAACCACCACTTAAACTATATTTATATTTTATTATTTTATTTAATGAATTAATTTTATAAAATACAAAAAAATGCCTCTAGTTAGCATTGCATACAATAGAAACGTCCTTTACTGTCCTTCAGTGAGGAAATTGTGTAACAGCAGAAAACCTGAGTCACACATCCATAATAAGAGTCTGTACGCTAAATAAAATATATATTAAAATCAAATTTACTACAGTTTGACTTTAAAACCTTTAAGATGTGAGTGTCCATTAGCAGGTGTGTATTTGTGTCTGAGAAACAAGAGCAGACTATTTCCAGGAAGTGGGAGGACAAATGGAAAACTGCAAATGAAAAATGGATGCAAGTGCAAACAGAACAATAAGGCCTCACAGCAAACTGAGCAGGGATGCAGAAGTGTTCAGTGGGTTCGTTGGAGCGGTGATGGTTAGAGGCTAGCAGCTGCTGGGAGGAAGGACCTGATAGCAATCATGACCATGTTTTAATGTTTTTTTAACCCTTCTGTTTATCCCTTTATCAATTTATTCATATGAAAGCCATAAAATACAACTCAGCTTAGCAATAAATTTAGTTGGTTTTATGGATGTAAAAATTCAAGCGTCAGCTGAATTTTAAGGTAAAATTCTCTCTTATTTATTTTCACCAAACCACGAAAACACACTTCAACCCAAATATTCTGTTTAGATTAACTTCAGACGATCATCTTTTACTTTTTCCTACTTTTGAAACCCATCCATCCATCCATCCATTTTCATCCGCTTATCCAGGGTCGGGTTGCAGGGGCAGTAGCCTAAGACGAAAGGCACAGACTTCCCACTCCCCAGCCACTTGGGCCAGCTCCTCCGGGGGAATCCCAAGGCGTTCCCTGGCCAGGTGAGAGACATAGTCCCTCCACCGTGTATTGGGTCTACCTTTAGGCCTCCTCCTGGTTGGACGTGCCCGGAAAACCTCACCAGGGAGGCGTCCAGGAGGCATCCTGACCAGATGCCCGAGCCACCTCAGCTGGCTCCTCTCGATGTGGAGGAGCAGCGGGTCTACTGCGAGCCCCTCCCGAATGACCAAGCTTCTCACCCTATCTCTAAGTTAGAGCCAAACCACTCTTCGGAGAAAACTCATATCAGCCGCTTGTATCCGCAATCTCGTTCTTTCGGTCACTACCCAAAGCTCATGACCATAGGTGAGGGTAGGAACGTAGATCGGCCGGTAAATTGAGAGCTTTGCCTTCTGACTCAGCTCTCTCTTCACCATGACAGACCGGTACAACGCCCGCATCACTGCAGATGCAGCACCAATCCGCCTATCGATCTCAAGCTCCAGTTTTCCCTCACTCGTGAACAAGACCCCCGAGATACTTAAACTCCTCCACTTGGGGCAGGACCTCATCCCTGACCCGAAGAAGGCATTCTACCCTTTTCCGAATCTAGACCATGGTCTCAAATTTAGAGGAGCTGATTCTCATCCCAGCTGCTTCACGCTCGGCTGCGAACCGCTCCAGCGAAAGCTGAAGATCACGTTCTGATGAAGCCAACAGGACCACATCATCTAAAAAAAGCAGAGACCTGATCCTCAGAACACCAAAACGGATGCCCTCCACATCTTGGCTGCGCCTAGAAATCCTGTCCATAAAGGTTATGAACAGAATCGGTAGCAGAATTGGTGTTGGTAGCACACTGCCCCCCCCCCCCCCACCCCCCCACCCCCCAGGCATCACCCCCTTAGCTGAAATAACATGCCCCAGGTAGTGAACTTGTGTGGCAAACAAGTCACACTTAGATGGTTTGACTTCAAGATTAGCTTGCCTTAGCTTTTGAAACACCTGCTCAAGACGCCCTAGATGTTCCTGAAAGTCTTGTCCAAACACAATTATGTCATCCAGGTAAACTAGACAACTTGTCCATTGCAAATCAGCCAAGATCAAGTCCATCAACCGTTGGAAAGTGCCAGGGGCATTACATAACCCAAAACTCAACACATTGAACTCAAACAGCCCCTGGCTGGTGATGAATGCCGTTTTAGGATGGTCTTTGGGTTCTACTTCTACCTGCCAATAACCACTGGCCAAATCCAGTGTGGAAAACCAGCATACATGTATGAGGCTGTCCAGTGCATCATCTATCCAAATCAAATTAAATCAAATCAAATCAATCAAAGATACTTTATTAATCCCAGAGGGAAATTAGTTTCAGTACACACAACAGACATACATGGGCAAGACACATGACAAGAATTGGTGACTGTGGTCATTCGCAACCCCGAGTCGCGCTACCTTAATAGAGATAAGAGGGGTTTACATGAGGGTTGGTTCAGGTGGAGGGAAAAAAGAGGCACTTCAGAGCTACTCTCCACCAGGAGGGCAGCTTTGCTCTGCAAAAAAAAACCACCTCAAACATACATGCAACAGACTTCAGACATTACACAACACAAGTGTCCACTAGGTGGGGTGGTGGGTTGGGACTCTCCTCACTTCAGTTCCTGCAGCCACAATATAAGCAGCGCATGTCACCTCAGTGTGGATAGGGGGAGGAGCATTGAGGGTTGGAGGGTTGCAGTGACCCTGGAATGTTTCAGCGGCCTTCCCACAGTCCCGCCCAGGCTGGGATAGGAGACAGAGTTGAGTTGCCATAGCGACGGCACATTCCACATATCTTCTGAGGGGGGAGTTTTCATTGCAGCCTTGCAGGCTCAAGGGCGCCAGATTCCGATTAGAAATAGTTTTGGGACCAGACAGAGATAATTTCCTCTCTGCCTTACAGTTTGTTGGTCCTCAACCTCTCAAAATCCCAATAATGGACATCTGGAGAAGGGTGTAAGCATCCTTCCTGGTGACTTCGTTAAGTTTTCGGTAATCCACACAAAACCTATACCCCCCCCCCCCCCCTTTTTTTTTTTACCAAGACTACTGGAGCAGCCCAAGGGCTATGAGAGGGCTGAATAATGTTATTGGCCAACATCTGCTTTAAATTAGCCGACACTTACTGCTGGAGGTGCAAAGGTACCCTCCGAGGGTGCATCTTGATGGCCGCTGCATCACCAGTTTCTATTCCATGTGCGATCAATTTGGTACGACCTAGATCTGTATCCCCACTGTTGGGGTTATTAGGAGCGAACAATTAGTAAGCTTCAACTTACTTTTGGATTCTTCAATAAATTCTGTAAATATGGGAATATTTACTGATTTATTAATTAATTAAGATATTCTTAGATATACGGGGCACCATTCCCCTTTTTCCGGGGAAAAATTGAATCCAAAACTCTTATCAGTCTTTCTTGAAGTTCGTAGAATCCTTGGAGCAGAGACTTCTCTTCGACACAACAAAGCTACTGGACACAAAAATCTGAATTTTATAACATTTAATTAACAATTTGTCAAATGAATAAACAGTGGCATAAATGAATAATAACCATGTGATATAATAAAAGGATGTATATTCAAAATAATGTTCAAGGTGTTTTGTGTGTATGTAGGATGTATGAATGGGGTCCTTTGTTCTCACAAAGGAGTAGTGTGTGTGCGTGTGTATGGATTCAAAATGGAGTCTTGAATACAAGATGGCTGACTCCTTTGTCTGGCTAAAGTGTGGGTGGCAACTTGCACTTTAACTTCCAAAGCACTTAGAATCAGTAGTAACTTAACCTTAAAATCACTCAAAACATTTCAAAAGATCATGAAACAACACAAAAGATTAATCACGAATAATATCTTTTAGTTTAACCACGTGGCCAAGCAGAAAACATTTAAAGATACCAAACAATGATCAATAAGCAGTTTATTCTTTCAAAATGACCCGACTGACGTGTTTGGGACGAAAGAGGAAAGCACGAAGCTACTTTTAAGCAATAGACGCGGTTTATTGCTTATTCGAGACTATAGAGGAAACGGGAGAAGGAAAGAATGAGAGAAAGAGATGAGTTTCTGATCACCAGAACAGTGAAGCGTCCCTCACTGTTTTGATTTGACGGTTCTCCGTGTTTCTCCGCAGCTTTCAGCGTCATCCGCCGGTTTGATGCTTTCTCCGTTGTTTGGCTCCACGAGTGTTTCTCCACGGCTGGACACAAAGAAAACGAAGTTCCTTTTGGGCTGAGTTTGACAACTTACAGCGTTTCTGAGAGCTGGATGGAGTTGTTGTTTCCCTCCGCAGTTCTGTGTCCTCAAACATCAGCTGGAGGGGAGCAGAAACGAGCAGATCTGATGGGCTTGCAGTTTAGTTTCCAGCAGTTCCGTGGCTCAACTTGGCACTTAGAGCTTCCGCGTGCTCAAAGAAGTCGGAGCGTTCGACAAGCGTGTCCTCACCGCCAGGTATCCTGGGCAAAAGAACGAGGTTTCTTTGTCTCATTCATGATTTATAGTCTTTGAAGTCGCGGGAAAGCTCCAAGCTCCCGCCTCCCGCAGATCGTGTTTCTGGTATTAGGCGGTGACGTCATCACAATGCTTCCGTGTGCAAAGCATCATGGGAAATGAAGTTTCTTGGCGCTGATGTGGTTATTTGCTTTTCAGAGCAATTTAAGCACAGTCATTTTGGAGAAAATCACTGCATAGTAATTTCCTCATGAGGTCAGACCCTCAACATTCCCCCTTTTGGTTTCGGGGATCGCGCCCAAAGCTCGATCGTCGGAAGCACAGGTGGGTTTGTTCCTCATGAACGTAGGTCGACTTGATTGTCGGAAGCACAGGTGGGTTTGTCCCTTAGGACGTTGGTCTCCTTGGACGCCTTTGTCTTTGGTCTTTGTCTTGGATCCTGGCGCCTTTGGTCTTTGATCCTGGTCAGGCACAAAGAGGATAGGAAACGGGATAGTCCCCAACGCGCATAACGAGAAGAAGCCACTCACGCAGGTGGTACGCAATGATGATGTCGTCCATGCGAGAGGTAGTAGTGTAGAAGGAGGAATGTCGGTGGGCGGTTAACTCCACGAGGGGACACAAAGGCATCTCACCGCCGGCCATACAGTTCAGTTTATGGATCACGCGGTGATGTACGAGGTCCATAGTTCGCAAACGCGCATTGACCTATGTGGTCCCAAGATTCCCCCCTTTTTGGTCCAAAGGGTGGATCAGGACAGTCTTTGGGCTAAAACAAGGACCATAAAACTAAGAGGTACTACAATGTGCTGGTGCGTCAGACAGAGTCATTGACAGACTGAGCTGGGCCGGCACATAACCACTAGTTTATATGTGACCAAGTAAGAAACAAAAATACAGAAAACCCAAAAAAAAACATATAACATCCAAGAAAATTCATAGCAACCTTGAGGTCTCATAAAATACATTCTTAGGTCATACAGTCAGTGTGTATTCAAAATAAAGAATGTGACATACTGCAACACTCAGATAAATATGTGAGGTAGACTAAATTGAGAACTACTCTTAGGTTTACAGAATAACAAAGAAAATGTTGCTCACCCCCTTTAGACAGGTGTGGTACATTCACGCTTGGATTCTCCCCGAACGCGGTCACGAGGCACACCGTAGGTGAGCAAGTGCATCTTATCTTGGAGTTTATTAACACGCCTGTAGGCGGAATAAGCTATCACGGCCGTGATGAGCCATCCCATCCCCAGGGCGACCAATGTGCAGATTAAAGTCGTATAATCTGTGTCAATGTAGCGTCTTGGGCGTCAAAGTAAGTTCACGCGGGTTTTGTGTGAACTCAGCAAATTTGGTTCCTTCAATCAGTAATTGTTGGTCAATTTCTAAATCGATGGTAAAGTTATAACCCTGGAAAGCGTCCATGATCTCAATCTCCGAATCATGCTGTTCGAGGTTGAGGTGATGGAGTGCCAGGTTTTTAGTTCAAGGTGGAAATGCCTACCGTCCTTTCAAATACCAATGTTCAGCATCGACCTAAACTTATAGATGTGAGGTGTCACAATTATGGGAACGTTTAACAGGAAACCGAGTTCTAATTTTTTCCAACGTGAATGGGAATTGCACTGCCTAGGCTGTACGCTAGGTGGATTTATGAAAGGTGCACAGTAGAGGGGTAAGTACGGGGAAATACGACTTTCAACCAAGCTGTCAGCGTGGAACTTACTTCCCTGAGCAGGTCCTGCATCAAATCTCTCACCACTCGTGTGTACACAATATCCTGATGTATGGTTTCAGACAAAGTCTTGATTGCACGTAGAGATTCATTAATCAGAGCAGAATGTAGGTTGACAGTTACAAGAGTACCCTGTAAGGTTTTAGTAAGTACTTCCTGTTAGCGTTCTAGGAGGAGTTTCTCTTGGTTAGTGAAAATGACGGCGGGGGGGGGCTTGGTTCTTTGTCGGTTAGTACATGTTAGTGGGTTAAACGTGCACTTCCCCCCTTTTCCATTTCCATGCATAGAACTATGTCGAGACTACGTCTACCTCCTGCGGGGAGTCTGGTCTCTGTACCCGCGGGGATGGTTTGACGTAGGGTTTGATTTGGTTTGCATGCACCCATTTGTAGACAGGCTCCTGTCTCGCTTTGGTGATGCGTAACCTGTATGCAACTGGAGAGAGTTTTGCCACGATCTCAAATGGTCCTGACCAGCAGGGCAGGAACTTCTTAGCTTTGCGTGCCGGTTGGGCGAACCGAAAGTAGAATACTTTGTCACCCACCTCGTATTCGCGGCTGGTTGTCTTTTGGTCGTAGTAGGCTTTAGCGCCTTCTACGTTGGTCTCCAGTTTCTTCTGAGCGTGCGCGAACGTAGCTCTGAGGTGTGTTTTCAAGTCTGCCACATACTGATGAGCGGTATAGGCAGTGGCAACACTGACATCCTCTGGGTGATACAGGAGGTGCAGTGGTAGAGTCATCAGTCTGCCGGTCATCATCTCAAAGGGCGTAACCCCAGTGGATCGCTGTGGAGTGGACCGTATGGCCATCAGGACCAGAGGGAGCTTGACGTCCCAGTCCTTCCCAGTGGAGCAGACGTACTTTTTGAGCATAGAGACGACCGTGCGGTTCATCCGTTCGACCTGTCCGGATGACTGTGGGTGATAGGGAAGGTGGAATCTCACTTCCACTCCCAGAAGTTCAAACAGGGACGTCATTACACTGGATGTGAAATGAGTTCCTCGGTCAGAGTCAATGCAGAGTGGAAGTCCCCATCGACTGAAAACGTGGTTAATCAGCAGTACAGCGGTTGTGACGGCTGTATTGTTTGGCGCTGGAAGGCACTCAACCCACTTTGTGAAACTGCAAGTTACAGTTAGCATATATTTGTTTCCTCTTGCCGATTTGGGAACCGGTCCAACCCAGTCGATCTGCAGGTGGGACCAAGGGAAGGTTATTCCCCTGCGTTGCAGTGGTGCTCTAGCAAGCGGCTGGGAGGGTTGAAACTGGGCACAGATGAGGCAGCCTTGGACATAGCTGTGTACGTCCTTGGACATCGACGGCCAATATGCTACTTCTGTCAGTGACGCGAGGGTAGCTTTTGCTCCGCGGTGACCTCCAACCGGAGTGTCGTGGGCGTAGGCAAGCATCACTCCTCTGTGGTCGAGTGGAACAACCCAGCGCGGCGGGCTGTGATCGTCACGCATGTAAACTAACAAATCGTTTTGTAGTTTCAGGTGCGTGAGTTGACGATGCAGGTTTACCAAATCTTGGCTTGCACCAATAGGTGGTGATGGTTGTTTAGACATCGGGCCCTTTTGGAGAAGCTCGCGGATGAGCTTCAGGTCAGGATCTTGTTCCTGCATGGTGACTAAGTCCGCGTCCTGTGGTTGTCTGCCTAGAAACACGGGTACCTCAACGGTCCGAGGTTCGTCTGCCTGTTTAGCATGGCGACGAGTAATCGCGCAGACCTTGTGAACGGCCTTGGGTGGAAGCCACTCGTCTTTGAATTCCCAGCAGGTTCCCTGGTCAGCACCGAGCTTAGCAAGGCGGTCCGCTTCGTCATTACCATCTTTCTCCGGACCTAGGGTCCTGGAGTGACCTTTGACCTTTTTCCAGTAGACCATTATGCCTTTCTCAGTGGTGAGCAGATCACACGCTAGGAATAACTCCGAGTGTTTCACGTCTCTGTTCCTGGCGTTTTTCATGTGGTTCTCCTTCCACATGGGGAAGTGAGAAATGAAGCTGTGTCTAGCGTAGTTTGAATCAGAGCAAAGGACGATTTGAGTGATGTCCAAGGCTGCCGCCTGCTGGAGGGTTATCAACACTGCAGCAATTTCGGCGTACTGACTAGACTTTTGGCCCAACCGGTAGTGATTTGGTTGCTTAGTGTCACAGTCCACCCAAACGACTCCAACCCCGGCACGGAGCTGGCCTTCGTGAAGGTAGGCGCATCCGTCAGTGTAAACTTTCGGAAGCCCTTGGCAAACATTCTCATCAAAGTAGCGATGATTGGATGCGGTTGGGTAGACTGCGGCAGGTGTGTCCAGGGGGGCCATGACGGAGTCAGAGTCACAGTGCTGGCAGCCTGCTAGCCCTTGTCCTAGTGCTAGCTTGGTGTTCTGACCATACTTGACCTCAATGTTGTATCCTTGGAGCACCATCATCCACGTCGCAATGCGGCTGTTTGACACTCTTCCTTCGCGCAGACGCTGGCTGTTTAGGAAGGTGACGGGCTGATGACACGTTTCAATGATCACTTTCTGTCCACCGATGTAACTACGAAAGTGTTCGACGGCCCAGACTGTAGAGAGGAGAGCTCTCTCGCAGTCTGAGAACTGGAGTTCCACCTTGCTCAGAGGCTTGCTGGCGTATGCCACAACTCTCATGTCCTGATCGTGTTTCTGCTTCAAAGCAGCGCTCAGGCAGTGAGAGGAGAAAGTAGCCTCTATGTAGAACTCTTTATCCTTGTCTGGGTAAGCCAGACAGGGTGCGGACGCCAACTTCTGTTTTAGGAACTGGAAGGAGAGTTCTTGGGGTCTGTCCCACACGAAAGGTGTGTCGTTCCGAAGCAGCTCAGTGAGGGGCCTCGCTGTTTCAGCGTACTCCTCAATGAACTGTCTGGAGTAGTTGCAGACTCCGAGGAAGCTCCTGAGTTCAGTCAGATTAGCTGGGGCTTTGATGTCCTGAATGGCTCTAATGCGTCCCGCTTGGGGCTCGACTCCATTAGGGCCAACCAGCAGTCCAACATACTCCACTTTGGTTCGACACCACTGTCCCTTGAGAATCGCCAATTTAGCTCCGGCGTCAGCGAGCTGTTGCAGCACGTGACGGAGTTCGGCCAGGTGCTCCTCGAAGGTTCGACTCCTCATCAAGATGTCATCGACATATATGAGGTTCCCTCTGGAAGCAGCATCTGACATGGCTTTGTGGAGGAAGATGTTGAACTCGGCAGGTGAGTTAGAGTAGCCAAAGGGGCAGCGAATCCAAGTATATTGGCGATTTCCAAAGGAGAAAGCCAGCTTATACTGGTCCGCCGGCTCAACCTTCATGGTCCAGAAGCCGTTGGCTACGTCAACCGTAGAGAAGAAACGAGCATCTCTGACTCTGGCTAGCTCCTGATCTAAATGGATCATAGGCCACCTGGAGAGAGGTACTTGTTTGTTCAGTGCACGATAGTCTATGGTGAGACGCCATTTCCCAGTCGGTTCCAGAACCGGCCAGATGGGAGAGTTGTAAGTGGAGTTACACTCTCTGATGATGTTTTTCTCCTTCAGCTGATCGAGGATCTCCTGGATCGACTCATAAGCAGCGAGGGGAATCTTGTACTGACGTACAAAAGTAGGAGGGGCATTCGGGTTCGTCGGAATGCGAACCGTGTGCAGGTTTGTGAGTCCACAGTCCAGGGAGTCCCTGGATAAGATGGACTGAAACTCATAGAACAGGCTTCTAAGCGCTGCTCTCTGCTCCTCTGACTCCAGCGCATCCGCTTTGTCAAGCTGCTGGCTGACTTCGGCCTCGAAGCCGTCATAAGGTTCAGAGGAGGAGGGTCTCTGGTGTTCCGGGCTTTCAACCGGTGACTCAGAGGGTTGAGTATTTATTGCACAAAACGTTAGACACTGACCGCCGTCAGTATCTAAGGTTGCACTGCAAATGGGTTCCTCAGGAAGGGCTTCATGCCGCTTGATGGTAATCATTTGTGAAGGGAAAGTACTGAATATGTCTACACCAACCTGTCTGTCGTTCAAGAACAACGGAAGTTGTCCGATCACGAGGACTGACAGTTCGAAGTCATGGAATGAGCTATCAGCATGCCCAAGGGCTTTCCTGCCGGCATGTGGATAGGACTCCGGGTCGGATTTTCGACCAACAAGTAGGCAGAACGATTGTTCAGCTCCAAGAGTGGCGTGCCACAGACGGCTAAGTTGAGCTCCAAGAAGTGTGGTGATGGCTGGAAGAAGGCCTGTGTGCCTGGCAGCTTCTGATGCTTCATCAGAGTCAGACGAACAGGCACTCCTTTGACCAGTGGGGGCAGAACCGTGCTGGCCTCAACCACTGCACGGCAGGCCTGTGGAATGGTCTGTCCGGACAGCAAGTGTTCACGGCCTTCTGAGCCAGGCTCAGAGGATGGTGTGGCCCGGGCCCAAAGGACTTGATTGCAAGTGTCCAGCTGGGCACCTAGTCGAACCAGCAGATCTGCTCCAATGAGTGCAGGTGGATCAAGCTGTGGTATGATGCTGAATGTATGTGTGAGCTGTCTTGCTCCAAGTTGGATAGTCAGAGAGCAGACCTCTGGCGCTTTCAGGAGCCTCTGCGGCCAAGTAGGTGACAAGAGCCGATGGCTACGTGTCACACTGACCAGAAGGGGGTCCTTCTGACGCAGGTGTTCAAACGTCTGCTGGCTGATGGCTGACTTTTCAGACCAAAGAGCAAGGCGAGCATCTGAGATGTGGGTGCAGTTGATGGTAAGACCACCAACTATGTGTGGTGCATATGGCTGCAGGCTGACGTTCTTCAGCGAGCAGAGAAAAGATGAATGTGCGCGGAGCGGAGTTCCAGGAGCGGTTTCGTGCCTTTGCAGGCGGTCATCGTCTGTGGGAGCCGTAGGGAGGGGCATGACCTTGGAACAAGGGTTTTGCGGCTCACTTATGCTGACTTCAAGAATGGAGGATGGTCGGCTGCTATCTGGGTTCCAGGGCTTAGGTGTGTCCACCTGGGCCCACAGTTGACCCTTCTGGCAGTCGATGAGGGGAGCTAGACGTTCAAGCAGGTCCTGACCAATGAGAAGTGGTTCAGTGTCTAGCTGGCAGACATAAAACGGGTGAACCAGAGTCATGTCTTGGAAGGTGATGTCCAGCCACGCCCGGTGAGTGATACACTCCCGGGTCTGGGTGTAGCTGGTGATTTTCAGGTCACAGGGCTCTACCTGGACTGGTTTCCCGAGTGACCGCATGGTGTCAGACACGCGATGGAACAGCGTGGAGCACATCAGGGTGATTTCTGAGCCGGTATCCAGCAGAGCATCAACCTGTATGCATCCACCTACGTTGGTGCTACAGTACAAACGGCGAGCATGATCATGGTTTGTTAAGTCACCAAGGAACTTCAGAAATTTAGTATCAGGTTTCTCTGGGGGGTAGATTTCAGGAGACTCCTGTGATCTACCAGTAGTGTTCCCCCAGCTGATCAGGTAGGTCCTGGCCACGCTGGGAGGTTGAGCCACGCCTAGTCATGCAGACGTTGGCTCTGGGTCTGGCTTCTTAGAAGCAGACTTTGGTGCAGGGGTCTCATCTGCAGATCTCAGCTGTTCCTTCTGTTTAGCTAGGAACTGCTGAAACATCTCCTGGAGGTCGGCTTTGGTCAAGTATTCACCTGCGGACTTGTGTTCGGGACCTACCTGTGGGCGGCGCTCCTTAAACCTTCCACTGTTCCGACCTGCCTGCCGTTGGTTTTGGTTGGGCCACTTCCTGTCTGATTGTCCAGACCTAGGCGGCCAATCAGCACCCCCCTTCCCCTGTTGAGGAGATTGGGACTGCTCTCGCGGTTTAACAGGTCTAGGTTTAGCAGATTTTGGCTTAGTGGGTGGAGCTTCTGTGCCTTCAAGCTCCAAACGCGGCTCGGCGTCGGGAGCTAGGTGCATGACGCGGTGATGTGCGTCAGGCTTTTGGGGCTTTCCGCCGGCTTCCCAAGCCTGTTGAGCGTATCTCCTAATCTCCTGAGTTGTCAGTTTTTTCATCCGACAATACATTGAGACTTCGGAGCGAACACACTCGTGCAGGTTGTGAATGAACAGGGATCTGAAGGCAGGGTCTTCCTCGAGCCCAGGGCCGTTTCGACCTTGGAAATAAGCACTTTTGAGTCTGCGATAATACTCTCTGGGGGGTTCGTTCCTCCCGTGTTTGATGGAGAAGGCCCCCATTGTAGCTGACGCGGAGTCTGCATACGTGGCGTATTCATCCCTCAACGCTCGGCAGAGCGAGGAGTACCGATCTCGAATGTCAGATGGTAGAGTTTCCATGAAACCATGCACCGTTCTAGATGTAGTTTTCCAAATTAGCTTGAGCTTTTCCCTTGAAGAGGGTGCTGGAAGATCAAGCAGACAACGTTCTATCTCCCTGAGATAATCGTCAACATTGGATTCATTGGTGTTAGGATCAAAGCGTTCTATGTCTTTAGCTAGCGATTCAATTTGACGTACACGGAGCCCTGACTCACGGTACGGCGCGTCATCCTCTGACTCTGACCCACGGTCTGTCTCAGAGGGCGCTGGATATCGCTGCTGTGCTCTGGGCTCCCAATGTTGACTCCTGGGGCCCAAATCGGGGTCCGGCATGTTGTGGCGGGCTGCTGGCACGTCACGTGGGTGTCCTGGGAGATCCTCCTCCCGGGGCACGTCTGCGTAGTGCAGCCTGCGTCTTTCAACTGGGGCATCTGCGTAATACGTTTTGTCCGGGTACGGACTGGCGTATGATGCTTTGTCCTGCAGCTGGTTATCGGCATGCCGAATACCGGAGTAGCTAGGATGGGTGGATGGTTGAGGTGCAGGTTGGGGTGCATAACCCCAATCGGCACCTTGCACCCTTCGTGGACTGGGGGAGCGGTCTAAATAGAGGTGCCGCTCAGCTGGTCGACTTCTCACAGATTGAGAAGGCCGTGAAGATGAGGGTGGTGGTCCAACCTGGGGTTCGAGGGCGAACTGCCCTCGGCCCCTAGATGGTCCTGAATGCCCTATAGTGTGTGTAGGGAACGGGGCCGAAGGTTGGGACAGA
The DNA here is from genome assembly GCF_043380555.1 of Nothobranchius furzeri. Taxonomy (NCBI): domain Eukaryota; kingdom Metazoa; phylum Chordata; class Actinopteri; order Cyprinodontiformes; family Nothobranchiidae; genus Nothobranchius; species Nothobranchius furzeri. The sequence continues at coordinate 71,231,452 of NC_091750.1, forward strand.
TAAGCTTCGTCTCTCCCCTGCGGCATGCGTCCGTCCAGAGAGTCAAGGTGTTTCCCCCCTTCCCACTGTCTGTTGTCATCAGCAGAAGGGGGCGGGGTCTTCTCCCCATCTTCCCCAGAATCGGTGCGGGTGTCGTCGTCCTCCTCATCCTTCAGACTTCCATTTCGCTGTTTTTCAGCTAGAATACTCTGGAGGTTCAAGATCTCTCGATCATGTTGGAGTCCTCTCTGATAGAGGATCAGGGCTAACTTAGCTAAGTGAACCTGGATTGGTTTTGTACCATCCGGGTTTTCTATTTGATCGATTACAGCTTCTAGCTCGACGCTACGCTGTTCTTCAGTGAAATCCCTAGAAGGGTAGTCGGGTTCTCGAGCAACCGCGACCAGTTTGGACAATATTTGTCCAGAAAGTAGGCCAGGTTCATAGTCGTGGGCCGCAGCGCCACCTGGTTGCTGGGAGTTGGTCAGTTCACTACTCTGTCCCTCCATTTTTAACAACCGAACCAAAATGGCCTAGTAGAGCTTCTGCAGATAGCTCAAGCTGCACCTTTTGGGCAGCAACTGCTAGCTTTGTAGCAGAAAAACACTAAATTAACCTTTGTGCGCACAGGTTTTAGCGTTTTAAGATTGCACGGAATGCCGTGACTAACGCCTAAAATACTATTCCTTTCAGTATTTTAGCAAAAGCTGGTGCGTTGCCGTAGCAACGTCTTACAACACTTGCAGTGTTAAATATGCTAGTTATTCCTTCAGAATATTAGCAAACAGGGTGTTATCAGTCTTTGAGTGAAGGTTTCAGTTAGTTATAATAGCCACAGTGAGTTAAAGTCGCTAAATTAGCAGTTAATTTTAGCCTAAAAGGGTTAGTCAGAATTACTTACACGCTGCACCTTTAATGAGGAACTGAATTTTAACCTAAAGGGTTAGCCAGAATTAATTACACGTTGCACCTTTAAGGAAAAGCTGAATTTTAACCTAAAAGGTTAGCCAGAATTAATTACACGTTGCACCTTTAAGGAAAAGCTGAATTTTAACCTAAAAGGTTAGCCAGAATTAATTACACGTTGCACCTTTAAGGAAAAACTGAATTTTAACGTAAAAGGTCAACCAGAATTAATTTACACGTTGCACCTTTAAAGAAGCACTGAGTTACTGGTGAGAGTTCGATGCAGCTTCCTGCTCAGCGAAATCAGCACCACTCTGTTGCTGGTTCAAGGCTGAACAACAGATTATTTTTAATTCAGGCTTTTTGGATTTATTTGTTTGTTTGTGCCGGATAGAAAGTCTCTGTGTATCCAAGCCTCACACGGGGCACCAATAAAATGTTGGGGTTATTAGGAGCGAACAATTAGTAAGCTTCAACTTACTTTTGGATTCTTCAATAAATTCTGTAAATATGGGAATATTTACTGATTTATTAATTAATTAAGATATTCTTAGATATACGGGGCACCATTCCCCTTTTTCCGGGGAAAAATTGAATCCAAAACTCTTATCAGTCTTTCTTGAAGTTCGTAGAATCCTTGGAGCAGAGACTTCTCTTCGACACAACAAAGCTACTGGACACAAAAATCTGAATTTTATAACATTTAATTAACAATTTGTCAAATGAATAAACAGTGGCATAAATGAATAATAACCATGTGATATAATAAAAGGATGTATATTCAAAATAATGTTCAAGGTGTTTTGTGTGTATGTAGGATGTATGAATGGGGTCCTTTGTTCTCACAAAGGAGTAGTGTGTGTGCGTGTGTATGGATTCAAAATGGAGTCTTGAATACAAGATGGCTGACTCCTTTGTCTGGCTAAAGTGTGGGTGGCAACTTGCACTTTAACTTCCAAAGCACTTAGAATCAGTAGTAACTTAACCTTAAAATCACTCAAAACATTTCAAAAGATCATGAAACAACACAAAAGATTAATCACGAATAATATCTTTTAGTTTAACCACGTGGCCAAGCAGAAAACATTTAAAGATACCAAACAATGATCAATAAGCAGTTTATTCTTTCAAAATGACCCGACTGACGTGTTTGGGACGAAAGAGGAAAGCACGAAGCTACTTTTAAGCAATAGACGCGGTTTATTGCTTATTCGAGACTATAGAGGAAACGGGAGAAGGAAAGAATGAGAGAAAGAGATGAGTTTCTGATCACCAGAACAGTGAAGCGTCCCTCACTGTTTTGATTTGACGGTTCTCCGTGTTTCTCCGCAGCTTTCAGCGTCATCCGCCGGTTTGATGCTTTCTCCGTTGTTTGGCTCCACGAGTGTTTCTCCACGGCTGGACACAAAGAAAACGAAGTTCCTTTTGGGCTGAGTTTGACAACTTACAGCGTTTCTGAGAGCTGGATGGAGTTGTTGTTTCCCTCCGCAGTTCTGTGTCCTCAAACATCAGCTGGAGGGGAGCAGAAACGAGCAGATCTGATGGGCTTGCAGTTTAGTTTCCAGCAGTTCCGTGGCTCAACTTGGCACTTAGAGCTTCCGCGTGCTCAAAGAAGTCGGAGCGTTCGACAAGCGTGTCCTCACCGCCAGGTATCCTGGGCAAAAGAACGAGGTTTCTTTGTCTCATTCATGATTTATAGTCTTTGAAGTCGCGGGAAAGCTCCAAGCTCCCGCCTCCCGCAGATCGTGTTTCTGGTATTAGGCGGTGACGTCATCACAATGCTTCCGTGTGCAAAGCATCATGGGAAATGAAGTTTCTTGGCGCTGATGTGGTTATTTGCTTTTCAGAGCAATTTAAGCACAGTCATTTTGGAGAAAATCACTGCATAGTAATTTCCTCATGAGGTCAGACCCTCAACACCACTACTAAATAGTTTCAGGTGCTGACCAAACAACTACGTCACGGCCTCTATTTCCTGACTGGAGAGACCTCGGTATTTTAAACCAAACTGGTCCATCAATGTATCTACAGTCCATCATCGTACCTTCCCTTTAAATGAGTCTTCCCATTCTACCTCTTCCCCCACATCAATGTCAGTAAACAACATATCAACTTGCATGCCACTCTTCAAAGTTAAAGGGTCACTGGTCACATTAATAACCCGTACTGGGAGCTGCCCTTGGTCAACTCTGCAGACAATCCTGGCCACCAGCAGGTCACAATGTTTGTACAGTGAATTTACTGGCTCCACCATTCCTGCAGAGTAATTGCCCCACTTGCTTTGAACTTGGCTCGTGGTTATAATCTCACTACGTGGAGGCACAATCATGTCAGCTTGCACCACTACCACTTGAGGGTCCGATGTCTGTCTTAAGATTAAGAAGAGGGAGAGTCTTACCCATGATCTGGCAAATCGTCTTGACCAGATATACCACAACACCATATTTAGAGGGGAAATCAAATCCCAACAATATCTCCTCAGAAGGGGTGTCGGAAACTAAAAATCCACCACAAGGCCCAAGGCATCAAACTGGCATACAGTCTGCCAACATCCTGTAATATGCATGCCACTTCCATTGGCTGCAGTGACATTCCCATCATAGGGACTTAGCCTCCCCTCCCCATTAGTGAAGGAGAGCCACACATTTCTAGGGATCACTGAGCAGGATGCCTCTGTGTCTATCAGAACATAGCTCTCACACCCACCTATTTTGGCTCTTTAAGCATTACCTTTTGGGCAGGGAGTTTGTTATAAGGACTGATCATAATTCCCTTAGGTGGCTACATAATTTCCAGGGTTTAGAGGGCCAGTTGGCCAGGTTGTCACGTTTTGAGGATGTTAGGACCCAAATATGCAGCAACCCAGGATGACACGAGGCAGGAGATGATGTAAGGTAAAATCCTTTATTTTGGGACGATAAACAAAATAAATCCAAGCAGCGAGCCTAAAGTCCAAAACTCCAAAGCTGGAGAAACAAAGCTCACCAAGAGCACGAACAAACGCTGACAGAATACAAACACACAATGGACCGACAAGACACTGAGACAAGACAGGGCTTAAATACACAGGGAGAACAATTAAGGAAACAGGAAGCAGGTGTGTGGAGTGAGGGATGAAGGGAAGGCAGGTGACAATAATTATCTCAATGGGGAAAACAGAAACAGAGGAGGGCAAATACCTAAACACAAAACTAAACAACAATTACCTAAAGACAGAGGGAAGGGCTCACACAAACTAGCTGGAGGAGGACATAGCACATACACCCACACACACATAACCACACACACTGAGCTGGGGACCAAGAGGCTGGAGCTGACCTGGGAGGAAAGATTAGAAAAGGTAACAACATAACATACTAACTGAGATGCAGACTAAAGACACATGAGGGCGCTAAAGGGCTACAACATAAGACACTTAACTGAGACGCAGACTAAAGACACATGAGGGCGCTATGAGACACAGAAGGGAAGACACAGACGCAGACCATGACACAGGTGGGTGGAACAGCTGGCTAGTTTTCAGTACAAGATTGTACATCGCCCAAGCAAAGTGCATTGTAATGCTGATGCCCTCTCCAGAGTTACAGCCTGTGATTGGAATCTTCGGCCCTTGGGTGGGGAGGGGTCAGAAGAGTAGGCATGTGGTGAGCAACGGAGAGTGTGTTCTGTGCAGGAAGGGGAGGAGAACTCCAGCCAGGCCTCAGCAGTGGATGAGTTGGCTCAAGCCCAATGCTCAATGTCAGCGTGAGGTAGCTGTCCCTTAGAAGAGGTTGAGTTGCGACCTTTCGCTTCTGTATGAGATCAGCTTGAAATACGGGGGTCTAGGCTTGTGAGGATTGCCCCTGCACATTCGGATGCTGCCACACACGTGCAGGTTGTGCTGCCGCAAGTTATGGTTCCTGAAGTGCTGAAGCAGCTGCATAATGTTCCAATAGGAGGGCTTTTGGGGGTGCAGAAGTTACAGGCCAAGGTAAAGGATCGGGTTTTCTGGCCAGGGTGGTTTAAGGATGTTAGAAATTGGGTTGGTGCCTGTGCCGAGTGTGGCTCGGGTAAATTCTGGGGAAAACAGCTGTGCGCCCCTTTGCAGCCTTCGGTTGTTGGTAGACCTTTCGAACGCGTGGCTGTGGACCTTTCAGGTCCTCTCCCTGAAACGGGGAAGGGGAACAAGTATATTATGGTTGTGGGAGATTATTTTTCAAAATGGACCGAGGCGTTCCCGCTCCCTTAATCAGGAAGCAAGAACCATTGCCAAGGTCCTGACGGAAGAATGGGAGTGCCGATTTGGGGTGCCACGCAGCCTCCACTCCGATCAGGGCTGGAACTTTTAATCCACGTTGTTCAAAGAATTGTGCAGGTTGTTGCAGATTCATAAGTCCCGGACGTCTCCCTACCATCCCCAGTCGGACGGGTTAGTAGAAAGGTTTAATGGGACACTTTTGTCCCTGCTAACATTGTTTGTGGAAGACAATCAACTTAATTGGGACGCCCTGTTGCCCTACGTCATGCTAGCCTATCGGAGTAGCGCTCACACAAGCACATTGGTCACCCCATATAAAGTTTTATTTGGGGGGAGATCGTGTTGCCAGGTCACATCATGCTGGATGTGGGTAATCGGGAACAATTTTCCTCAGTGGATGAGAATGTGACAAAGTTGCAGGAAACTGTCTACAGTTGTGGAGGCTGTGAAGCACCATCAGATGAGGGCCTCTGTGCGGCAAAAGGCATCTTATGATTTCCAAGCCAACTTCCAGTTTTATGCTGAGGGGGAAGAGGTGTGGGTACGGAATAAGGCTAGGACAAGAGGGGTCTGCCCAAAGTTGCAGCTGCGCTATAAAGGTCCGTATAGGGTGGTTGAGCGGGTGACAGAGTTGCTGTATCGGGTCGTGCCAGTACAGGGGGGTTTGGAATGTGTGATTCACTTTAACAGTCTCAAGCCCTGCACTTCTTCCTTGGCAGTTTCAGCTCCGTTGGCTGTGGGGTCCAGAGATTGAGAGTGGCGACGATCTACATGAACTGGGGCTGCCCGGAGAGGTGACGGATGGACGAGAGGGAGGCAAGAGCAGCAATGCCACCGACCATCGGAGGAGAAACCAGAGGAGGCATTGCCCAGGAGGAGGTTGGAGGAGCAGAGGACTGAGAAGAGAAGGCTGGCTGGCCTGCCTTCATCAACTGTGACTAATGTACAGACACCTGCACCATTGGTCTAGCAGGGGGCTGCAGGCCAGGGCAGGGACATGGGCCATGAGCGTCCTGTGGGACACCAGAGAAGGCCGCCCGTGTGGACCAGAGACTATAAAATGGATTTTTAGGATTTGGGGACAAGTCCTTTCGGACATAACGGGGGGAGTGTGATGTGATGTGGGGCAGGGCATGCAGCCCCAGTGTGCAGTTGGACCCAGGTGCAGGCAGTGATGGCAGCGATGACGATACAGTGGAGCTTAAAATGGGTTGTGAGTCAGTCTTTGGATGACAGAGGGAGTGACAGTTTCAAGCTGCTGGACGAGGTACTCAGGTGATGGGGGGAGGGGTCGATCGCAGCTGTTTAAGGCTGCCGGCGACAAAGATAGGTAGTGGGTGAGGTGAGTGTTTCCTGTGACAGGAGGGAAGGCTGGTCGCCTCTTGTCGTCAGTCAGAGGGGCTGTTAGACGAGCACCGTGGTCCGCTGCGCTCCCTCCCCTTCATGCTCAGCGCTCCTACCGAGGAACATCAGGTCGGAGGAGCTAATTGGCCCGCCGCCAGCACGTTGATTCCCGGGGTGCTGGACGGCGTTGGGAGCTCAGACCCCAGGCGGGTCGCCAGGACTGGGCAAGTTAAGGCACTTTCCTTTGTATAGGAGATCTTAAACGAGGGGTTTTAAAGGGAGGGTTGTGGGTTTTAGGCTTGTGTGGTTTTTAATATAATCGTTAAAAATAAAGGTTGTTGTTGTTGATTAAAACCTTGCGACTCTGTGATTACTGGAAGGTTCTGACAAGGAGGACAACATTTTTGTCCCTGCAACTCCCACTCGATTTTACAATATCAATCCAGGCAGGGTGAGAATGCCCCAACCATCACCGTCATCACTTTCATTTCTAAAATAAAAGGTGTGATGCACAAATGATGCAGAAATTAAGAATTCAGATACAGAATAGTTGTATTTGGCTGCACCATAAGTACTGATCCACTGCTGCAAATCATGACGTCAACAAAATTCTGTGTTCAGTCTCATCTGCCGTCCTGCAGGAAGTGGATTTTCCTGCCCAGATCAATAAAATCAGCACCAGAGTGCATTAAAGGTGCATTAAGAATGGAATTCACTGTTATGTCAGACACAAGTGAGAGCCTCTTGCATATGAGAGCTAAAAGCTGTTGGTTGTGTCTCATGAGCCGTTCAGGAAAAACAAACATTATAACACAAGTGACTTGTTAAGGGAATCCTAACTGTTCACAAGAAGCTAAAATTAAGTTTCACATTAATCAAAGTTCATTTTTATTTTTGGTCCATATTCATCTAACATGATCGTTTCCTGTGGATCAGCTGAAACAACTCTAGACTGAGGCGACATCTAGAGGCTGTCATCAGCATAGATATCATATATGTTAGCTAGATCTCTCACCCGCGCTGTTTTTTCAATGGACCCTGACGTCCATACGTGGCGGCCATCTTACTTCGGACAGCTGCCCTCCTCTTACACTGGTGTTTAGTGGTGCATGCACCATTTCAACAACTCTAACGTTCTCAATTTTCAACTGATTTTCATACGGACTTTTAGAAACATTAGAGACATGGCTATGAAATGTATCAGTTTTAGCAGGAAACTCCCCTTATTTCACTCCACTTTCCAGCCGTTTTCCTCTATCCTGTCAATTTCCCATTGACTTACCGTTTTAATGTCAACAATATCTGCTTCTGATGAACTAGCTGTAGTTTGTAAACCGAGGTCAACTTATAAATATAAGTTTTAAGATACATTATAACCAAGCCCCCACAATGCGGGTGAAAAATTGAGGCCAACGTGGAAAGGACAAAAATTGCAGTTCCACCCTCATCCACTAGGGGCTGGTGTCAGAGGCGAGCAAATCCTCATTGACTCCCATGTTAAAAATACCAATTTCACAGCAGAAATAAACATTTTTACAGCCTGGTTCCAAGACATGTTTTTTGTTTAAATGATCTAGTTACACTCATAACAATTCTGAGGGGGGTGAATTTTTTTCTCCCTCTTCTGTTTAAGTGTATTAAAAGCCTAAAATTCTGTATAATTAATGAGCATCAGACCCACGTGACCACAGAGCTAGCTCCGTGGAAAGGCCTCAGTAGAGCCTCAGTCTGGCCTGGAAACTGCTCCGGGATTTTGAGTCTCTGTGTTTGTGTATTATTTTTTGGATGTTTTTCGTGCAATTGTTGGACAAAATGACTTGCTGTGGCATTAATTGCACTAATAGAGCGTCCAAGGAGTCTCCACTTCATTTTTTTTTTGGTAAGTAAAATTATATTTATGTATTTTAGGTCACTGCCGAGCTGAGCTTAGATTTTAACATGTACTGTTTAACCATGAAATTTAAATGTAATAGGGTAAAACCCAGTGCATTTAACATAATGCTGCACTTTAGAAAATGGTTTGAAATATAACATGTTGGTGGAGCTGGGTTCCGACTCTCGGGAGACCGATGTTTTCCACCCGGTTATCCCCTCCCCGCAGCCCAGTCCATCTCTGTCTGATCGCGGCTTCTGTCTGCTGCGCGGGCGGCCGGCTTGTGGAGCTCTGGGATGGAAACCGATGTTTTCCATCCGGTTCTCCCCAGCGGCAGCTCTGCGCATCTCAGATCGCAGCAGCGCTTGTCTGCTGTGCGGCTGCCGGCTTGTGGAGCTCTCGGGAGACCTCTGTGTTCCACCCGTTTCTCCCCAGCGGTCAGCCCGGCGTATCTCTGACTCAGAAGCTCTGGTGTTGTGCACAGTTAACTCCAGTTGTAGCTAGGTTGCTTCGTTAGCTCGGCTCCCACCTCCGCGTTAGCTTTGGGTTAGCTTCAGGTTAGCTTGTAGCTAGTTCGACCGAGTGTTGTCATTTGATCCCAGCCTTACAGCCCCACCCTCAGCTCCACCTCTCTTCCCTTTTGTGGAATTGTCTGGGCTTGATGGAACCTGTGACACGGTCAAAATGGCGGTGGTGGCCACCTCCCATTTATCTTCAAAAATGTGTTATTGGAGTCTATGGAAACCCATTGTCCAATATTTATATGTCGATGATTATAACTTACCATATCAACTTATAAGTAAAAACTCATACCTGATTTAATTTACAGAAAATAGTAAAACAAAAAAATAAAAATAAATACACAGCATGAAACAAAATTTAAAGTTACAACACCCAGTCCAAAAAACAAACCAACTCTAGAACCTCAATGACTGAGAAAATATTTTATAAAAAGACAAATGAAGATATACAGAATATATTTTATTTACTTTAATATTTGCAAGTAATATGAACCTAATATATACTTGCTTTGGTAAGTTATTATAACATTTATATTTATTTCCACTTTCAGCCTGCAACCCATTTAAAGTGAAAGTTTGAGAAGAGAAAACTGGGATAATTGTGAGTTAAAAGGCTAAATAAACACTTCAAAAATTAAAGAGTAAATGAATGACAGACTGACAGTTATGAAAAACATGTTTATTATAGATTATACATGTTTTTGTTAATAAAAGTAACAGATCTACAGACAGATGCTAAAGCACATTGTGGTTTCCTACTGACCTGTGAAAAGGACAGCTTTTGTGAGCTTCTGTCTCACGCTGTCACACTGAAAGCTATGAGTTGCTAATCTTGCAATGTGGTGCATCCTCAGCTTAAAGAACAGGGAGACAATAGATGTCAACAGTGTATGGGAGTGAGACTCAATTCCATACGGCGTCTCACTGATGTGCTCCCCAAGCAACAAGACATCCTCTGACCCGATCCTCTTGAGCACAATGTAGACGACCTCCAGTGGTTTGATGGGCTGTGATCGTCTGCCCACTGATGCCTGGCGAATTGCCCACTCTGCTGCTCTGATGACCCTCACAGTACCTTCAGATGGGACCACAAGACCCCCGTTGCTCTTCAGAGTCAGCAAATGGTAGCTCTGGTCATCACAGGACAGCTTGGTCATGGCTCGCCGCACAACAAATCCTGAGATTACAAATACCAATGTAACTGGACAGTGTGGTTGCCTTTATACTGTACATAGGCCTATAGAACAACATGATGTCAGGTGAGACATCAGACGAGAACTATAGTTTGACCACCTAAAGGCAAACAAGTAATCATGATTAGTAAGTGTGGAATTTATTCGTTGTATTTATTTATCAGGGGGATTTGATAAGCCAGCAGTTTTTCTAAAGACTACAAACATCTTTTGTGTTTTTCTTCTGACCGCATTTTTAGGTTCTTTTTGAAACACAGGGAAGGTTTTCTACCTTGCTGATGGTTTTGATTGCGAGTCGCGACGCCACTGAGCGTCAGCTGTGAGGAAGATCGCAGACACTTCTTAGGGCAACTTCCCACTGCCTCCTTCTTTCTCCATCATTGGGAAATCTTAAACAAGTGACAAAATGTAGGCAGCTTTATTAATCATTGTAAACAGTTTACAGCCTTTTTCCTTTAACATGAACACAAAACAAACAATAGTTAAACAAAAGGTGTCATGACAGAATAATGCAATGATTGATTGACCAAGAAATCTTGAATTCAAGCAATTAAACTTTTTAAAATCACAGTTAGCTGATAGATCTTAAGCTTTGCCATCACTGTTATTTCTAAAAAGCAGTTTAAAGAAAGCAGATGACAGAGACATCAGCCTAACACAGTTGAATGTTTGTTATTGTTAAATCTTACGAATGAAAGGTGATCCCACGCCGTCGTGATTGAAGACATCGTCTATTAGAGCATCCATGGGCAGCACAAAAGTCAGGCATGCTTTTTGGGTTTCACGTGTATTTCTGTGAAAACAAAGCCAGCAATTTCTGCTATTTTAATAAACTTCAGTCTAAGTTTTTTACATTTTTTAACAAAGTAAGCCGCCTGGAAAACAAGGGCAATTTTACCCTCCGCTTCCACTGAGGTAAAACACTGTAGGTAAGCGGCGCAGCCACGGCAGCCTCGTCTCCACTAAGCCAAGTTAGACAGCTAATAAACACTAACACATCCACCAAGACAGCCATGTAGACAAACATTAGGTTTACGCACACTTCTTAGTTTCGTTGAACCATACGAACCCTATAAAAATATTGATTGTGGTCTCTCTCTCTCAACCTAACGCAAAAAATTGCTTAGCCGGGACACATTGTTCACAATTATGTCGTGTTTCAAAAGTAATAGCAGTAATTTCAACATTTGTGAGTATCCCGCATCAAGTCTATGTGTCACACTGTTTGTAATAAGGCAAACCGTTTGTAAATCCTTAATATTTCATCGAGTTATAAGTATTTTGATTTGAGCCGTGCACTCACCCTCAGCTAGAGAACGGTTAGCTGTCCGAAGTAAGATGGCCGCCGTGTAAGGACGCTGTCGACTCCCAGTTAGGGGATCTAGCTGATGTTATATATGATATCTATGGTCATCAGCTGCTGCACAAAGAAATGGATTCAAATCACGTGACCGGATAACAACGAGCACGCGCTTCTTACAGATTGAAATGGGGGAGATGCCTTTATAATTAAGATTTGACTTGTTGAAACTTAATTATTGGGCGAGTGTGCAGGGAAGTGAAGGGAATGGGCATATGTTAAAAGAAGAGATGATAACAGGTGGGCCTTGTGTTAATAGGAAATATGAGAGGGCAATAGGGAAATCGTGTAAATTAGCGGAGGACCTGAAGTTCAATCAATCATTGATTGATTGATTGATTGATTGATTGATTGATTGATTGATTGATTGAACTGAAGTTGTATGATAAAGTACTGGTTAATAAATTCTTATACTCAGTTACTCCTGTTTGGCTGTTTCCGAAAGTTTATGTAGATTTCTTTATTCTGAATTACATTTTTAAACGTAAAGGTACAGGGAATTGGGATTTTATGGTGGCGCATAGGTTAAAGGAGACTTACGGTACATTCCTTCCGATTTATACTGATGGTTCAAATGAGTTAAATAAGGGTTTAACTGGTTTTTCATTTTGGGTTCCAAGTTTATATATATATATATATATATATATATATATATATATATATATATATATATATTAGGAGTAGAACGCCCAATGGTTTGTCGATTTATACAGGGCTATTTCTTTTAGTTTACAGTGGATAGAGCAAAACAGAATTGGGAATTGTATTATTTGTTCAGATTCAATGTCGGCATTGCCATCTATCACTACGATGTCATCAGCTACAAGAAGGGATATTTTATATGAAATATATGAATGTTTGTTCAATTTACATAAGATTGATTATGTTGTTAGGTTTATGGGGTTCCAGCTCATAGGAGGGTAGAGGGCAACGAAATGGCGGATTTTTATGCTAAACAAGCTACTCGAATGAATGATGTGGTGGACATCCCGTATAGCATGGCAGAAATTAAAGGATATGTTAAGAAGATACTTATGGAAAAATGGCAAGAACGTTGGATAAGAGAGGAAAAGGGAAGACATCTATATAAAATTAGGGACAGAGTGGGTAAAATGGAAAGCATTCCAATGTGTGATAGGAATTAAATGATAATTTCGAGACTGAGAATGGGGCATACGGGTTTAAACAGTACACTCTTTATGATGGGAAACATGAAACAGGAATGTGTGGTTGTGGAAAGGATCGAGAAACGGTAGAACATGTATTGTGTAAATGTGACAAATATATAAAGAATAGGAAAATATTATCTAGACAGTTAAAGATGAAAGATAATGAAAAGTTGAATTTGAGCAATATATTATTATATATAATATATATTGGAGGATTAGATGTTTATAAATTACTAACTGGGGTTTTAAAGACTAGTAATTTAATAAATAGAATTGAATTACAGTAGAACAGTTTCTCCCTATTGCGACTCACACTCCCACACAGAAGGTGGCGGAAATGCACCTAGAAGTTGGTTGCCACCCGCCAATAAACAACAAGAAGAAGAAGAATAGCACGCGCTTCCTGTTTGCAGCTGCACGTTTTGATTTGTGCCGAGCGCAAACTACAATTTTGTTGTTATAAGAGAAGAAAACTTAATCTGAAATGCCGAAAGCCAAACAGTCAAAGAGAAGAAAGCAGTATGACTACAACTTGGACCGGAAGAAACTAAAAAAGAAGTTTAAAAAGAAGATTGCCCCGAGGATCGAACAGTAAGTCCCGTTAGCGTGTTTGCTAATCTTAGCTAACACCAGACCGCGAGGCTGACACCCGGTGTGTTTTTGTGACTAAAAACCAATGTTTGGAGTTACGGAAGGACTCGGAAACGTATAAATATGGAGGTCAAAGTTTTAAAGTGGCTGTAGTCCATCTCTGACAGACGGACTAGAAGCGTTAGCTTGCCCAACAGCGCCCCTGATTTGTTTTACTATGGGTTTTCTTAACAAAAAGCTCGAGCCGTTCTGTCCAGATGTTCCACGACACCTCGGTTTAGTTGTTGTTGGTTTCTCCTGCATCAGTGAACCGCAACAAGATCCAACATGGCGGGGCTGCAATTTATATCAGAGACAGGAATGCAATTAAAAAGTAACACAACAGATGCGGAGTGCAGCAAAACTAAAGGTGTCGGCATTTTTTAATATTGCATTTGAGAAGAAATCGCCTTCTGATTTTCATGGAGAATGTATTATCTTGGAGCCCTACTTTGAACTCACTAAGCACCAGTGATTGTGTCTTTCATATGGGCACACTCTTGTTACAATGGTGACAAAGTCAGTTCTAGCAGTCAGTTCTGAAATCGGTATCTGCCCTCATAACCAGAATCGGTGCATCTGTCTTATGTGTCGGTATCATCGCCTGACCTTAGTCACACACCTTTGAGCCATTTGGACACAGATTTCGTCTGGAGCTCTAGAGGTTTCGCCTTAAATCTCTATTTTTTGTCTCAGTCCACAGATTCGTAATGCTTGGGAGGACCACAAGTCCACGTCCACGAACCTGCTTGAGATGGGTCTGTCCTTTGACCCTAACCGGACGCTGCCGATAAAGAAACAAACGGTGAGGGTCGGATCAGTTCAGAGCTGAACCAGAAGGGGACGCCAAATGTCTGAGAGAAGCTCAGCTGTTTGTTTTCAGGTTTTTCTGGATTTTCTCTGAAGCCAAATAAATTTTAAATGATCGTCTCTGAAGACTCCTCGGAGCTCATAAATGCTGCTTTATGCTTCAGCTCCAAATGAATCACAAATTGTCTCTGCTTGAGTTTGAAGTTGATCTCAGCTGCAGCTTGTTTTCCTACACTTCATTTGACCCACGAACGATTCATTTCTGTGTTCAGAGCAGAGATGTGCTGATCTGACTTGGGGGCTGTTGTTTGTGTTTCAGCTCCCCGGACAGAAACACAGAGACAAACCTCCCGAACGCGTCGTCACCAAACCGTACATCATCAGCAGTGAGTCATGATTGGTTTCTGCAGGTTGCTGCTTTTGTTTGTGTGATGCTTCAAAACTTCAGACAACAGACGTGACTTAAACCGCCTGAAACATTCACAAGCTAGAGTTTTTTCGTCTCCCTTAAAAGGTTGTAATTTTTTTGTGCAGAGCTGCAGGAGGAGGCCAGTCTTCCAGAGAAAGACACAAAGACCTTGTCCTCTGACCTGATTGAGTATGTGCAGCACATGATCCGAGAACACCACGACGACCACAAGGTAGAGTCAGAAGCTGCATGTTCTCCTTCTAAAGGAGGTGTATTTACTGCGATGGTCTCTAAACACTGGTGTTAACACCAACATCAGGTGGGAAAGATGACCTGCTGAGGTTAAAGCGGAGCATCGGGATGGAGAATTGAGGGGAGTTGTTTGTTTTCTGCCCTGTTCAGGTACTTTCATAGCAGGTTTCCTTTACTGCAGGAAGGATGTGAGGAACTCCTGTTGACTTTATTTGTGGCCTGAAGAAGCAGCGTGGACAGGATGGGAGAAAGCAAAAGGACGAGAGAGGAGTGGGGAAACAGATGGGCGGATCTACTGGGATTAATTTCAACAATAAGTTTAATGTAATCTTTATAAAAATCACACTGGGAGTCGTCTCAAGGCTCTCCACAAAGTAAACATTCCAACTAAGTTCAGTTCATCATGTCATTTCATTAAGTTTCCTGTGTAAGGAACCCAGCAGGTCGCATCGAGTCACTGACTAGAGTCAGAGTCTTTACAGCAATCTTCATACTAAGCAAACATGCAGCGACAGTGGAGAGGAAAACTCCCTTTTAACAGGAAGAAACTTCCAACAGAACCAATGTTGTTTTCATAACGAAAACAAGGTCAGGGTCAATTTTATTTATAGGGCGCATTTACAGCAGTACAAGGTAAAACAAATCAACAATAAAAACCTAAAATAAGATGAGCACACAACAGTCACAATCTATAATAAAAACTGTTAAAAACTATTAAGATGCTCAAGTCAACCTGCATTAAAAGCCAAATCAAAAAAGCAAATCTTAAGAAGGGATTTAAATACTCTAGATTCTGTGTGGTCCTGATGTTGTTCCACAGTTTGGGACCAACCACAGAGAACGCTCTGTCGCCGCGAGTCTTGTGGCGGGTTTTTGGAACTGTTAAAAGAGCTCGAGAGCTGGACCTCATGGTTCTGGCAGGGACGTAAGCAGACAGCAGCTCAGAGATGTAAACTCGGGCCAGGCCATGGAGGGATTTAAAAACAAAAAGTAACATTTTGAAATGGATCCTGTAATGGGCCATTCCCATCTGTACCGGGTCGGCCCGGGCCGGGTAGCCCCAGTCGGCCCCAGCCTGGCCCGGTTGATTCCACACATCCTTGTCTTAAGCCCATGTGGGCTGATTCTACCCACCAATCAGAGGCTTGCTCTAATGGAAGGTGTGAATTTGCTGTCAGCAGTGGGTGTGTTGGCCCTGGTCGGCCTGAAGCAGACCCCCTCGAGAAGAGGGCTGAGAATGAGCCTTGGTTGGCCCGGAAAAATACCAGGCCACCCAGATATGTAACAACCTACGCTGCCTGGCCCGGGCCGACCCTGTACAGATGGGAATGGCCCACAAGAGACAGGAGTCCAATGGAGAGAGGCCAGAACCGGGGTTATGTGATCCCGCTTGCTGGTGCCGCTGCATTTTGGACCAGCTGAAGTCGGTGTAGGGAGGACTGGTCCAGGCCAGAATACAGGGAGTTGCAGTAGAGTAGTCCATGAACAGATGTATGACATGTTCCAGGACATTAGCAGGAAGGTATGGCTTCACCTTTGCTATCTGCCTTAAATGATAAAAACCTGATTGGACCACTGCACTCACCTGCCTTAAGATTAAAAGAACCATCTAAAAACACACCAAGGTTTTTAACACAGGGTTTTAGAAAACCAGAGCAAGGACCAAGAGGACTAACAACGTTAGATTAGGACTGCCAAATAGTAAAATTTCAGTTTTTTTAATTGTTGAGCTTTAATTGTTTGACGCTTTTTAAGCATTCCAGTAATGAGCCAATTGACCTGGCATCACTAAGTGGCAAATAGATCTGAAGGTCATCAGCGAAACAGTGAAAGGCTCCATTTTTGAGAAGTATAAAATTACCTAACGCTGGGGACACACCGGCCGCGGAAGCGACGCAAAAATGGGACCGCCTTCATTCGGCGCCCTTGTTAAGCTATTCTATAGACCACATGGGCCGCCGAAGTGCCGCGAATCGCCTCGCGCCGGCACTCCAGCCCACGCTGTGCAGCGATCGTTTCGGCGTCTGCTCTATTTTTTTCGCGAGCCGCGGGTGAATCGCTTCAATTCTGGCAGGAAGTCAAACCTAGACAAGAGGCAGGCCGGTAAATTTAACAAAACAAAGCATTTCAAAATAAAATTCCGCAATAGTCAAATGTGTTCGTAATCAGACACTGCAGAAAAACCACACAAACACACACACATCGAACTTGTGTGCGTGTGTGACCACGTGAAGGGGGTGTGGTTTTGGGTGTCTTTTCACCGGAGCAAACAGGACAGAGAGGCAGAAAGTCTGAGGCAAGCAGTTAAGATGGATGACTTTAAATTAATTATGGAAGTTGAGAAACACAAGGAGCTGTACGACCCCCGAAAAACATGACTATTTACGTACCCATTTCAGAAGAAACTGCTAGGATACAGCTGCAGAATTGGAGCGGGTTCCAAGAGATTCAACTGGCAGAAACAACTCATACCATAGGTTCACACACACACACACACACACTCACACACACGTACAAACACGCAAACGTAGAGGAAAAGAGCTGAGAAAAGGCAGAGAGGAAATGGAGGACACCAAGTGTTTAAAAGCAAAACTACAGCTGAGTCGAGACGCGCCTCGACTGGGGCGCGTCTGATCTGAACTGAGGAGCGGTGAGCAGCGGCCGAATTTCGTGAGCGATTCGCTTCTCGGCGCTTCCGCGGCCGGTGTGTCCCCAGCGTAAGTGGAGCATATACAAAGAAAAAAAGTGCTGGACCCAAAATGGAGCCCTGAGGCACCCCACATGTCAGAGGTGCTGTTTTCGAGGTAAAAGGACCCAGATTAATGGAAAATGACTTCTTGTGAAGGTAGGATTTTAAACCACTGGAGAACAACACCTCGGAGACCAACGCATGACCCTTGCCGGGACAACAAGATCTCGTGATCAAGGTGCTGACGAGCTAAAAATAGCTCTTTTGTGACTAAAACATGAGCGACTGTTGCTTTTCTTAAACATGTCTGTAATATTAACACGTTTCTTATATGAGTGCTTCCTGGAACAGTCATGCATTTGGGCAGAAGAGTGAAAGAATTTATGGTTTTAACGGGTTTTACCTGAACACGTTTCGTAAGACGAATGTTTGAAAGTCAGAGTATCGGGATTATTGTCTCTGCTCCCTGGTTCCTAATTACGGGTCCCTAACCCGTCTACATGTTTGTGAGCGTCTGCTGATGCTCGAGAGCAGATCTGGGTTATTGATATTCGTTCTGTGAAAACTCACAACGCTGCAGTCTGTGGAAAACCATTACTGCATTTAAGTAGGTGGACTTTCCCACAATCCACGTTCAAGATGGAGGTCTGATAACTTGAATAATAAATGAAACAAACACATTTCTTTATTTCTGTATAAATATCGTGTTGAATACTCCGTGCACTCCCTAAGAGTCCATTCTGTTCAGGAAAGAAAATCATACGTTTCTTTAGTGGAAATCTACAGAATGATGCACAGATCTGCATCCATACATTATCACATTGTTGTGATTATTAATAAAGTTTAGAAACAGCAGCTCAGAGGACACGTCTGACCCATCAGTGCTTTTGTTAGAGAATATTTCTGTTTAATGTTTTGTAAAATTAAAAAAACAAAATCCTTGTTGAATAAAACCCTTTTTGACTGACGAAGACTAAAACTAAGATGCCCTCCAAAAACACTGAACAGAACCTGGATCAGGTTAGAACCTACAACCATCTCCAGGGTCAGAGGTCAGCCTGGGGTTCAGATGATGGAAAGACGTCAGCTCTGGTACCTACAGAGGTTTGCAGAAGTTCACGCCGGATCACCAGAACTGGACCGGAGGAGACTGGAAACACATTTCCTGGTCTGAGTCTGGATTTCAGCTGTCTGGTCAGAATTTGGGCAGAGATGTTCTGGTCCCACTTTGGACCCCTCAGCACCACCTGAGCCTGGCTTAAACATCACAGCCGAGTCTTGTTGCTGACCACCTCCACTCCTCTTCTGATAAGTCAGACGATGAAACACTTATCTTTGCATCACATACTGTTTTCATATCTTCCAAGCTGACCTCAGGTCAGTGATCACGGCTGGGTTTTAGACCCTCGGAAAAAAAAACTCCAAGCTGAGTCTGATTTTCCCCCGGCCGATTTTAACGTGTCCTCATCAAAGTTTCATTTTTCACACGATAAATTTTATTTATTTTTTCGTAGAAAAATCTTTGTCCTTGACTTCTGAGAAGTGACTTGGCTGCACTCGATTAAACCGCTCAGAGTCTTTGTGAGGCTTCAGGGTCGAAGCGTCCTCTCTAAAGCCGACCCCGCTCTGAGTTTAGTCCTGCTGCGGCACGGAAAGGTCTCTGAAAACACAATTCATCTCGTTTTCTAACTCAAACCGTCATTAAAAGCACAAGAACCTCAGTTATTTTTTACTCGATTAAAGGAGTTTCACCAGATTCTGATTTCAGGACCTTTTCAGGACGGTGGTTTGGAATCTGTCTGGTCGGTGGAGTCCTTTAGGGGAACGTTGTTGTTGGAAATCGGAAAGAGAGAGGACTGCAGGTTCAGCAAACTGACCTTCAGACTCTGGTACAGAACATCAGCTGCTGGTTTTTCACCTTTCAGATGCTGAGCGTCATCTTTTAGAGGCGACATAATTCATATTTCAGCCTTAAAGAACAGAAAAGATGCTCTCAACGTATCGGAATAAAGCTTTCATCATCTGGCAGAATTTATACTTTGAAAAAAGTCTTCAGCCCAGTTCTTCTCACTCGTCCACACAGGGCCTGGTTGGTTTGAAGAAGTCCTCATTAGAAACTCTGGTTTTCTTTGGTGTTAATCTGACAGATGAAGGTTCTGAGTCTCCCTTCCCGTGTTGCAGAATCGGTACCTTGGAGCCGATGATGCAGCAGGTCGATAGCAGATGTGTGAACGAGTGAATATTAAAATCGGCAGCAGAGCTAATTAAGAGCTCCAGAGATGTTTTACTGATGATTTTATTTTTTAAATAACCTATCAGGTTTCATTTGTGCCACAGAAAGATCCGTAAGTTCAAGCTCGTCTTGTTTTTGGCTAGAGAAAAAGCTCTTGTCGGGTTATTTCTGACCTGAACGGCGTGTTCCTCCTTCCTCCCTGCAGGCGATGGCCAGAGATGAGAAGAACTACTACCAGGACACGCCAAAGCAGATCAGTAGAAAAATCAGTGAGTACAAGCGCTGCCACCCGCAGCACTACGAGGCCTTCATCCGCTCGCTGGCAGCGCCATGACCCACGGCTCCATAGGAGGATCCGGTTCTGGACACTCAGCTGGTAGAAGCCCGTCAGCGGATTAGAACCACTGCAGTTCTGGACCCTAAAACGGAGGGACCATAAGCGTGTCCGACTGCTGCTGGGGTGTTTTAACATCTCAGAAAAATTAATTTTCTTCTGTTGGAACGACAAAACGAGCTCATTAACTCAACAGTTTTTTTTTTTCTCAAGATGGAGAGGAAGCGTGTGTGTGTGTGTGTTCTGATATATTTTATAAAGAACTAATAATCAGCTTTAATAAAATGTTTTAGTAAAAAGCTGAATTTGTTACCTGTCTTTAGTCATCGGGGCTGCAGCGCCGTTACTAGATGTTGGTTTTCTTTATTTAATCCCTGCCGTCCTTAAAAGAGCGAGTAACGCCTAAATGAACTTGTTTTTGCTGCTAACCTGTATAGATGGTCTAATGGTGCCGTACCCATGTGTAATCATTAGTGTGGCATTTTAGTGCAACTTACTTTAAATGTAATATTTCAGCCCCAAACCATAATTCTGTCTCCATCTTCAGGTTTAAACTCTGCTCCGCATTCTCGTAGAAAAGGCTGACGGCTGACGGCTGAGCTGAAAAACGTGACGTTGTCAGCAAAGTACTATGTGGCCGGACTGCACTGGTCTCCAGGTGAGGCAGCCACACCTCCACCTGGCTCAGCCACTCACCTGCCGATATGACACGTTAGCGCTCTGAGCCGCTCGCCTCCTTGAAAAAAACGCCCTCGTCCCTCTTTTCATTTAATGATCGCGTTTAACAGGAAATCCTCCAGAATGCTGCAGAATCTGTCTGCTTCTCTCCGGGGTAAGTCTTGTGCAAGTGCGTGCTTGCGCGAGTGCGCACGCGCTGGTTAACAGCTGGTTTTTAGATTGAGAAACTCCCGACAGCACACATGGGGGGGTTGAGGGGGGTGCGGTCCACCACTGCCTCAGTGCCGCTCTCTCGGTCCGCCAGGCGACGCCTCTTTCAGAAGCGTTTTCCTAACAGGAAGTGTGGATGAAATACGTCTCCACCCAGGCCTTGACCCTCACTTTAAAGCCTCCAGGTGTAGCATTAGGATTAGTACCTTCACCAGAAAAATGTCCATGTCTGCTGCCCCCTGGTGGTATCACTGATAGTTAAATAATAAAATAACCGGTTATTGTACAGCTGTTTTTCAACGCCAGACATTAAATAGTTCCCTTTAAAAGTATCGTTTCATATCAAATGTGTAGTGTTAATAAACTTTAATTTTTCTATTGAGGAACTCAGAATTATTCAATAGTAAAATAATCAAACATTTGTAATCATGACCTAATTTAATGTTTTAATTTTGTTTTTAAAAATTCTCTTCCTACTTATTATTCAGTTGTGACAATTTCAGAATCTAAATAGTTAAATTTTTGTTCATCTACTTTTTAAACGATCTACTTCCATGAATAAAATCAAACGATTATCTCAGCTAAGTTGTTGCAGCTTTTCTGTCATTCTTAAACGTTTCTGCAGATCTAATGTTAAACTGACATTCAAAACTCTGAACGTAAAATGAAGAATTTGTGATATTTTTAATCACAGTAGAGAATAATTTCTAACCCAAGAAGGAACCTTTAAAGATCATCAGGTTATACTAAGTTACCCCCCGATTTATGACCTTTTCATGAATTATTCTTTATTTCCATCCTGGAGAGCCAAATCAGACCCAGTCCAGCTGAGGAACTTTACCCAACGACACCAGAAATAACCTTGTAGGTTTGCATTGATCTGCTGAGTCAGCAAATATTAAAACATCCCGTTTGTCTCCCAGCAGGAAAACATGTTTGTTAGGAAGCATCTTCTAGATCCTGTAGCTTGGGAAACTTGAACCTGAACTCGCTACCGATGTGGAAATAAATCTGCTCAGAGCTCATTCTAAGGATCATGAAGTGTTTTAATTGTTGCTGAGTTCTAGTGATGCACCGATATTACATTTTTGGGCTGATATCAATATTCGATATTACTATCACCGTTGTGGCCGATAACCGATATTTGCCGATACCAATATACTGACATTAATGCTTCTAAAATCAGCAGATGTTGTATAAATTCGGTTTCACGCAAACAGCTGAAGTTAAATGATAAATGCGTAAAAATGACGTGGAAACGGTGAAATGCCAAACTCCTGACAACCGTGACGCAGCACGAGCATCTGTTAACAAGTTTGGTGGGAGGTTTCCCCGTCTGTAAAAAAATCACGTAAATAATTTAGTAGTTTTTAAAATGAACAAACTAAGTTAGAAAATAAGCTGTTTTGATGCATTTATCTACGGAATAATCTATGATTGAGATTTATGGAGTATTTTCGACCAATAGAGTTACTAATATTACTAATAATATTAATCCTTCAGTTATTGATGATACAATCATCAGCTAAATGTAGCAAAATATTCCTGCAGCAAAAGTGAAGAATAAGCAATAAGTTATGTTTGGAACAGATGATATTTAACTCTAAACGTGTATTTGAAGTTTTAGGAGTGCCACGCCTTTAACGGGATTGGTTCTTCACTCAGGAGACGTGGATTCATGCCTTCTGCCCCCTGGAGGAGGATTTGTGTACAGCACTAAGTCCTAATTACATTAATGTATTATAAAATAATACAACACAACAATTATGTGATTTTTACCTGTAATGAGTGCCGACTTCCTGTTTGGACCCCCAGGCTCCCGTAGCTCTTCGCTGCTTTTATAGCACTTCTGTTTGTTTGTGTTTCTATGGCTGATCTACGTGTTTTAAACTAATCTCTGAAGATCACGTTTATTTGTTTCTTGTTCTAAATCATTCTGGTGTAAGATCTTCATGAATATTGATTCTAACTCATTCAACCCAACTGTAAAATATTGTCATTAAACGACTCGACTCTGCCACCTGCTGACCTCCGTTCTTGCCTGTAGTCTCGCTGGAATGTGCATTTTCATATTTTCCAGTAAAATTAAACCTGTTTCTACTATTTTTACCAGCTGAAAGTTGATTTTCACCAGACTTTCTGCTAAAAGTGAACTTTCGCTGAAGTTATTTCTGAGAAACTTTTTCTTTTACTTGGTTAACGGTCGGTGTTCACTTCCTGTATTTAGCTGAAACGGAGGACGCGTGAAAACTCCTTTCCCTGGGAAATGAAGCAAAGTCCGACAGTCTCAGGATAATAACTTATCCCAGGAGGAGATCCAGACTGAAATTATGGACGATCCGAAAATACATCTTTAGTTTTAGATAAAATCTGCTAAATAACCAATGCATCTAATAATTTTTCTGTTTTATTCCGTCCAGGAACACAGCGTTCTTATTTTATATTAAATCCCTTCATAAAAGCTGATGAAAACACAGAAAGAGTGGTCATAGGCATGGTGTACGACCAGAGCTACACACTAAAGCAAACCTGTAACAGGTACACACAGGTATGAGTCACTGAAGTCTTTATCTTTGAGTCAAAGCTTCATCCTGCCTCCTCCTCCTCCTTCGTGATGAGTCACACAAGCCCACCGCATCTCTTTGTGCTCCTCTTCACCACCACCACCTCTGCCTGAAAGGAGCCACAAAAGTGAGGAGGAAGAGGAGAATGATGCCGGCTACGTCCTCCAGCTGGCCTCTGTGGGAGGACAGCAGATCAGACGAGCTGCAGCAGAAGGTCGTGGACGGTGTCCAGACCCTGGCAGGATCTCCTCTTGGCTTCTTCAGAGTCCAGCTGTGCAGCCAGGAGGAACAGCTTTCTGTCGTCGGCCACAGCGTCCAGAGACAAGGCGTCATGAAGCTCCGACACGCTCACGGCGTTGGCTTTGTCCTGGAGCAACAACAGTTATGTTTAGATGATGCTCGCCCTTTATTTTCTCACACCCACAAACGTTAAGCCTAAACGTCATTTTTCTCCTCAACTCCCTAAAAAACTCAAAATAGGTGTGATGGTTCAGTAAGTTTGTTTTACCTGCTTCGTTTAACCGCCGAAGGAAGGAGTCACCTGCTGCCTAGCCGCTTCAGCTGAGGTTATTTGAGGGCTGGGCAACAAATCGAAAATTTATCGTTATCGAAATTTCTGACTCTTATCAAGATAATTAGATAATTTTCATGTGACGTCTGCAACGTTCGTGTCCTTTTAGGAAGCTGTACCGCCTTGAGTCGTGTAAAAATGTGACTCAACTAATACGTGCGACAGCCCCATCAAGTGGAAAACTTTTGTTTCTGCGCAAACCTGTAGTTATCGTCCATTTATCGTTATCGAGATGAAATCCTCAATATATCATGATATTGATTTTAGGCCGTATCGCCCAGTCTTGGGTTATTTACTCGATCAACAGAAAAAAACAAACGTCTCCATGCGGATCTCGAATGTGACAAATATTCCTTCCTCGCTCTGAGGATTGTGCATAATTCCATAGATGCGACAGAGTGGAGAAATGAGGGGAGGTTTATCCGAGGATCATTTCTGCTGGATAAATAAACACTGAGCTGCTCGTATGCTGATTTATTCCAGCTACTTTTCGTTTTTCTATCCTGGAACATGGAATGTGTCGGCAGTACCCAACATCACAGTGGCTGGAAATGTTATGGGAATTTGGGGTCATTTTAATTCTGTAAGGCACTTTGAGTCACACTTTGCTTGAAAAGTGCTTTATAAATAAAATCTGATTGTTTGATTGAAAATTAGTCCTGTTGTTGCAATACCATCTCTAAACACCAGAGTTCGCCAGTGTTCCATATTCAACCTTTAATTAACCATTATTGTACCTCCTGGTTTACGTCCCAACAGATCTGCTACCTTTACCTAGACCAGGCGTTTGGTTTCGTCTCTGGTTTAATTTTGAGATTTACTTAGAAAACAGCTGTTTGCTCCAAATGAATATTAAGAAAATGCAAAATAAAATCATTTTTGTGGCTCTTTATTGGTTACGTTTGTAATGAAGCAGAATGAATTTAATCTGTTTTTCTGTTAGATGGCATTAGTTTTTAACACTGTGGTTTATGTTTCCACCTCAGTGTCTCATTTTATAGCTAGACTCAACAGTTTTAGATCATTAATTCCCATCTTGACCAATTAAAAGCTGTGTTACATAACCTGTCAACACAAATATTATGCTCTACTTTACACTGAGCTCATTAAACTCAGGCAGGACGAAAACAGATCTCTAACCGCCGGGGGTCGGGAACGCTCCCTCTGAGCTTTGTTTTTAGGTCTGCATTTTACCTGCTTGTTTCCGAGGACGACCACCGGCAGCTGAGGCTCCACGCTTAGGAGGCGGTGCAGCTCAGCTTTAGCCAATGGGAGGCGGCTTCGGTCGGATGAGTCCACCACGTAGACCAGAATGTGAGTCCTCCTAAGGTAGTCCAACCAGTAGCGCCGCAGGTCCTCGCCACCACCGACTGCAGCGATGAAAACACAACAAAGATTTTCTCATGATGAGTAAAATCCAAGGGTCACTAAAGGGTCAGTGTTGGCCAGATACCCTCCAAACCACTGGATGTAAGAAACCAACCATTTACATTTTGGAGTAAACCCAATTCACGATGGCTGCCCCAGCTAGCTAAAAATCACAAAAATGGCAAAAGCCAGGACAATTTTACAGGTTTGGAGATTAAATTTGATGGGATAGTCACTAACGAAGAGGCCTAACTGCTCAGGTGAGATCTTTAGTATTTAGAGTTCAAGTCAACCAGATGCAAGATGACTGCCGTAGCAAACTGACCACAAAAGCATAAAAAAGACTAATGCACCACAGCCCACTCTGCTTCTTCCCATCTGGAAAGTTATCCATCAGGTTTATCAGGCATTAGTAACATCTAAGAGATTGTAAATTAAAGGAGGAATGGATCGGGATTATTTAAGGAAGACCTGAAACAAACATATTTTTAGGCCTGGTTCACAAGGCAAGATTTTAAAATGGTCAGATTATGTTAGCGCTCCAAATCAAGACCAGAAAATCCGACATGTTTAATATCTTTGAATAATGATTGAAGTGGCCTCAACCTGCTTCTGGGCAGACCAAAGAGTTCTTAACACACCACACATGGCAGGAATATCTGATAAGATTATCTTTAGAGTCGTTACTGTAGTCGGTAAGCCTTAAGATTGTTGGAAGAGGAGAATCTGATTTAAATTGTGTTTAGCTAATGTTTGGTGTGTTTGTAGCTGAGAATCACTCATATCAAGTACAAACAGATTAAAAATATCTCAACCACATATTTTCTAGTGTCACACACACGCACGCTTTAGTTAGCTGCGGTTTTACAGTAAATGAGATTAGATAAACTGATTTCAAGCGTATTAGCTACAGAATGATTTCCTGGAAATGGATCAGATGTGGTTTTCAGTCAGGGAGGAAACAAGCTCATCCTTTATGTCAGTCCTGGAGAAAACATGACTGTAGATGTTTGTCAGTGAGGCTCTGAGTGGAAAACAGCCAAAGAAAAACACATTTTTCTTCATAAAATCACTTACTTCTCTTTCTGACTGGAACAAACTGCTCCCGGTGCTGATACTTTATTCACCCGTTTGTCATTCGTGAATATTTTTGCAGCTTAGGCTTTTTCATCATGTTTTAAAGATGAGACGAATCAGTTGGAACGTAAAATAACCTCTAATGCTGACCAGAGGAAACTTGCATGGAAGTAAGGAAGGTTCAGATCCTCAGTGGCCAATCCAGTCGCTGCTCACCGGCCAGCGGGTGGGACTCTGGGCCCTCAGCGAGGATTCATTAGAAAGGGTTGCTAGGAAACTAGGCTGTGATGTACCTCCAGCTGATGTGATGTGGCAGCAGTAAATACCTACTAACCAGAGGCGATGAGGAGTCTGGAGCTCAGCAGGGGGCGCACACACACACACATACTGAGTCATACGGGGGTGAAGGATGTGGGCGTGTTGGAGTCACATCGAACACCAGCTTTTTCCTGCTGACTGTGACCAAAGCGCTCGTCTGAAACATCGTCAGCAGCTCTTACTTTACGAGGAGCAGCAGGATCCAGAGTCCAACAGAACTGAACTTTGACATGTTCCACGTTCGTCTCCGATACGTCGTGCTGTTATCTAGCAGCAGCTCTGCTGTCGTCCAACATTTGAACCCTGATGTTTACATTTTTATCAAAATGCTGAAAAGGGTCAAAAAGTCACATCTAAATCAGTGAAGAAAGTGAAGAAAATTAATCCCCATGAATGGAAACCCCTTTAGATTACCATGACCTGGATGATTCTCCTCCTTGAACCGTCACCTTATCGTGGTGGAGGAGATTGAGTGCCCTAATGATCCTAGGAGCTATGCTGTCTGGGGCCCTTTGCGCCCCTGGTAGGGTCTCCCATGACAAATTGGTCTTAGGCAGGGGCGGCGTTAGGCCCGGCTACTTGGGCTGAAGCCCCGGATGTTTCATGATAAGCCCCGGATCTAAATCGCGAAAGCAACATGCAGTACCAAAGTCCAACAGAGAGGGAGCAACTGGCAGTAGTTTGTATACAGCCTGCCTGAGCCTCCACTACTGAAGAAGAAGCCCTTCAGCAGCCGGCTTCTTCTACAGTCTCTGCCTGAAACGCATGAGTGAAGATGGACATAAGGACGTTTTTTAGACAAAAAGTACCACGACAGAACCCCAGCTTTGATGAGACTGGTGTTGACTCAGGTTTGTGAGTCTTATTTGAAAACATTTGTTGTGCTGCTGGTTTGCCTAAAGTTAGCTTATCAGGTAAAGTTGTTGGAGAAAGAAAGGGAATATTTACTATCATCTCACACTAAACACTAACAGGAACAATACTCTGCCCTGAATATGCTTAATATGTAGCTTCAGATTAAAAATTATGTGGTACAAGACATATATATATATGATGTTGACTAGTGCGTGTCATGTGTGTGCGCGTGTGTGTTAAGCCCCAGATCTTCTTCAGTCCTAAATCCACCCCTGGTCTTAGGTGAAGAGTGAGACAAAGAACGGTTCAGAGGATCTTTCGTGAATGTACAATCAAAGAGTCAGAGGCCGGGCCGGGTACTCTGACAAGGAAACTGGTTTTTGGGACATGGAAAGTCACCTCTCTGGCGGGGGAAGGAGGAGGAGCTTGAGGCAGAGGTTGAGCGGTACCGGCTAGATCTAGTCGGACTCACCTCGACACATAGCATTGGCTCTGGAACCCAAGTCCTTGAGAGGGGTTGGATACTCTCCTTTGCTGGGATTGCTTTGGGTGAGAGGCAGAGGGCTGGGGTTGGCTTTTTGTTAGCCCCAAGACTGTGTGTTGGGGTTTACCCTGGGGGATGAGAGGGTAGCTTCCCCGTGCCTTTGGGTCGGGGAATGGGTCCTGACTATTGTTTGTGCTTATGGGCCAAATATCATTTCAGAGTACCCACCCTTTTTGGAGTCCCTGGGACGAGTGCTAGATAGTGCTCCATCAGGGGACTCCATTGTCCTGCTGGGGGACTTCAATGCTCACATGGGCAATGACAGCTTGACCTCGAGGGGTGTCATTGGGAGGAACGGCCCACCTGATCTGAACTCGAGTGGTGTTTCGTTATTGGACTTCTGTGCAAGCCGCAGTTTGGCCATAACGAACACCATGTTCAAACATAAGGATGCCCATCAGTACACTTGGTACCAGGGCAGCCTAGGTCACAGGTCGATGATAGACTTTGTAGTCGTATCATCTGACCTGCGGCCATATGTTGCTGAGGCAAAATCTTGGGCGTGGGAGGAGTTTGGTGAGGCCATGGAGAAAGACTATCGATCGGCTCCAAAGAGGTTCTGGCAAACTGTCAGGCGCCTCAGGAGAGGAAGGCAGCAACTCGCTCACAATGTTTACAGTGGGGATGGGGAGCTGCTGACGTCAACTGGGGCAATAGTTGGACGATGAAAGGAATACTTTGAGGAGCTCCTCAATCCCACCCACGCGCATTCCGAGGAGGAACCAGAGCCGGGAGACCTGGGGATGGACTGTCCAATCTCGGGGGCAGAAGTTGCTGAGGTACAGCGGCGGAGCCCCGGGGGCAGATGAGATTCGTCCTGGGTATCTCAAGGCTATGGATGTTGTAGGGCTGTCGTGGTTGACACGTCTCTGCAACATTGCGTGGTCATCGGGGGCAGTTCCTGTGGAGTGGCAGACCGGGGTGGTGGTCCCCATCTTTAAGAAGGGTGACCTGAGGGTCTGTTCCAACTATAGGGGGATCACACTCCTCAGCCTTCCTGGAAAGGTCTAGTCCAAGGTACTGGAGAGGAGGGTCCGATCGATAGTTGAATCTCAGATTGAGGAGGAGCAATGTGGTTTTCATTCTGGCCGTGGAACTGTGGACCAGCTCTATACCCTTGTAATAGAGCCCTGCACTGAAGCCCTAGGCCCGAGGGCCGTCGGGCCGGGCTTCGGGCCAACGACTGTGTAATTACCTCGGACACGGGCCGGGCCGGGCGCCTTTATTTTTAATCGAATTCATTAAAAAAAATTGAAACACTTAAACCAGGGGTCGGCAACCTGTTCCCATCAAAGAGCCATTATTACCCATTTCCCACAGTAACGAAAACACCGCAGCAGCCGCGGCGTTGTGGGCGGGGCCTACCCTCAGACAGCAGAGAGCTGCTCACAACAGGTGACAGCAGCCGGTACCGGTCGCTTGTGTACGTCAAAGTTATCTTTCATAAGAAGATAATCAATAAAACGATTTATATAAAGTGGATCCAGAAGTTGTAGCCCATCTCTGCCTACAATATTTTGATATTTTTCACCCTGTTGGTGGTTTTACTAAGCAGGTGTCACTTTTGTCATATGTTTCTTTTTAAAACATGTTTAGACTGTTCAGAATACAAATCCAGGCTCTGTCACGTTTGATTTTTGTAATTAAACTTTGTAGGTGGGGAAGGTCAGAAAAGGATCCGATCATTTTGTTTTTCCCTCGTTTACAGTGACGGAGATAACGGCGCAGTGCGCCTGGCTCTGGTGTTAATCAAGTTTAATTTGATCTATTTTCACAAGAAAACAGAACAGTTAAAAGCAGGGCTTGTGTTGACCGCACAGTTCCCGTATTTGACCATTTATTTTGACGGAGAAAGAATAGAAAGAATTACCCCGACGCATGCAAACGAACTGACATTTTATTCTACGCAAATC
Organism: Nothobranchius furzeri; assembly: GCF_043380555.1. Lineage (NCBI taxonomy): Eukaryota > Metazoa > Chordata > Actinopteri > Cyprinodontiformes > Nothobranchiidae > Nothobranchius > Nothobranchius furzeri. Next base: position 71,261,489 of record NC_091750.1, read on the forward strand.
GCAGATGTATAGCTAAATCACTCAAGAAAAGATTCCCATCTGAACATCTGAGCTGGACAATGCTCAGCGCAGCTCGCTGTCAGCGTGTACATAAGGTACACAGCGAGCTGAAGATGTGGAGAGGGGCTTGGAGCACGTCGCAGAACCAGAGCGCATGCGGGAAGATTCCTCCGACTGAATTCAGTCAGGGGAATCTTCCCGCTGATCTGAATCTGATGCGGCTCTCTGTGCTTGTAAAATAATGAATGGATATTTAAATAAAATGCTTTATATTTTACTGCAATAATTTTACATCTGTATGCTAATTCTAAATGTAAAGATTGTCTGCGTAAACCTGAACAGGCCCAACCCGGTCTTACTGTGAGACCGGGTTGATGGGTCACGCTTGTGCGTAATCAAAGGCGCTTTCTGAGCTGAAGAGGATGTGAGATTCTGGGATTCTCCTCAGACGGCTCCTGGATGCGTCGCAACTTTGGAGACAGGAACAAGCGCTATTCAGCCAAAGTTTCATAATCAGGGAACATTTTCTAAGTGACAAGTCTCTCTGAGAGACAGGGTTTGGAAAACACTCGCTTCAGTGGGAGGAAGCTTCCCGCATGCGCTCTGGTTCTGCAACGCGCTCCAAGCCAATCTCCACAACTTCAGCTCGCTGTGCACATGTGCGCTGAGCAGCTCAGATGTTCAGATGGGAATATTTTCTTGGGTGATTTAGCTACATCTGCGATGTGCGTAGAATAAAATGGCAGTTCGTCTGCATGCGTTGGGGTAATTCTTTCTATTCTTTCTCCGTCAGAAAGAATCCTGAAAACCTTTTCAGGCCGGGTCGGGCTGGGGCTCCACCCCCTCGGGCCGGGCCGGACACAGGCTCAGATTTTAGGTCCGTGCAGGGCTCTACCTTGTAAGGGTGATGGAGGGGGCATGGGAGTTTGCCCAACCAATCCACATGTGTTTTGTGGATTTGGAGAAGGCTTATGACCGTGTCCCCAGGGGCACCCTGTGGGGGACGCTCCAGGAGTATGGGGTGGGTGGCTTTCTGTTAAGGGCCATTCAGTCCCTTTACCAGAGGAGCGTGAGTTTGGTCCGCATAGCCGGTAGTAAGTCGGACCTGTTCCCAGTGAGGGTTGGACTCCGCCAGGGCTGCCCTTTGTCACCGGTTCTGTTCATTACCTTTATGGACAGAATTTCTAGGCGCAGCCGTGGTGTGGAGTGTGTTGAGTTTGGTGGCAGGAGAATCTCGTCTCTGCTTTTTGTGGCTGATGTGGTCCTCCTAGCTTCATCCAGCTCTGACCTTCAGCTCTTACTGGGTAGGTTCGCGGCCGAGTGTGAAGTGGCTGGGATGAGGATCAGCACCTCCAAATCTGAGACCATGGTTCTCGACCGGAAAAGGGTGGCTTGCCAACTCCGGGTCGGGAGAGAGGTTCTACCTCAAATGGAGGAGTTTAAGTATCTCGGGGTCTTGTTTATGAGTGAGGGTAGGAGGGGTCGGGAGATCGACAGGCAGATTGATTCAGCATCTGCAGTGATGTGGACGCTGAGCCGATCTGTTGAGGTGAAGAGAGAGCTGAGCCGGAAGGCGAAGCTCTCGATTTACCGGTGGATCTACTTTCCTACCCTCACCTATGGTCATGAGCTTTGGGTAGTGACCGAAAGAACGAGATCACGGATACAAGTGGCCGAAATGAGTTTCCTCCGTAGAGTGGCCGGGCTCAGCCTTAGAGATAGGGTGAGGAGCTCGGACATTCGGGAGGGACTCGGAGTAGAACCGCTGCTCCTCCAGATCGAAAGGAGTCAGTTGAGGTGGTTTGGGCATCTGGTCAGGATGCCTCCTGGACGCCTCCCCGGGGAGGTGTTTCAGGCATGTCCTGCCGGCAGGAGGCCCCCGGGTCGACCCAGGACACGTTGGAGAGGTTACATCTCCAATCTGGTCTGGGAACGCCTTGGGGTCCTGCTTGAGGAACTGGTGGAGAAGGCCGGGGAGATGACGGTCTGGTGCTCCCTAGTTGGGATGCTGCCTTCGCGACCCGGGCCCGGATAAGCGGAGGAAGATGACGACGACCTGGATGACTGAGAGCCTTCATCAGCCCCCCCCCCCCCCCCATGTCAACACTAAACTACAAGACCAATATCCTGTCACTTAATTTAATAAAGTAATGACAATAATCTCATGATTTCCGGTTTCAGTTCATTAACTGTCATGTTGTTTTAGTCATCAGTGGCAGCCATCTTTATTCAGGTTGATCCCAAAAGCTACTCAGCTGTAGACGCTCATCCAGATATCTATTTCTGAGAGTTTCATTAGAATCCAGGCAACTGTTCAGAAAAGGCGGAATAATTTAGGAATGATAACAGGTTAGGATGGATGTTGTAATAAAGACCTGCTGAGCAGCTCAGAGATTCGCACGCGACTGTTGAGCTTCCTAAAGCTGCAGTACAAAGTCGGTTTATTCACCAAACGCCAGAGGAGAGAATACAACAGGCCCCGCCCCTCTCACAACAAAGCTCCTTTAGCCACGCGCCTTTAACCAGGAGAGCTCTGCTGACTCACATTGATTATGGTTGAAGACAGGAACAACAAAAACGTATTAACTGTTTTTGAAGCAGTTCAACAATTTCTTATAAATAAAAATGTCTGAATCATTATCATGTCAGCTTCTTCTAATGTAATTATGAAGTAATGTGGATGTAGAGAAATCCATCCATCCATTTTCTATGCCCGCTTATCCACGCAGGGTCCTGGGGGGGCTGGTGCCTAACTCCAGCAGTCTCCAGGCAAGCAGGTGAGGTACACCCTACAGGTTGCCAGTCCACAGAGACAGTCCACAGAGACACACAGGACACACACACACACACACACACACACACACACACACACACACACACACACACACACACACACACACACACACACACACACACACACACACACACACACACACACACACCTAAGAGCAATCTAGAAAGGTCTGACAGTCATGTCTTTGAACCGTGGGAGGAAGCCGGAGAACCCAGGCCTGCACAAGAACATGCAAACTCCATTCAGAGAGACCACAGGCTGGGATTTGAACCCAGGACCTCCTTGCTGCAAGGCAACAGCGCTAACCACTTTGCATCACATGTTAATTACCATGTTAGTTAATGTGTTAATTAACCCTTAATAATCATTAAAGTAATCATTTATTATGGTTGTGCATTTGCAGCAAATAAGCAATAAGTAACAGCTAACTAATGTAACCCGGTACTTTGGATGTTACTTGTCATGTTCTGCAGGTGGAGGTGGCAGACCATGTGTGGTGGTGGGTTTCAGGAGGCAGAAGAGCAGGCAACGGATGAAAAAATAAAAATGGTTTAATTGTAGACTGGGAGCGACAGGACAAACGAACATGCACAAAACAACAATGATCCGACGAAGACAGCAACGAGGAGGGAAGTATAAATACACAAGGGAATCAGGAACACATGGGCAGAGTAATGAGGGACAGGTGAGAACAATAAGGGTAATCAAGGCAGGAGAGACACAGTCAGGGAGGCCGGGGTGGATCATGACATTACTTGGATGGGCATTAATAAACAATTAATAAATGTCTCACTAATGCTGTACTGTTTGTCACCAGGAAGCACTTACCTGACCTTAGGTAAGGTAAAAACATTGATCCCATTTGTAAACACTTTCTAAATGCTTAATAGACTCCTAAGCATTACTTAACCATAATTAATCTTTAATAAATTATTTTGACCCTTATTGTAAAGTGTAAACATTCATCTATTTATAAACACTTTCTAAATGCCTAATAGATGCATTAGCATTACTTAAGCATTACTTATCACTACCTAACCGTAGTTAAACATTACCAAATGAATTTTGGACCCTTATTGTAAAATGTAAACATTTATCTATTTATAAACACTTTCTAAATGCTGAATAGATGCCTAAGCATTACTTAAGCATAATTTATGATTACTAATAGAATTTTGGACCTTTATTGTAAAATGTAATTCAGTAATAGACTTTAGTTACCTGCTTAATAATGCATTAAATAACATGTTTAGTAATGCTATGTAATGCATAAAAGCAGTTGTTAACACTTTATTTAATGGTTTATTAATGCTTAATAATGCACTAAGTAACATAAATAAAGGGACCCTTATTGTAAAGTGTTGCCAACATGGGTTCTTGGTCTTAGGACCAAGGGTTGGAAAGACACCTTACATTCAGTGAAAAAACAGATGAATAAAAATAAGAAACAAACTCACAGGTGAAAACATTATCATCACCCTTTCACCTTCTAGCGGTGGGAAGTGAATTTCTGGAAGAAATGGAATATTATACGCTTTATACAGCTTTACGTTGAGGATCTGGAAGATGTTTGGATTCAGGGTTACCGGGTTCCTGCCTCAGAGATGGTGGCTACCTGGTGTAGCAGAAGCTGCTGGCAGGCCTCCCTGAACTCAGAGGAGGTATTTGCCATGCTGTGAAGTCTCAGACGTTGCTTGAGATGAATCACAAGCTAGATGCTCTGAGCAGTAATCTGGCTGCGTTTTCAGCATGTAGAACGGAAACCAACTTGGAGGGAGTTGCAGCTCGGCTGGCTGGGAACTAAACTCCGAATTCAGCTGTTTGGTGCCCTTGAGGTTGGCAAGGACTGAAAGTAGAGAGGAAAATGAATCTGCCAGCTCCAAAAATATTCTGTTATCTGACATTGGCTCCCCTACGTGGCCTTGAAGGCCGAACAATTCAGAACTCCATCTGGAATGGATACATAGACGAAGCTCCACCCACAACTCGTGGATTTATTTTATATGCGCTTTTATGTTTGAGGAGTTTTTCCTGAACCCCAACTCTTCCCCCGTCAGAGACAGCGTGGACCTGTTTTCCCTCCCTGATGTCACCCCATTCCTCATCTCTTTTCCCATCTGCAAAGGAGCGCTGTGACGTGGCTGCTCCCAAAGCCTGCCTGAACCTGTTTCGACTGAGTTTGTTTCTCCAGGTCGGGTTCTGCTGTGAAGTCGGATTTCCATGTGCCAGGACGCTCGCTCAGCGACAACTAAGTTGAGTCTGATTCGTAAGCGAAGCACTTTTGGCCCAAAACACACAAACGTTTAACAAATATTAAGCGAACATTTTGCTGCATCATTCAGCCGCTAACACATTCAGCTAGTTCATGCATTTATTACATCAAGACTGGATTACTGTAACTCATTACTCTCAGGAAGTCCACAGAATGTAGTTAAAAGTCTTCAGCTTGTCTAAAATGCTGCAGCTAGAGTTCTGATGAGAATTAAAAAGAGAGATCATATCTCTCCTGTCTTAGCTTCCCTACATTGGCTACCTGTTAAATTCAGAATAGATTTTAAGATCCTCCTTCTCACATATAAAGCTCTTAATAATCAAGCTCCATCATACATCAGTGATCTGATTGTTCCATACGTTCCTAACCGAGCACTTCACTCTCAGACTGCAGGTTTACTGGTGGTTCCCAGAATATCTAAAATTAGGATGGGAGGCAGATCTTTTAGTTATCAGGCTCCTCTCCTGTTGAACCAGCTCCCAGCTTTAGTCCGTGAGGCAGACACCTTGTATACTTTTAAGACTAGGCTTAAAACATTTTTATTTGATAGGGCCTATGGTTAAAATCTGATGTTAGCCTAAATCTGGACAAGTGGGGGAGTAGAGGGAGGTGGAGTATACAGTCGGTAAAGACAGCTCTCCCTTGCCCTGCCTCCAACATGCCTCCATCTAAAAAGGCTAGGTTATCCAGAGTTATCGCTGTAGTTATGCTGCTATAGGCTTAGACTGCTGGAGGATACACTGGCCACTTTTCACACTCTACTACTTTCTTCTACAATCTGCTCTTTAACTGTATTATTTCCTGCTATTTCAGCTATTAACTTTATTTTTTCTCTAAGTGTTTTTCTCCCCAGAAGAAGCTACAATGATGTTCTGCTGAGCTGTGGTGGCCTCATAGAGGGGGCCATCGACTAGCACACTGCTGCTAACCACTAAAACATTCTCCCTCTCCTGATAATAACTTTTTACTCTCTTTGACATTGAATGTGCTACTACTAGTTTATCCGTTTAATTATAGATCCACTAGGATAAATACAATAAAGTTTATCTCTCACCAAATAGAATATTTACTAAGAAGTCACAATATAACTATAGACACATTACTTTGTGTGTGTGTGTGTGTGTGTGTGTGTGTGTGTGTGTGTGTGTGTGTGTGTGTGTGTGTGTGTGCGTGCGCGTCTGCGTGTGTGCTCTGTCTTCTCCATCCTCAGTGAGTCGTGGAGGATGGCTGCTTATACTGAGCCAGGATCCTCTGGAGGTTTCTTCCTGTTAAAAGGGAGTTTTCCTCTCCACTGTCGCTATATGTTTGCTTAGTATGAGGATTGCTCGATGCAACCTGCTGGGTTCCTTATATAGGAAACATTATTTCTGATTGGCTTAATGAGCTGACCTGTATTGGAATGTTTATTATGTGAAGTGCCTTGAGATGACTCTTGTTGTGATTTGGCGCTTTATAAAGTTGAATTGAATAGTCTAAAGTGGAACATGGAGGCCCTCACCTTTACACTAATTCTAAACAAGATGACGGGACGTTAATTCAAATCTCAGAATCTGCTCAAGAGAAAGTGGTGTCAGCACCTCTAAATAACCACTTAGGGCATAGACGATTTTAATTATTATATTTTCTGAGTTTTTACTAGGGAACTTTCTCTTCTTTCTTGCTACGTCTGGTCAGCAGGATTTGTGGAGAAGTAAAATTGCCTCTTCTGTCTTTTCTGCATCTTTTTTGTGTCACAAAACATAGAAGAACAGCAGATTCGAGTCAAGAAGCTATGATTTCTGCCAGGGTGACTCGTAAATACAAAACCAGTAAAAGAGTCGGAAAAGTCTAAAGAAATCTGGAAGAGCTTCAGAACGTCTGATTAAAACGACTTAGAGGAATGGAAACATGAAGGATCGGTTCACTCATAACTTAGTCTTCATGTTTGTCCCACTGGAGAAGATATAAACATTTATTCTGATCTCAGCCATCCCGGGCCGTGTTCCCTTTCTGATCCAAGGCTTTTATCTGAACACACCTGTCAGCCTGCACGAGCCTCACAGAAACAAAACTCTGACATTTCCCTCTCAGCCTCTGGAGCTTTGTGTGGGCGGTGAGATGAAAAACAGATTAATGGTTCAGATCATGATTAAATCAGCTGCAGAGCATGACACGTCCCCCCCCCGACCTGATGCAGAAGCTCCAATCATCTACTCATTATTTCATTCTTAGTGGAAAGGAAGACCGTCTGACTAAACGGGAGGCCGGCGTTGCTTCAACTCCTCATAATTATTGGATCAGATGAAGGGATAAAAGCTTTGCTGCTGAACAGAAGCAGATTCTTTGGTTCTGAGAGGCTAAACAGGTCTTACTCTCCAGAAAGTCCAGCTGACAGGCGGGAGCTTCCAGGCTCATGAAGTTGAAGCCGCGAGTGGGTCTGCAGCGACTTCTCTTAGTGACCGCCTCCCCGGGGTTCAGACCCTGGAGCATGCTGCTCTTCCCAGCACCGTCCAGACCCAGAACCAGAACCTGACGCTTCTCCCGCTCCTCCTCCTCCTGCAGGCAGACGAAGGACCAGATTTACTCGACAACAAGGAATGAGATCAGCCTTGATGTTAACTGTTTTAGACATTGCTGAGCTTTTCAAACCACAGATGAACACCGATGTCCCTGCAGAGGGTTTTTAATAATAAAATCTGTTTTTATTTGGAGAAAAGGTAATTTGGGACGTAGTTCCACAAAAACCCAGACAAAAGGTCAACGCCTTGATGAGAACAAAACTAAGATTAACAGAAAAGTTAAATCTGCTGTCAGTGAATCAATAGGGTATCCATGGTAACCAACATTTGCTTGATAGGATCACCGTAGGAACCACCGGTGGCTCATTAGGATCATCCCGGTAACCAACAATGGCTTACTCAGGACTACAGGTCGACCGATGTTGGTTTCATTGCCGATTCTGATGCTGATGTGCAGGAGTGGACTGGGACCAAAATTCGGCGCTGGCATTTTTACGAATCGTCCGCCCTCCCCATTGGGAGAGCGGTGGGGGTGAGGGGTGTTGCCGCCTGCGGACCTGTCTCTAGGCCGAATGTGAGATCCAATATGGACTGGGACTGTTAAATTACAAGCAGGGCCAGACCGCTGTGACCGGGAGCCCTGGCCTTCCAGATCAGCAGGACATTAGCTACATGCTAACGCGGTAAAACAACTCCTACGTCATCGCTCTACTGCGTTTTTCTTGCTAAAAACGACTGGAAAAACTGTAAGCTTCAGGTTACCATGTAGCTAATGTTCTGCAGATCACCAACTGTGGAGTAGTGTCGGTCCAAGCTGAGCAAGCAGCCCACTTGGCTAAGCGGCCCACCGGGACAGTGCCAGAATGCCAGAATGGCCAGTCCACCCCTGCTGATGTGTATGAGACATGATCAGCCGATGGCCGATACAATTTCTGTAGCCAAGAAAAGACGTTTTCCACTTGCTTGCAAAAATGTCAATAATCACATCAGTTGGTAGACAGTTTCTGTAGCTGATTCAGCTTTTGAACACTGAATTTATGCACTGCTCAGTGTTTAAGTCAGAAATCCAAATAAAGTTTAACTGACCAAGTATTAAATGTTCAGAACCGGTAAATAAAAAGACATTTTAGTTGAAAATAATTTTAGAGAACGTTTTATGCAGATGTTATTTAGGAATGACAATTCGTTTGCGGTGCCTTGGTCTGCCTGAATGTTCGTGGCTCCCGGGTCAGGGGGTTTAAGATTTTTGGCGTCTGCCTGATCAATCTCGGTGGCTGCCTGGTGGGGTCTGGTTCTCTGGGCTCTGCTGGGTCCCCAGCGGAGGTGCTCGCCCCTGGATCCCGGGTTGTGGGTCCCAGGCTCGGCCGGTTAGGGGTTGGGAGGCTGCGGGCGGGCCTGTGGGCTTGCCGCTGATATCTCCCGGGATTCTGCCGGCTGCTGGCTGTGGCCCCCCGGGGCGATCCTCTGTGCCTCTCGAGGGGGGCGGGGGCCTTTCTGGTTGCAGTCTCCTTGGGGTTCCTGTGTTCTGGGGCAGCGCCTGGATCTCTGGGACTTGGAGCTCCCTTCGTCTCCTACACATCTTTGGGGGGCAGCTCTGTGGCCCCTCACACTCTCTATAGAGCTCCGGACATCACGTGACTCTCAGAGTAGACGCCATGTTGGCAGGCAACAAAGGTAAACAAAATGAACGGGATTGGCTTGGATTTTACTTCGTCGGAGTTTACTTCACACTTTAAAACCGAAGAAATCGTTTTATATAGTCAGAAATTAAATAGACTAAACATCTCCGACCCTCACCGTGCCCCTGGGATACTTTTTAAAAACGCCAGAAGCTGTCGGAGCGGACTTCTTACCGGACCTGGCCGGGGCTGGCCCAAGTGGCTGGGGAGAAGGAAGTCTGGGCCTCTCGACGCTACTGCCCCCGCAACCCGACTCCGGATAAGTGGATGAAAATGGCTGGATGGACAAATAACATAGATTTACACGTAAGTAGTTTAAATAGAGTGCTGTGCTGTTTGAATGTATAAACTGAACGCCAAGAGAAATCGCTAGTCTGATTTATTTCCGTGAATAAAATTTGTCAGGCAGGAGTGTCTCAGGATCTGTCTGAGATCTGTCTCGGTGAGACAGATAATGGCAATCCAAAGTGCTTTTTATGTGTGATCTGACAATTGATCAACCATTGCTTAAAAATTAAATACAGCTTAGCCGGTTAATTGCTGTGATCATAAAACACGGAAACGGCAGCACGCAGAACTCACGAGGCAACGTTTTACGTGACGTTTACTTGCTGCTGTGAGTAATAAGACAGAAAAAGCCACGCCAAAATAAGTTTAGGAAGCCCACTAAGAATCGTAATAAAAGCATTTAAAATAAATACCATACACAGTTGAGGAAATGTTGGTTTAAGTACCTGATATGAAGCGGTCGCTGCATAAGCGAAAACCTTTTCTCTCGGGGTCCCACAGTTTCATTTTAGCCCGGTCACTAGCGCGTTTTATTAGAACGATCCAACGTTTGCAGCGTTGCGGATCTTGGGGAATCCTGTAGATGGCTCATTCCTTATGTCGTCCGCGTCTGTTCTGCATCCTGAGGCACAACAGGAGTCTACCATATTTCCCGTTTGATTTAGTTTTCTGACAATAACAAATAGTCCAGCTGCGGGCTTCTGCCTGCCAATATGGCGCCGTTTCGATTTGAACTGTTGCATGCCGGGAGAAGTGACGTCAACTCCCGGAGCTCTATTGGATGCTTTTATAGAGAAATCTTACATAAACAAGCACGTGTACACACACAGGTGCTCACATGGTGCTCTCATAAGTATGGACTTGGGCACTTTCAACACATGTCTTAAGGCTGTGGTTGGCACTAAATGCACCATGATTTATTATCATGTGATTGTTCAGTTAAACAATGTTGATTTTATATTTCATCATCAGGCTGACGCAGTGATAGCTTGCTCCTGATGTATTGTTGTGTGTCCCATTGTTTTTCTGTTCTTTCTCTTTCTACAGGTCTAGAAGCAGACTCTTGTTCATTATTGTTTATTTTTGTGGAAACCCCCCACCCCCACCTTTTGTCTCTTCCTTTCTCTTTCACCTCTGACTCCGTGTCTGGTCGGGATTACAAAGCATTCAAAAACAATAACAATAAAGTTTTAAGTATCAGGCATGACATTAAAAGCAGGCGCTTTGATGCTCCACCTGAGAGTAAATCTGTAAGGCTTGTCACCAGCATTCAGACATCAATTCTGTTTGCTTCACAGCCAGACAGGACACGGGGAAAAAAAGGAATGACAATTTGTTTAAATTAGGTTCTGAAGTAGCAGGCTGCCCGGGGATGTGCCTGCTTTAAATCGGCTTTACTAAAGCGGTATATCAACATATCGGTCTAAACTACCCCTACTCGGGACACCATGGTTACCAGCTGTGGTGTGATAGGGTCACCACGGTAACCACTGGTCAGTCGTTAGTATAAAAAACATTCTTCAACAACGAACAGCAGGAGGCGCTGATGGTCAGTGTTTTATCCCAGTGATGTGACAAGTTAAAAAAAACGTTCACTTCCTGTTTGTAAGGGAAAAAAATTCCGATCTCATAAAATTGCATCGTTTTAAGGTTTTTATGTTTTACCAGCTCTGGCGTTTGTTTGTGACATCATTAACCTAACATTTAAACATTTAGTGGTGAGTTAAGATCGCAATATACTGAAATATTGCGATCTTTTGTGTTATACTGAATCGATATTTTAATGCAGTGTCAATTTTTTACACAGAATGTACATGCAAACATTTACCGTAATTTTCTGTGTGGCGCAATTCAAACTCCAACTGCTAGGTGGCAGCAGTTTCTACCACCTTCATTCTGATGGAACGAGATCTGGCGATGACACGGCGTGTGTCGTGGAAATGTTTGGCCTGGGTTTTCCAATTAAACCGAGTCTTAAAATTATGAATATCGTCTGAGTTCAGTATCATGTTTATTGTACCGCCAAGTTCTTACACCCTTATTAGCTAGTTATGTTGGCTTCGTACAACGCCGTACCACTATTCTCCTTAATCCATACACTCTGATGTTTTACGTGGATTTTCCAAACGCAGCAGAAGAGGAACGGAGTGAGTGCGTTTAATGCATTGTGAGGCTTTTTCACCATTTATGTCTCAAACAGAATCAAACAGATTTTCTTTGCTCAGTCGTTTAAAAACAGATCAGCGAGTCCATGAACTGGAAACTTCTCACTGTATATTTTACCGTTCAGACTCTCACGCCACCGTCCCTCCGAGGACACGTCTTCTGTTTAAAGTCACACAAGGTTAGCTTCTATTCATGCTGCTGTGGCTCGGAGGACGTTAATTACCAATTCATATCAGCCCTGGAGCCAAAACCCATCAGCCTGCTTATTAAAAACATCCCCCCCCCCCCCCCCCCCCCGCCCGCCTCAGCTGATGGACGATAGGCTGTAATGACATTACGTCTTTCACATCTTTCTCAGAATTCCCCTTTCAGGAATTGCTGGATTAGACTGATTCTGCTGCTGAGATTAGCAGCAGCGGCTCCTCGGGTGATTGCGTCTGTGTGTTTCTGTTCCAATGGGAGACGAGCCTCCGACTCGGACTCTGAGTTCAGCCTTTCTGCAAAAGCAGCAAAGCTTCCTCTGAACGCCTGCGATGGACGCATGAGCTCCGCTGGTCTGTCACCTGAGCGATGTGCCGACGAAGCCAAAGGCCAGATTATCAGCTACAGAGATTATTTAAAGCTTCTTCAGCACAAAGTGCATCGATTTCCAGACCCTTCAAGAACAGGTTGTTGGAAAAGAAAAGCAAAGTGGTTAAAGCAAAGTGCAGAACTTGGCCTCTAATTAGAGCAAAAACAGGATTCATCTCGAATATAATAAATTATATTCCCACATGGGGATTAAAAGGTTTTCAGGAATGTTTTGTGCATCTAAGTAAGAAGAAAACTTTGCTGCTACACCAGAAATTTATCAACCCATGTTTTAATTAGTGTTTCTGAATTGAGAGGAAAGTTGTTTTAGGTTCCAGCTCCGAGCGACTCCCGTTGAAGTTTAATCTGAATGCAACTTTCTACCTAAAATCAGTGAAATGTGAATTTAGCTGCAGTTTGGTTGTTTAATCTGGCTTGTATCAACCCTTCTGTAGACACTTTGTTTTTGTTTTTTTGACACAAATGAATCAGAATAGTCTCTGAGAGTCAGATGAGTCTGGTCTGCAGAAATGTTCAGCCTTTAGAAAACGCTGGCTGCACACGTCACCGCGACATTCTGGCTTCTACATTTAAACAACAGCAGACAGATCCTTCAAAGGCAGCAGATAAGCTGGCGGAGCCTTTTAGAAACAGCTGCCGGTGACTCGAGGAACCAGATTAGAAAATGTACAAAAAGATTTAATGATGAGATTCAAGCTGCAGTGCATCTCGTTAGGGGAGCCGAATGACTGGTTTCTGCCCGTTTCTCCGTCCGCAGGAAATAAATCAGAATACGTCAGAGGGAATGTTTTCATTTTTCCTTTCCCAACAGAAGTGACTCCCTTAAGACCAAAGGGTGAGAAGTGAAGAAACCAAAGGGTCCATATAAGAGGTGGTACCAAGCTTGGTTGTGAGGCCACAAAAGGTGGAGAGAGAGAGACCATGTGGGGTCTCGTGGAGCACCTTTAAGATCTGCTGATGAAACCAGAAATGTTAGTTTAAAATCAGATGAAAGGTCAGAAGCAGGAAAGCAAGAAGGTGTCAAACGTGAAAATAGAATAGTCTTTTAATATCCCGTCATAACATTCAAGGGTTAAAACTATACTTTGACTGGCGTGACAGCTAAAGGGTGGCATTCTTACTTGAAGGTTGCTGGTTAAATTCCTTGTCTTTAGTGTGAATAGATCTGCTAAAACACAACCTGTTTGGTTTAAAAAGCTGGAAATAACCGCTTCTAAAAGCTCTTCACAATAAGAGCCTCGGGCAAATACATAATAAGAATAACTGACATTTATTGCCTAGCATAAAATCTGTTCCACTCGCAAAAATAACAGGAATGATCTGAATGCTAGAACAATGTTTTTTTTTCTTTCTGCAGACTTTAACAGAGCTGTTCACTCATTAAACACCTGAGAGTGTGAGGATGATTGTGTGACAGAGTGAAATTATAATAAGACTCAGTCATACTTCTAAATCTGTTATAAGAGGACATTTTAAGCCCATTAATAAGATAATGTTTTAATACTGTTCATATCTTATCGGTTAATATTTAGTGATGCACCGATATTAAATTTTTGGGCCGATACCGATATCACTGTTATGGCCGATAACCGATATTTGCCGATACGATAAACTGGCATTAATGCTTCTAAAATCAGCAGATTTTGTATAGAATGAAAATGGTTAAAGCTGAATTTACGTTATTATGTAGACACACCACACACATTTATGGTTCTGAGATGATTTCACTCACTGTCACATGACTAGGGATGGGTACCGAATTTGGTACTTTTTAAGGTACCGACCAAATTCCATGGTACCGACTGAGCACCGATTCACGTCTTTTGAAACGGTGCCTCGTTTCGGTACCCGTCCATCATAACGAGAACTTGCCAAGACAGCTGCGCCTGCGCAAGAGCGTTATGTCGTCGCTCGCTGCGAGCCAGTTGTAAACAGAGCAGCATGGTAGAAAGAACGCACGCTAAAGCTTGGGTCCACTTCACTAAATGTGATGGGTAACTGGGTGATGATGAAACCAGCGACAACGATCTAAGTGAGACATCCTCATCTTAATCTGCTCCGGTAGGTAAATAAAATGTTTAAGATAACGTTAGCTTGATATGTTAGCTTCTGTTCCGCTAATGGTGCGTTCGCTTTCTCCTCGGAACTCTGAATTTCCAACTAGAAGAACATGAACGCGCTCTAAAGTTTGGCTTCACTTTACTAAATGCGACGGGTGAATATGAAACCAGCGACAACAATCTAAGTGTGAGGCATCATCGTTTTAATCTGCTCCAGCAGGTAATAAACTGTTTAAGATAACGCTAGCTTGATATGTTAGCTTCCATTACCACCATTGTTATCAGCTAATGGTGCGTTCGCTTTCTCCTCGGAAATTCTAACTTCCCAGTTGGAAAAATCAAATGAAAAAAGACGGCAAAAGGAATGAAGATACACAGTAAATTTAGTTCACAGTAAAGATGTTTGCTTCAGTTTAATTATCAGCTTATAAAACTACAAGGACGATGTTAAAATACAAACAGTTGAATGTTATTTATCGTGATATATATCAATAATGGTTATATATTGAGAAAAATATATATTTCATTATAAAAGAGAATTAAAATAATAAACACTCAAAAGTATCTAAAATTGGTACCGTTAAGTACCGGTATCGATTCCTAGGTACCGGGAATGAGTACCGAAACGATTCAAATGTCAAAGGGACATGACTAAACAAATACACCCCCCCCCCCCCTGCCACCATTGTTATCAGCTAATGGTGCGTTCGCTTTCTCCTCGGAAATTCTAACTTTCCAGTTGGAAAAATCAAATGAAAAAAGACGGCAAAAGGAATGAAGATGCACAGTAAATTTAGTTCACAGTAAAGATGTTTGCTTCAGTTTAATTATCAGCTTATAAAACTACAAGGACAATGTTAATTCAAACAGTTGAATGTTACTTATCGTGATATTTATCAAATATGGTTATATATTGAGAAAAATATATATTTAATTATAAAAGAGAATTAAAATAATAAACACTCAAAAGTATCTAAAATTGGTACCGTTAAGTACCGGTATCGATTCCTAGGTACCGGGAATTAGTACCGAATTGATTCAAATGTCAAAGGTACCCATCCCTGCACTACATGACTAAACAAATACACATCCCCCCACCCCCACCCCCCCACCACCACCCTCTGAAACAGGAAAACAAATCGAGACGATATGGAAAAAATATCGGTTGTTAATATCGGCCCGGTTTTATTTATCGAACCGATATTGATGCCGATATATTGTCCATCCCTGTTAATATTACATTACATAATAAGATTTATTTTGTAGTTCATTGTAATGCCTGTTAGCCTTCTTACCTACTCAAAGAACTACTATTAGTCTCCAGCTACTTGTTAGTTTTCTACTCGATGCCTCGTTAATGTTCCGTTACTTTTCTAGTCTTAAGTGTTTATATGTAATTCTGGAGTTGTGAATGTGCTACAGCTGTCTGGTCCACATAAAGAAAAGTGTTTTCACCAAACCTTTAATTTATTTTAGATATTCTGGTTTATCATTTAGAATGATTTAGAATATACTAAAACAATACTCTGAGCTGAGTTCTGAATCATGACTTCCCTCAAACTCATCTTCATGTGTTTTTATAGCTGCCTTTCTTATTCTGACCCGTTTTCACCACTTTCTTCTGCCAGGTTCTGTCGGGTCTTCCTGTCATTTGTCATCTTCATCTCTTGCATCCTCCTCCTCATCATGTCAGCTGCCTCCTGCTTCTCTTCATCTCTACATTCTCGCCTCACTCACAGCAACTTTTACAGAATAACAGCTGCGGGGCTGAAGGAGAAGCTCCCACCTCCGTGATGCTGCGGTACTCCGCCTGTGGAGACCATACCCGCCGCTTGTAGAAGTAGTTGAGGGCGAGGAAGAGCGCGGAGCCCAGGGCAGCCACGGCGGCGGTCAGGGCGATGGAGATGTGGCGGAGCAGAACCATGTGTGGAGCGACGGGGAGCCGAACCGGAACCGGGACAGTGGAGCCTGAGAGCCGGGCTTCGCTGACTGGCTGCTGCTTCCCCCGGTATGGCAAGCCAAAACCGTCACAATACGCCACTTTCCCAACCCGTCTAGTTAAGAAATGGCGAAAAAAACGCCGTTTGATGTGCCAAGACGTCGTAAAATACGGCGAAAACTCTGCCAGAACGCCGTAATTTACGCCGTTCTGAACGGTCCCGTAGAACGCCCGTAAAATACGCCGTTTTTTCCGGACATTGAACGCCGTTTTTTACGTCACCCTAATCCCAGACGCGTTCTCTGTGTGGGTGGCGTAAAATACGGCGTTTGGTACGGACATTGAACGCCGCTTTTTTCGCCGTTCTGTGACATAAAACGCCGCTTTTAACGCCACTTTGTGACAGTTTTAACGCGTTTAAAATTCAACTTTACTCTCATTTATGCAGAGCCCTCCCCATGGGTTTCTCATCCACTTAATTTAAACTTCAGTGACCCAATGAAAGACGAGGAGGTTGAGGCAGCACTAATTCATCCCAGATTCGCCGGGCTGTCGGGCTGTGCGGATTGCTGTTTTCTAATACAACTCGGCTCTGTTTCAACTAATTTCACTGTATTGAAAAAGCCTTGAAATGTAGTAATATTATCAACAATGTGTCAACATTATTATTTTTTCTGTCCACCTGTAAAAGGCAGAAACGCTGTTTCAGTCAGACCTGATGATTACTTAAAAGTGTGGCTGCCGTATCAGTCTGTCCTCGTGGCTCGTGAGTCCAGCTGAAACATCAGTGCTCTTTCTGTCCAAAACTCCATTCTTCTTAAGTTCATCCACTTTCAGTATTTACTATTGTGACAGTGTGTGTGTGTGTGTGTGTGTGTGTGTGTGTGTGTGTGTGTGTGTGTGTGTGTGTGTGTGTGTGTGTGTGTGTGTGTGTGTGTGTGTGTGTGTGTGTGTGTGTGTGTGTGTGTGTGTGTGTGTGTGCTGTCGCAACGTCCCGATTGATCATGCGCCCTGGCTACTTGGTCAAGGGAATGTTCCTTTGGCTGACTGGTTAGAGCGTATGACTCTCACCCGGGAGTCTGGGGATCTAATCCCGTCCGAGTCCTCGTTTATCCACCTGGCCACACTATTGTTTTTTTTTTTTCGTTTTTTTTTAACGACTGTTATACTTGTCTTACAGGAGCTTCTGAAGATGTTCTGTCTTGCTTCTCCATCATCACTCTCCAGCTCCTCAGACCAGCCACTCCAGAACCTTCCCAGATCCAGGATCAGAGCACTTTAATAAAAGTTTGAAACATGTCTGCTTGTTGTTCTCCTATAGAAGCCTTAAACTAGAATTTGCTAATGAGCTTTCTTGGCTAAAATATGCTCTTAAATGTTTTTATTTACATAATCAAGAAACACGTTTTTCATTGCTGCTTCACCAAGACATGACTCTGAGAATGTCCTCAAGATCCTGAAACGCTGGTTAAAACAAATTACTTTTAACCTCTTATAAAACAAACGTGCCTGTTGATGATTGTGCCACTATACTGAAGCACCTGCATACTTGCTACCGATTTGCTAACTTTCTGTAATATTTGATATTTAAGTTGAAAACATGAAATGCTGTAACACAAATTCCAAATGTTCTAGTTGAGCACTTGTTTCTAATCAACTAATCATTATTTCTGTGATTAGTCAGCTTTTTCCTTTTCAATAAACACATGGAAAAATTACAATTATCTTACTGAAAAATGGTTTAACAGTGTTGCACATGTATAATAATCTGCACTGGTTTTCACAGTTACGGCATTCTTCAAACTATAATAATAAAATAAAGTGAAAAGATATTTACAATTGATTACTTCAAGTTCCTACTATTTACATTTTATGCATCGATACTGTAAATGGCTGTTTACTAAGGCATACAGAGTCAGTGCCTGTACACAGGTAGTTTGCTCTTAAATCTACATATTTCTGTTCTATATGATCCTGTATTCTTCATTAATGCTACTTACAAATCCACGAGTCTGTAGAATTGCCTTGTTTATTTGAGCAGGTATTGAACAATCCTTTTAGTTATTAACAAGTTGAGTGTGTGCTTAAGAGGAGTTTAAAAGTGTTAGCCTTAGAAAGTAGATGAGCCTCTCCCACAAACCACATTTTTTTAAATTTAGGACTTTACGGAGTGTGCTGAAAGACAACAATGAGGCTAATCATCTCCATTTTTACAGGAGGCAACCCCCTGCTTACTAGGCAAGAACCCGTATGAGAACATTCCACTGACTTTGTATGCCTTAGTAAACAGCCATTTACAGTATCGATGCATAAAATGTAAATAGTAGGAACTTGAAGTAATCAATTGTAAATATCGTTTCACTTTATTTTATTATTATAGTTTGAAGAATGCCGTAACTGTGAAAACCAGTGCAGATTATTATACATGTGCAACACTGTTAAACCATTTTTCAGTAAGATAATTGTAATTTTTCCATGTGTTTATTGAAAAGGAAAAAGCTGACTAATCACAGAAATAATGATTAGTTGATTAGAAACAAGTGCTCAACTAGAACATTTGGAATTTGTGTTACAGCATTTCATGTTTTCAACTTAAATATCAAATATTACAGAAAGTTAGCAAATCGGTAGCAAGTATGCAGGTGCTTCAGTATAGTGGCACAATCATCAACAGGCACGTTTGTTTTATAAGAGGTTAAAAGTAATTTGTTTTAACCAGCGTTTCAGGATCTTGAGGACATTCTCAGAGTCATGTCTTGGTGAAGCAGCAATGAAAAACGTGTTTCTTGATTATGTAAATAAAAACATTTAAGAGCATATTTTAGCCAAGAAAGCTCATTAGCAAATTCTAGTTTAAGGCTTCTATAGGAGAACAACAAGCAGACATGTTTCAAACTTTTATTAAAGTGCTCTGATCCTGGATCTGGGAAGGTTCTGGAGTGGCTGGTCTGAGGAGCTGGAGAGTGATGATGGAGAAGCAAGACAGAACATCTTCAGAAGCTCCTGTAAGACAAGTATAACAGTCGTTAAAAAAAAACGAAAAAAAAAAAACAATAGTGTGGCCAGGTGGATAAACGAGGACTCGGACGGGATTAGATCCCCAGACTCCCGGGTGAGAGTCATACGCTCTAACCAGTCAGCCAAAGGAACATTCCCTTGACCAAGTAGCCAGGGCGCATGATCAATCGGGACGTTGCGACAGCACACACACACACACACACACACACACACACACACACACACACACACACACACACACACACACACACACACACACACACACACACACACACACACACACAGACACACACACACACACACTGTCACAATAGTAAATACTGAAAGTGGATGAACTTAAGAAGAATGGAGTTTTGGACAGAAAGAGCACCGATGTTTCAGCTGGACTCACGAGCCACGAGGACAGACTGATACGGCAGCCACACTTTTAAGTAATCATCAGGTCTGACTGAAACAGCGTTTCTGCCTTTTACAGGTGGACAGAAAAAATAATAATGTTGACACATTGTTGATAATATTACTACATTTCAAGGCTTTTTCAATACAGTGAAATTAGTTGAAACAGAGCCGAGTTGTATTAGAAAACAGCAATCCGCACAGCCCGACAGCCCGGCGAATCTGGGATGAATTAGTGCTGCCTCAACCTCCTCGTCTTTCATTGGGTCACTGAAGTTTAAATTAAGTGGATGAGAAACCCATGGGGAGGGCTCTGCATAAATGAGAGTAAAGTTGAATTTTAAACGCGTTAAAACTGTCACAAAGTGGCGTTAAAAGCGGCGTTTTATGTCACAGAACGGCGAAAAAAGCGGCGTTCAATGTCCGTACCAAACGCCGTATTTTACGCCACTCACACAGAGAACGCGTCTGGGATTAGGGTGACGTAAAAAACGGCGTTCAATGTCCGGAAAAAACGGCGTATTTTACGGGCGTTCTACGGGACCGTTCAGAACGGCGTAAATTACGGCGTTCTGGCAGAGTTTTCGCCGTATTTTACGACGTCTTGGCACATCAAACGGCGTTTTTTTCGCCATTTCTTAACTAGACGGGTTGGGAAAGTGGCGTATTGTGACGGTTTTGGCTTGCCATACCCCGGAAGGTTCCTGCACGCGCCACATATTACGAAGAGCGCGTGAAGGAGAGGAGATGCGTTCAGGGCTCCTCGGAAACGACGAGGTCATAGTGTGCACAGCACCTTGTATATGGCAAGCAGATGAACGCTTTATTATGGTAGCCCAGAAGGTTGCGAATGATTACGACAACTGCAATACAACAACAAAAATATTAAAACGGAAGTTAAAAGATCTTAAATGTATTTAGCATAACTTGGGGGTCTCTGCAACTTTCGTTATTGATTTCACTTTTATTTTATAATTACTCCATGTTGTGTTGCAGCGGGGTTTGTGTCTTTATGACCCTTGTCAGCCACTGTATTAAAAAATAAACCAAACAAAAATGTTTTTTTTCTTTCAGAGTCAGCACTATTGCTCCAGGTCTTGATGCTTTTCTTGATTTTGATGAGATGTTTTCTGCAGTGGCATTAGGTCCACTTGTGTCTGTACGTGTTTGTGTACGTGTGTGTGTCTTCTCAAACTGCAGTGAGTCACGTGGCTAATCATACTGAGCCAGGTTCTGTAGGAGGTTACTTCCTGTTGCAGAGGAGTTTTTCTTCTCCACTTGTCGCTACATGCTTGCTTAGTTTTGGGATAGCTGTAAAGTGTCTTCTTGACACAAGTCAGTGTCTCAGTCCACTGCTTTTAACTAAGTGGCATAATGAACTGAACCCAATGCACTGATAAGTAGGTTAAATAGGATTGTTTACTTTAGAGAGCCTTGAGACAACTCTTGTTATCATTTGGGTAAACTGTATTCAACAGAATGGGGGTGTGCAGGGAGAAAATGTGAAATATTTCTACCAAAGAAAAAGAAGAAAATATAATTTCTAAAGCGCCTCTCAAGATAAAAATCATGAGGCGCTTCACAAAAACAAAAATGTGAAAAAAATGTAAAAAATAATTTAGAAAATGGTTAAAAATTAAATTTAAATGAGCAAAAAATAGACAATTGTGATAAAAAAATGTTAAGAAAGAGAGAAAGTGAACAGGAAAGAGGGAAATCAGTGGATCCTGAGGAAGGTGGAATAGGTAGGGAGAGCAGAACAAGGAGAGGGTGATGAGGGTCACACCAAAACCAGCTTGAAGTGAGTCTTCAGCTGCTTTTTGAAGGAGTTCACTGGGTCCACTGATCTCAGGCTCAGGGGTAGAGAGTTCCAGAGTCTGGGGGCCACAGCAGCAGATGATCTGTCACCTTTGACTTTTAGCCTGGACCTGCTGGGGGTGTAGGGACTAAGAAGATCACCAATGTAAGATGGTGCTTGTCCATGTAAGGCCCTATAGACCAGAACCAGGATCTTGAAATGAACCCTGAAGTTGACTGGCAGCCAGTGAAGCTGGAGGAGAAGCGGGTGATGTGGGTGTGTTTGGAGGACTTGGTCAGAAGCCGAGCACAGGCGTTCTGAACCACCTGTAGACGGTTCAGGGAGGTTCTGTTCAGACACGTGAAAAGAGAGTTACAGTAGTCTAAGCGTGAGGAGATGAAGGTGTGGAGAACTGTCTCAAGTTCAGAGCGGGATAGTATGGGACTCAGCTTAACAATGTTCCTGAGATGGAAGAAGGAAGAGCGAACAAGAGAACTGACATGAGAATCCAGGGTGAGAGCTGGGTCAAAGGTCATGCCAAGATTCCTGACAGAAGGTTTGGTGTGAGAAGCAAGCTGACCAAGAGAGTCTCTGACTTTGGGAACCAGCTTGTCTGGGGCACAGATGAGGATCTCAGTCTTATCTTCATTCAGCTGTAGAAAGCTCCCAGCCACCCAGGTTTTGATAGAGTCTAAGCAGGTGTGGAACAGCTGCAGCTTAGACATCTCATGGGGCTTAAAGGAGATGTACAGTTGGATGTCATCTGCATAAAGATGGTAGGAGATTCCTTTGAAGGAGCTCAGGATGTGCTGAAGAGGAAGCAGATAGAGGAGGAAGAGCAGAGGCCCCAGCACAGAACCTTGTGGGACACCATGGGTAAGGGAAGTGGTGGAGGACCTAAACTTGGAGACGGCCACAGAAAAGGAGCGCTCAGAGAGATAAGAGGAGAACCACTCCAGAGCAGATCCTGATAGGCCTACCCAGTCTCTCAGCCTCTCCAGTAGCAGGTGATGGTCAACAGTGTCAAAGGCTGCAGTCAGGTCCAGCAGGACCAGAACAGAACAGTCCCCTGCGTCACTGTGAGTCAGAAGGTCATTAGAGACCCTAAGAAGAGCTGTTTCAGTAGGATGAGCTCTACGAAAACCTGACTGGAAGCTATCATAGATGTTATGTTCATCAAGAGCAGCTGTGAGTTGTTTAGCCACAACCTTTTCCAAGATCTTGGAGATGAACGGAAGTTTAGAGATGGGTCTGAAGCTGCTATGGAGAGAGGGTCAAGACTCGGTTTTTTAAGAAGCGGGTGGATTACAGCGTTCTTAAAGTAAGCAGGGACCTGACCAGAAACCAGAGAAGCATTAACTATAGAGAGCACGCTGGGACCGATGGACAGAAAAGCACTTTTAAACAAAGATGAGGGTAAGATGTCGAGGGGGCATGCAGAGGTCTTCATAGAGTTAACTAGTTTGGTTAACTCAGGCAAAGAAACAGGAGCAAAGCTATCTAGGATGATGGGCCTGGTTGGAGTCGGGAGAGGCAGTGATAAGGCTGAAGGAGAGATGCTAGATCTAACCTTATTGACTTTGTCCACAAAGAAAGACAGAAAGTTCTCAGTCTGTAACAGAGTGGATGGAGGCTGTAGGAGAGGCAGGGGAGACGATGCTGCTGATGGTGTTAAACAGCACCTTGGGGTTCCCTTTGCTCTGGGACACCAGGTTGGAGAAATATGAAACCCTGGCGTCTCTGACTGTGGAGTTAAAGGATGTCAGAAGATCCTTTAGGTGCAGCAGATGGACGTGGAGATGGGTATTTTTCCACAAGCGCTCAATTTTTTTGCATTGGCGCTTCAGGCTGTGAAGGCTGTCATTAAACCAGGGAGTAGGGTTCACTGCAGGAACTGACTGTCATGGTCTGCGTCTGTGTCTTCCCTCATGTGTTCTCCTTCCTCTAGGTTCCCATTTTGGGTCTCATAAGCGTCCTCATGTGTCCTTTGTCTGCATCTCATTTATGTGTCTTCTCTTGTAGCCAAGGCCGGATTAACCATACGGGCAACTGGGCAATTGCCCAGGGCCCACAAACTCTAAAGGGCCCAGGGCAGCAAGGGCACGAGCAAAATACTGTATCTGTAATCTCCCGCTCTATATTAAACTAGGGTGACCGTACATCCTCTTTTTCCCAGACATGTCCACTTTTCACTCTCTGTCCGGGCGTCCGGGGGGTTCTTGTATTGATGAAAATGTCAGTTTTTTCATCCAGGAGCAGGGATCGAATTATGGGGGAGCTGTATATCCTACACATCCAGGGGAGCCAGATAAAACGTTTTCTACCTATATTACATCATTTATGGACTATTTTGAGCAGAGAGCACATATAGCGATGATTGTTGGTGTTCAGCGCTCCAGGCAGCTGCTTCCAGTGCACGGTCCATTCTCAAAGTGGCACAACCAAAAAAACACGATCGTTCATGTCCGCACATGTTCTCTACTTTCTGTCTTATCTGTGCCTGAAGCGCTCTGCTGCTGCGGAGCTCATCACCTGTGCTGCGGTGATTTCACCTCACTGACGCATCGAAACGCGCTCTCCACTTTGCGGTCAGGAGATCCCTTTGATCTGCTCAAAGTAACTGATGAGGTGAAAAAGTAAGAATCCAGGCAGCAGATTTTCTGGAGAGTTTAGAGGAGATGCAGGAAAATGAGAGACAGACAGGACAGGAAATAGTTAAATAAAAACAAGAAAACAAAACAAAAATGTAGGTAGATTTATCTCCACTACACGTTTTTACCTGTATAAAACAATAAGTTACACACATGTAATAATTACACATCTGATACAATTCAGATCACCTTCAACACTCAGTCACACACCCAGGGCCGTTTCAAGACATTTTGGGGGCCAAGGCAAAATGACAGCCCCCCCCCCCCCCTTGCAGACTGACCAATGAAGAGAGGGCCTCAAGTTAAGACCATCTCCTCATTGGTCAGTCCACCCAAGGTGGGTCAAAGGTTACCCTGAGCGGGTTACGGGATGTCAGGCATTCAAGTATTGAGTATATTTACTGCATATTACAGTAAAATATTCTGTATGTGACCATTTTATGGTGATCCTTGGGTCGTGATGATGGGGCCCTTGAATATTGCTGCCCAGGGCACAACAAAGTGTTAATCTGGCCCTGCTTGTAGCTCCAGCCTTTTTGTCCCCAGCTCAGTGTGTGTGTGTGTGTGTGTGTGTGTGTGTGTGTGTGTGTGTGTGTGTGTGTGTGTGTGTGTGTCCGTCCCCAGTCAGGTCTGGTGTCCTGCTCTGCTCCTCTCCTCATTAGTGCTTTCACCTGTGCCAGTTCCCCACACACCTGCTCCTCGTCTCCTATCACTCCAGTGTATAAAGCCTCTCCTTGTCTCATTGTTCTTGTCTGTCCATTGTTTGTAGTTCTGTCAGTCTTGTTTCTCTGTGTATAACCCAGAGTTTTTTGGATTTCCAGATCTTTATCTGGTTTTTTGGATTTTGGCTCACAGCCTTGGATTTACTTTATTTTTGGCTCTCCTTTTAAATAAAGGATTTTACTTAACCTTCATCCCTGCCTCGTGTCATCCTGGGTACTGCATATTTGAGTCCTCCAACACCATATCGTGACACTGATCTGGTTCTGACAGGACAGATGTTGTCCAGAATGGAGAGGCAGCGCTCGTTGAACTGAGAAGTTAAGGAATCTGGGTCGTTGTCAGAAGAACAGGGTGGATCAAAAGCAGCAGAAAAATTGCTAGCTGTGCTCTCATTAAGAAAACGAGAACTAATCATACAGCGAGCAGGAGGTGGGGACGCAGAAACTAACAAGTTAAAGAAAATGCAGTGGTGATCTGAAATATAAACGTCCTCAGGACAAACACTGTCCGCATTTTTGACCCAGGGTAAAAACAAGGTCTAGAGTGTGCCCCCTGGTGTGTGTGGGGCCAGGAACATGCTGGGTAAAGCTGAAGGAGTCCATGAGGCTGGAGAAATTCATGGCAAAGAGATCAGAGGGATCATCAACGTGGATGATAAAGTCAGCAACAATCACCAGTCTGGACAGCTTCACAGTGGAGGATAGAAAGTCACTAAACTCCTGAAGGACAGAACTGTTTGGACCAGGTGGACGATAAACCACAGCACAGTAGAACGGGTCTTTACGCCCGACTTGAATCAGCTGCAGTTCAAAGGAAGCAAAGCGACCAGAGGTTGTAGAGCTACATGGAAGATGGTCTCTGAAAACAACAGCTAGGCCTCCACCACGACCAGAACCCCGGGGCTGGCTAAGAAAAGAATAACCACTCGGGCAGAGTTCAATCAGACCAGAATAATCAGATTTTTGCTGCCAAACTTCAGTCAGAAACATAAAATCCAGGTTTTTAGAGAGAATTAGATCATTGAGCAGGAAGGACTTATTGTTAACAGAGCGGGTATTTAATAGAGCCATGCTGAGTGAGGTGGAGGTATCAGAAACTACAGAAACAGCTGGAGTTAGTGGGCGTAAATTAGCAGGGTTAGATCCACGGTGTTTATAAAAACCACTTATGGAGGGAACAGGAGGAGAAACCACTGAGGAATGAGGATAAACCCACCTTAAAAAACTTGGACGGAGAAACCGCTCCGCAATGCGGAAGTGGCGCTCAAGTCGCCAAACAGAGAACAAGAAGCTAGAAGATCACGCCGATGTTTACTAGATAAACCACGCTTTAAGAGAAGTCTTATTCTCACCTGGATTCCTGCTCGTTTACCTCTTTTCCTCCGACGTTTTCCCGGGACGGATAAACATCGCTGGAGGCGCCCGTGGTAAGAATTGTCGTTTGGCTCCGAGCCAGTGCGCCGCTCAGGTAAACAAACAGGATGATACATCCTTGGTGCATCTTGGGCGATCGTGAACGAACTGAAGGACAAAAGAGTCTGGCGATCATAGGAGATGGTAGCAGGGACACTACTGAAGAAGATCGCAGACAGGAGCAAGGTGGAAAAGAGGAGGTTGGTGGAGAAAAGTTTGAAAAAATGGCCGGTGACTGCGGTAAAGTAAAGTCAAAATGGAAGAAAAATGGTTGAAATACTATTTAAAAGCAATTCATATAACATTTGTGTTGTACTTAAGGCACCTGAATCTAGAAACGGTTCACTAATAACTAGGGCTACACAATATATTGCAAATATATCGTTATCACGATATCAGCATGCACAATATGCATATCGCAAAGAACAGATAAATATCGCAATGAATGGTCAGCTCAAATGTTTGCTACACATGATGCATTCTGTCAATCAAACGGAAGCATGATGTCTTTTTAACAAATCAAATAGAGCTCTTCACCCATTTGGCCAATCAAGTGGGTTCTCATAGGTCAGATGCCCGCCCCCGAGGCGGATTTTGACGTTAGCAAACACCTGAGTTAGCTTAGTTCTGATCAATCTGCTGATTCTGCTTTTCCTAGGATCCACTGATTGCCTTTATCTGTTCATTTTCTTTTTCTCTTTCCTCACATCTTTTGCTTTTCTCATTTTTATTTTTTTTTGTCAATTTATTATTTCTTTGTTTTTGTTTATTTTTGTTCCTGAGTTAAGTTTTTATTTATCGCAAGTAATATCATCATCGCAATATTAATCACTGTCATCGCATATCGCAGCTTTTCCTAGTATCGTGCAGCCCTACTAATAACGTTCCCCACTACATGACAGTATTTTACCAGCTTAAGGTGCTTTGAAGCATGAGACTCTTATTTTGAAGGAAGACCTCTTGTTTCTGAACACTGTGGAGGTGTCTAAAATACTGAACCGTGTTTTACACAGTTTACTCATCAAACCAGAACCTTTGGTTAAACGATAATAATCAGCTTGACAGCAGAGTGAGGGTTTTGTTTCCCAGGACGATTTCTGACAGCCTACTTTCAACTGTTCCAGCAATTAATATTTTCATTTATTTCTCAAAATGGTTTTTCACCCGTTTTCTTGTTTTCTCTTGAATTTATCTTGTATTTTGACTTGTTTCCAACTATAATCTCAACACTTCCTCCTTGTTTTTGTTCTTCCTCTCAGTGGCCCTAACACACGTTCACATTCTTGTGATCTCTGAAGGTCTTGAATCAAACATCTTCAGAACATTTATCTGCTGTGTGTTTAATTTGAAGTTCTTCAGTTTCTAATCCGAAGGCTCCAGACAGCTGAAAATCACAGAACATTTCTTCTGTCTGTACCTCCTGGTACGACCGTGAGTCGTGGAGGATGGCTGCTTATACTGAGCCAGGATTCTCTGGAGGTTTCTTCCTGTTAAAAGGGAGTTTTCCTCTCCACTGTCGCTGCATGCTTGCTTAGTATGAGGATTGCTGTAAAGACTCTGACACTAGTCAGTGACTCGATGCAACCTGCTGGGTTCCTTATATAGGAAACTTTTTTCTGATTGGCTTAATGACCTGACCTGTATTGGGATGTTTATTGGTGCCTTGAGACGACTCTTGTTGTGATTTGGCGCTTTATAAATAAACTTGAATTCAATTCCCAATGAGACACTGATGTAATAAAAGAGCAGAAGAAGGAGGTCAACCACAGAACGAGTCATGAACTCTGAGCTGATGTGAGGTTTTCACCAGAGAAGCCTGCAGTCAGAGCTCCATCTAGAGTCATCTTTTATGTTTTCATACAGTTCACATCATGAAAATCAAAAGGTAAAGGAACATTCAAGACAAAAATACTCATTTATATTTGATAGTTTTATTTATGATATGTAATGGTTTAAATAATTGAAACAAACAGCTGGGTTTTGAAGCTTCTGACCATGTTGTGTTGTTATTTCTTAATAAAAAAAACGCTCCAAAGCGATTTTCGGTTTCTTGCATGCATTTTCTTGTCTCGGCTGCAAAGGATCAGCCTCCCAGCAGGGAGTTTAAGTTGTGAAGAAAGGATTTAGTCTGATCTTTTAATAAAGCCTATAACCCAAAAATGCATTTGTCTGCAAGAGGAACAGGAGCAGTCTTCCTGAAGGATCAGCAGAATTGGTTGTTACCTTCAAAAGCTCTCAGAGACTGAACCAGAGTGTGGTTTCAGATGATAGATTTAATAAAAAATCACATTTCAACAGTCCCAACCAGTTTCTTCAGTAAAAGTTATTCTTTTATTTCCTGCTTTTACAGAACCTGTACAAGAAATCCACCTCCATCACCAAAATCTTTTATTTATGTATTTTACATATTTACAGTGGTGTGAAAAACTATTTGCCCCCTTCCTGATTTCTTTTTTTTTTTTTTTGCATGTTTGTCTCACAAAATGTTTCTGATCATCAAACACATTTAACCGTTAGTCAAAGATAACACAAGTAAACACAAAACGCAGTTTTGAAATGGTTTTTATTATTTAGGGACGGAACTAAATCCAAACCTACATTGCCCTGTGTGAAAAAGCAATTGCCCCCTTGTTAAAAAATAACCCAACTGTGGTGTTTCACACCTGAGTTCAATTTCTGTAGCCACCCCCAAGCCTGATTACTGCCCCACCTGTTTCAATCAAGAAATCACTGAAATATGAGCTGCCGGACACAGAGAAGTAGACCAAAAGCACCTCAAAAGCTAGACATCATGCCAAGATCCAAATAAATTCAAGAACAGATGAGAACAAAAGTCATTGAGATCCATCAGTCTGGTAAAGGTTATAAAGCCATTTCTAAAGCTTTGGGACTCCAGCGAACCCCAGTGAGAGCCATTATCCACAAATGGCGACAACATGGAACAGTGGTGAACCTTCCCAGGAGTGGGCGGCCGACCAAAATTACCCCAAGAGCGCAGAGACAACTCATCCGAGAGGTCACAAAAGACCCCAGGACAACTTCTAAAGAACTGCAGGCCTCACTTGCCTCAATTAAGGTTCACGACTCCACCATAAGAAAGAGACTGGGCAAAAAGGGCCTGCATGGCAGATTTCCAAGACGCAAACCGCTGTTAAGCAAAAAGAACATTAGGGCTCGTCTCAATTTCGCTAAGAAACATCTCAATGATTGCCAAGACTTTTGGGAAAATACCTTGTGGACTGATGAGACAAAAGTTGGACTTTTTGGAAGGCAAATGTCCCGTTCCATCTGGCGTAGAAGGAACACAGCATTTCAGACAAAGAACATCACACCAGCAGTAAAATATGGTGGTGATAGTGTGATGGTCTGGGGTTGTTTTGCTGCTTCAGGAACTGGAAGGCTTGCTGTGATAAATGGAACCATGAATTCATCTGTCTACCAAAACATCCTGAAGGACAATGTCCGGCCATCTGTTCGTCAACGAAAGCTGAAGCGATCTTGGCTGCTGCAGCAGGACAATGACCCAAAACACACCAGCTAATCCACCTCTGAATGGCTGAAGAACAACAAAATGAAGACTTTGGAGTGGCCTAGTCAAAGTCCTGACCTGAATCCTATTGAGATGCTATGGCATGACCTTAAAAAGGCGGTTCATGCTAGAACACCCTCAAATAAAGCTGAATTACAACAGTTCTGCAAAGATGAGTGGGCCAAAACTCCAAAGCGCTGTAAAAGACTCGTAGCAAGTTATTGCAAATGCTTGATTGCAGTTATTGCTGCTAAGGGAGGCCCAACCAGTTATTAGGTTCAGGGGCAATTACTTAATCACACAGGGCAATGTAGGCGTTATGTCCCCGACAGGAGGTGTTAAAATGTGAAGGAGGGGGTAAGTTAACATAAGAAATGCGACAATGGATTTAAAATGGGTTTAATTTTTATAAAAGGTTGTAAAAACAAGAGCAAACGGATGGCGAGCATTATTAAAAATAATGCTAAACAAATTTCACTAAGGTTAACAGTTAAAAGACAACTTATCAACTATATAAAACACCTGGTTAAAACTTTTAATAAAGTTTTACCTAAACTGAAGGTGTTTTAAAATCGCAACGAAGTTGATAAAAGTCTAAAAACTAAAGCAGAGTTGACCTTAAAACAGAGTCAACTAAGTTTGACATAAACCCAAAGATCCCTATGGATCACTCAGAGTTAAAACTTTAAAAGTTAAAACTCATCACAACCGAAGTGCTGAAACCAAAACGAGGCCTGGAGGAGTCCTCCCAGACTGCTGAAGGCACAGCCTTTTTATCCGGGTGTGGGTCATCAGGAGGATTCAGATCAGCTGTGCTCCTCAGCAGCCTGGAAGAGAGGAGGAGGAGGGGCGGTGTCAGGCTGATCACCAGGGCTGGCTGATCCTGGGTCCGGCATCCCAATGGCCAGGCTGGTAGCTGTAACAGTAGGTTTGGATTTAGTTCTCTCCTTAAATAATAAAAACCATCATTTCAAAAGTGCATTTTGTGTTTTACTTGTGTTATCTTTGACTAATGGTTAAATGTGTTTGATGATCAAAAACATTTTGTGTGACAAACATGCAAAAGAATAAAATCAGGAAGGGGGCAAATAGTTTTTCACACCACTGTATAAATGAACAGAATTGTCTCAGAACTGTTCATGTTTAATTTATTCTCTGTGTTTTTATATTTCAACTTTTAGAAATATATTGAATAGTAAATTCATGAACTGTTTATTCTTGTACAACAATAAATTCAATAACTTTGGCCAAATTCGCTCCTGTTTAATGCGAATAAATAAAATCAACATTTACGTCAAATATTATTAGTGGTATCTTTGTGTAATCGTCACAAATAAAATATTCAGTCAATTAGGTCTAATTTTCAAGTACAACAAAATGAGCAGAGAAATTAGAAATTAAGACAAGGTTTTAAATCTGATCAAATACAGAAATGGGTTGGATTGGGTTCATTTAAAGGAGGAACTTTGGAAGAATTTAGATTTTCAACCAGAGATGAACAAATATAACACTTATTCCAGTGAAGGAAATATTTTACGGACAGGTGGAGGACCCGTTGGTTGGGACTCATCTTTCCGAACTTTCTTCAGAACCTTTGAAGCCTGACCATTCTAAAGCCTTCCACTAGAGGGCGACATGGTTCTTAAAAGGTTGTGCCAACCAGGAGAAGCGGAAGTTCTGCAAATCATCCTTTGGAAAACAAGCCGACCATCCAGAAAAGTGTTCAAGACTGCATTTTACATCTGCAACTTTGAAAAAAGAAACACAAAATCTGTCAAACATTTAGTCTGACCTTTTTTCCAATTTACGCATTTATCTATCAACATGTCCCAAAGCTGTAACACGTCATTGGTTATCTGTTTAGTGTTTATTTCAGATCTCCTCCTGTGGGTGTGCACCTCACTTTTGCCCAACTTTTGTTGTGATTTTGCAACTTTATCATATTGTTTTAATTGGCCCAGTGATTATGCAGATATTTATTTTTGATATGTATGTATGCAATCAATTGAAATGGTGATGTACAAACTCAAATTGAGCTGTGATCAAATTAATTAATTTATTTAATACAAAATCGTATCTCTAATTTAGTTCTTTCTGGGGTTTTTTTTTTACTGGGCTAATTATGGGAGGTTTGTGATCATTTAAAATCAATTTTGTATATTTTTTTCATGTCATATGCTATGTTTTGTAGTATGTTGTTGTCAGATATGTGAGATTTAACCTATTTTAAATATTCAGTGTTTTGAGTTATTTTATATTTCTATGTCCATTTCATGAAACTCTTGCATAAACATTTCGGACCGGAAGTTGTATTGTTTCAGACTGGATTTGTCAACATTGGTTTTATTTTGAAACAGGAAGTGGAAGTGAGTGGATGCGCACGCAGGCTGCTTGACGCACACGGCGGCTGACCGAAGTGATCGGGTCTGAAGAAACGACTTTGCCGCCGTGCACCTTCCTTCCTGTCCGCTTCGAACCGGGACTTTAACGGGATTCTCCGGAGTTTGTTTTGGTTTGACGGGATTTGAAACGCTTTGGGTGACCTCGTTACTGTTTGTGGACAGAAGAGCGGCTCGGGGGGTTCGCTATCCCGCGGCTGGCGGCTAAAATCGGTTACTGCTGCTGAACATGGTGGCCTGCTGGAGGTAAAGCGGAGGAGACGAGCTCCGTCGGGAGTTTTGGAGGAATTTCTGGGCCGTTCGGAACCGTTCCTGTTGTGAAACGGCGATGCTCCGGTCCTGGCGCCTATCTCTTGTTCGTGTTTGGGGATAAAACTGCGGTTTGTTTCCGTTAAAACCGAGCAGCGGTGTCCGTGTTCTGTGGACCGTGGCTAATTCTTGTTAACCTAAAAGTTGTCACCAGGACCCCTACAAGTTTCTTTAAACGACCTGGAAAGTTTTGGAGCACCATGAGAGGCACAGCGGACAGTGTTGAGGGGTTGTCTTCCCCGTTTTTGTGTTTCTAGCTCGGATGCTGATGAACTGCAGCCTCCTGGAAGTTCTCCATCCCCCTGAAGCGGCTCCAATTTCCCCTGCCTGCTTCGGGGCTGCCTCGGTATTAATCTGTGGACTGTTTCGGATTATTACGATGGCCTAATCCAGCCCGCACAGCGTTAGGTGGAAATAACTGCTGATTCCGCTGCTGATGATGACAGAGAAGAGCGATGGTCTCCCTTCGTTGTGTTTCCACGTAGAGAGGAGATAGGTACATGGAGACTCGCCTGACATGCCGAGGAAGGAGTTGCCACTACCGGACGGTTGGGAGGAAGCCAGAGACTTTGATGGCAAAGTTTACTACATTGATCACATTAACCACTGCACGAGCTGGATCGACCCCCGGGACAGGTAAGGAATGTGAGAGACAGGTGTATCGACCTTTGACCCCTGACAGGTGTCAGGCGTTAAAGAGACAGCTCAGCTGTTTAACAAAGCCTTTATGGAGAAATGTTATGAACAAATCCGTATACCTGATAGCCATGTGAGCAACCTTAGTTTGGAGAAATGTAGATTAGTTTTGTCTAGATTGATGAGCTAACGGCTAGTTTAAGTGGAGGCCAGTTGCCAAGTGTTTCCAGATATTTCGTTGCCATGTGTAACGTTTTGACCCTTCCTTGAACTTCACATGACATTGTTATTTACAGCAGAAGTTGGCTGCAGCGTACATTATTCCTGGCTGGCGTTTCATAATAATTCTCACCATGGAGTCAGTTTACAGGTTAAAAAATAGCACTCGTTTAAATGTCTAAAACCTTTGAAATTGGGAACGAGCCCCCGCATCGTGAGAACAAACATCTCAGCTCTAAAGCCGATCTTAATCCGCGTACGTCACACGTCACGTGATCAGGAAGCAGAAAATCCATGTTTTAGGAGATCGTGTTGGGCCGCTGCTGTAAAAAACAAAGTGAGGCACGAACTGGAAAAGCTTCTGCCGATCGCAATTCAACAACGGATTATGAAGGAATGGATAAAGCTCGAAACGCACTGATGCTTCCTGATGTAAGAGGTGAGTGTACCCTTTGTCTTGGTAGTTTTGGCGTCGACATTATCATCAAAGAGTGCAATGTTCTGTGACTTCAAAAAAGGCAGTAAAAATGCTGGCAGTGAATGAGTTAATAACCTCACCACATAAACATACTAAGATCTAAACTATCCCCTTAATAAACAAACACACAAAAGATAAATAAACTTATTTAACAGCACATGGTGTCGTAAATTACTCGTACTTATTCATGTTTCTACTCTAATTGTTTACTTCCCCCCAGACTTTCCAAAGGTTTTTTGCTGTTCTTTAAACAGTTACGTGCTGTTTCATTCAGTTGGCCAGCAAACGGGCCCCATAGCTCAAGGGATGAGCCTGGTGTCTTGATGCCCAACAGATGATCGAACATTGAATTGGTTTAAAGTTGGATCTGCCTGTAGTCGGATTCAGTAGGTTCCCATTTCTGTAGTTGAATCTGTTAAAAACACAGATTAGAGAGTTTGAGGCTGTGAGCTGAAACGTTAGCGCTAATCCTAACCATCCATCCGTTTCAGCTACGGCTCAAAGGCCGGGCTCTTCTTTACCTTTCGTTTGTGCAGGTTTTCCATGCTGAGGTCGGATTTTGGTTGTGATCTCCATGCATCCATCCCAGCATGAGCAGAGGAGTGATGTACTTGTGTTGCTCTTTTTAAAATTCCTTCGGTGTGATCGGCTTAAAATTCCTATGATAAGAAGAACTTCCTCATGATATCATGTGGGAAAGATGGGGCGGATTTTCATCTTTCCATCTTTACCAGTTACGCAAGACTCTCCGGACTTTGACACCTAATCCATTTAATGCTTCACGTCTGGAATTCTTGAGCACATATTTTTCTCTGTGGCTTATTTATTCCGCCTTTGTGTGTGAGTGGATTAGTGCGTCGTCAACATGCAGCCAGAAACTGTTTATTCTCTTTTCTTTTCTGGGTTTCATTGTACTTTGAGTCACAGATAGTAGTATTTAATTTGATGAAACTGCGAGTCACCTCCTCCAACGACTCGTGTGTTTCGTTTGTCTGCAGAATTCCAGAAGAAGTTCTCCGGAAGACAAAAAGTTTAAAATAAATAAAACTTCCTGATACAAAAATCCACCCATCATGTTACAGTTTCATGTTTTCTCAGCGACTTCATATTTTTGTGTTCTATTAATAGAACTCTGTCTCAAAATTTAAAGAGCAAGTCACTAGGGCTGCAACAAACGATTATTTGGATAATCGATTAATCGGATGGGGTCTCGACACGATTAATCGATTAATCGGATTACATGGGGAAATTTTTAAAAACTGCTAGGGAAACGTTATTTCTCTCCTTCCTTCACTTTATTTAACACAACATTATTAGAAAACAGTTCAATAGCAGAAAAACAACATGCCATCACCTAAATTGTCTTATAAGGTGTATAGACAGAGACCCTAAGCTACATCTATCTGTGACCTAAAATGCTTGGTCCAATTAAACAGCTTAAGGGCAATTCTCATCTGTTTTGTTTGATCTCATCTGTAGACATTTATTATAACTGGGGATGTCAAACAACTAATTTTTAAATGTAATTAAACATAGGCTGTGAATTAATCAAAATTGATCACTATTTCCAAAAATGACTGAAAAAAGAAGTTGTCCCACACTCCATGGAAACTTTCAGAGAATCCACAAATAGTGGCTTTCAAATGGTTTTGTTACTTTCTGCAAGTTTAGAAAAGAAGCAGATGAGACAGCATGTCTGATAATTTAGTTTTTCATCTGATAATATTAGAACATGTCAGTAATGTCTGAGGGGCTTTTATAAACACTGTATAACTAACTACTGGAGAGGGTATGAATTACACAGAGGCTTCTGGGGAGCCCAGTGGGGGGGGGGGGGGGGGTCATTTTGCCTTGGCCCCCAAAATGTCTTGAAACGGCCCTGGGTGTGTGACTGAGTGTTGAAGGTGACCTGAATAGTATCAAATTTATAAATATTACATGTGTGTAACTTATTGTTTTATAGGTAAAAACGTGTAGTGGAGATAAATCT
Source organism: Nothobranchius furzeri (assembly GCF_043380555.1). Lineage (NCBI taxonomy): Eukaryota > Metazoa > Chordata > Actinopteri > Cyprinodontiformes > Nothobranchiidae > Nothobranchius > Nothobranchius furzeri. Next base: position 71,297,334 of record NC_091750.1, read on the forward strand.
ACCTACATTTTACTTTTCAACACTTTGTTTTGTTGTTTTTATTGAACTATTTTCCTGTCCTGTCTGTCTCATCTTCCTGCATCTCCTCTTAATTCTCCAGAAAAACTGCTGCCTGGATTCTTACTTGTTCACCTCATCAGTTACTTTTGAGCAGATCAAAGGGATCTCCTGACTGCAAAGCGGAGAGCGCGTTTTCGATGCGTCAGTGAGGTGAAATCACCGCAGCACAGGTGATGAGCTCCGCAGTAGCAGAGCGCTGCAGGCACAAATAAGACAGAAAATAGAGAACATGTGCAGACATGAACGATCGTGTGCTAATTATAGTTTTTTGGTTGCGCCACTTTGAGAATGGACCGTGCGCTGGAAGCAGCTGCCTGGATCGCTGCGTAACAATGCGCTGTGCCGCTCTCTGCTCAAAAGAGTCCAAAAATGATATAATATAGAAAACTTTTTTCCGGCTCCCCTACTGGATGTGTAGGATATACAGCTCCCCCATAATTCGATCCCTGCTCCTGGATGAAAAGCCGGACATTTTCATCAATACAAGAACCCGCAGTCCGGACGCGCCTGTCAGAGAGTGAAAAGTGGACACGTCCGGGGAAAACGGAACGTACGGTCACCATAGTCCTCATAAAGCGGGAAATTATAGATACAGTATTTTGCTTGTGCCCTGGGCCCTTTAGAGTTCGTGGGCCCTGGGCAATTGCCCAGTTAATCCGGCCTTGGGCGGAACCGGTTCGCAGCAGCGCGAGTCCCCCCGCTCATTTAATAAGCGTCGCGCTCACGACTTTAGACTCTTTTTTTACGAGCTTAGGGCATGTCTAGCCTGTGTAATAATCCGGGACTTGGATGAATCACTTTTGAAAAGTTTTTAATTTACCCGGACACAGAGTTCTCTCCGCTGATGATCCCGACATGCTTGCGTTTAAGACGCTGCATCATCCCGTGCAAGTCTGACCTAAACGTTGCAGGTAACGCATGTCTTCGCCTGATTTAACTGAAAATGCTCCCAAACTTAAAAAGCTTTTACTTTTTTGACTCTCGCTGCTTCTGCCATGTTCCTCTTCCAAACAACTGCCGGCTCTCCCTCGCGCTGATCTGTCTGCGCGCAACGGTGGGCGGGAAGGGGGGGCGCTTTTGGAAGAGTTGTGCGACACAACGAATCGATGACGCAATTCGTTGCCAACGCTTTTAGTAATCGATTTTCATCTAATTTATCGATTCGTTGTTGCAGCCCTACAAGTCACCCCCAAATCAACTTTTCTTTCTGATAAACTATATAAATGTGTGTCTAATCATGCTGCAGACATGTGTAGTTAATAGTTTTGCACTTTAGTGCATTTTAGTTAAAATGAAAATTTTCTGCCTAAAACTGTCAGTGTTGTGCCGTTGTCAGGTAAAAAGTCTGCACTGCATTTGAATTTAAATCTGCCATCGCTATTGGCTAAGAGGTACCCTAGAACATTAGCTGGTGCCATATGATGTCACAATGTTGTGTGTGTGTGTGTGTATTTGTTAGTGGCTCTGCCCTCTCCGTCTGCTAGGCAACAGAATTTGTTGCATTTTTCAAACATGAAGTGGGAGTGGAGTTAGACTCTGGTAGGGGGTGACTTGCTCTTTAACTGAGGGGTAAAAAAATGCTGTTGTTATAAATAAAAACAGATTACTCAGGGCTCTGTTTAAGCGTTTTAAATCTTTTTCAACACTTTTATTAAAATAAGAACTGGCCTGTTTTTGAAGGCTAATACATTTTGTGGTGGTCCAGTATGACCTTCGTCCTGCTGCCGTCTGAATCTCAAAGTCGTGTAACAGTTTAATGTTCAAACGAGGACAACACGCTTCACATGGATCAAATCTGGTTTGTTCAGGATTAAAACGCTAATTCAAGATTTTAAGTTTTACAAGGGAAACCATGAAAATGTGTAGCTCTTACAATCGGCTGCACGACTCATAAAGTAGTAAGTGATGATGAGGATCTTGTTGTCACAGACAGAAGATCGGTCTGTAGTTTGTGTCTCCAGCTCTGGAGCATCTCAGGTGTTTGTGGGAACATGTTTTAAACTTCAGCTCAAACAGCAAGAGTTTAAAACCCGTTAATCAAAGTCTTGAAACATAAACTCACATTCCTGAAACACACAACGCCAAGGAGTGAGCGATGTGCAGACCCACCAACCAGAAGCCTGATTCATCCCAAATCCTTTTCACTGCCTGCCAAGGTGTACAAGGTCAAAGTGCAGCGTGAGGCCCAGCCAACTGCTAACTGGGACCAGAATGATGGCTGGTTGTGTTTATTCTCTAACCAAAGAACGTGGACACAATCAGGTCAGGTCCACACATCTCCTAACAGTCTGTGTTTTCAGGATCAGGGGTCTTACTCATTAATCTTCGTGATGTGCAAACATCTCGCCTCTGATTGGCTATCAGTAACACGACTGTTCTCGTTCCCGGTCACTCTTCTTTCTTGGGTAAAAAGTGCAAAGTTGATGTTTTATCTCCACAAACGGCACAAGCCTGAACGTGTTTAGCCATGTTGTGGAGCTACTATTGCAAATGGTTAGCTTCTGCTAACAGAGACTTCTGCTCTCCTTCCTGTGGGCAATCGTAAGCCAAAGTGGGTGGGACCTTGAATAATAATTTTCCCTGTGATGTGTGCTGTGAGACTAGTGCTGTGTCAAAAACATATCGATTTTGAATCAGTTCTTATAAAAAATTCCAAAAATCAAATTGAATTGGTTCAAAAATGTTTGTAATGGTTTAACAGAAGTTTCTTTTACAGCTAAAATGGGAAGGAAATGTTCAGGCGGCCACTTTAAGGTTTAGGTGTTAATCCAGACTTCCCCGGTGGACGGTAAAGCCTGGGGCACACCAGAGGCGGACGCGCCACGCAGCGTCGCACCCGCGGTTTTGAGAAGTGGTCACACAGGACGCGTCGCGCCGCTGAACGCTTCTTGGAAAGTCCTGACTTGAGAACAGGAAGTGACTCTATTGTTCATATTTGATCAGAAAGCCATCGTGTTTTGTGAGACCAATTCATTAACTGTGGGTAAATACGCCATTTATTAAAATATTTTAGGATCAGTAGTACTTTAAAGTTATCTGGGTTTGTGCTGTAAAGCCGTTCCGCGTCGTAACGTCTGTCGTAAAGCACAGTGTTGTAAACATGGCCTGCAGCGGCTCTTGAGATAGAGCTGGCGCCGATCTTCGGCGCCTTGGCGTGGCGCTCCCCGTGTGCTCACTCTCATTAACTATAATGGCTTTTATTTAAAACGACTCAACGCGGGCCGTCCGCCTCCGGTGTGGCCCGGCTTCACTCGCCCAGTGTTGTCATTGAATTACAGACACATACTCAACGGCTCAAAATCGGATCGTGATAATTGATTCCAACTCTTATGATTCAGAACTGAATGGATACCCAGCTCTGGATGAGGCTGGCTTTTTCCGGTGATTGAAGAGAACGTCTTCACGTGAAGCTCAGAGCGTACATGTAGACCTGAACACTGCAGAGAAGTTAGCTAGAATTAGCCCAAACTCTTCCAAATGAACACACTGAAGAGGAATTTTCCTGTACAGAAAGAGCTGCTCCGATAATAAAGGGATGCCCGTTTAGGTGAAGCTTCACCACAAAGTAGCTGAAAGTTCCACGAAGGAACTTCGTATGGAAAAAACAACGTCAGCATCCTGAACTTTGTCAACAAGAAATGACGATATCATATTTTATGTAATTAGTAGGACCTGTAATGTGAATTTAGCTTTTTTATGAGATGTGATTTATGATGTGTTAACCCATCAGAAGTAATTCTGAATGAATGTAGCAAATGGAAGCTTCTCTAGTGTTCTGTTGGTCTTCAGCTCACCAAGCAAGGGCGCCCCCAAGGGGTAGCCAGGGGTGGCCATGGCCACCCCCAGAAAATTCCTTTCCCCCCCAGGAAAAGCCAGTGTTAACAAATCATATTAATGTTCAGTCAAATCATATATTGATCATCTTTATTCAAGACATAATTATAAAACAACAACAAAATTACAATTAATGAGTAAAGAAATAATCAGAATAAAAAGAAATGCGTATGTTTCTGCCGCTCACCATCTAAAAAAAGTTTTTATCTCCATAGTTTTTTTTAACACTGCAACAGGTGAATGAACCTAAAAATCCATTTTTAAATTTAATTATGGATACGATTTTAAATAACTGAACTGTATATTTCTGAAATGTTTGTGTTTGTAAAATTTATACCTACTGTTATTTTAATAAAAACAAATAAAGGTGCAATGCAGCACATCGCCACAGGCTAAATTCTCCCAGCATTACCACAAGGACCAATTTGGTGTGCCACCCCAAAAATGTCTTTGGCCCCATCTGGCCACCCCAATCAAAATTTTCTGGAGGCGCCCCTGTCACCGAGCCGCGTCGCAGTGGTTGTTGAATCTGTTTCTATCTAAAGTCACTTTGCTGACAACGCAGATTAAGGTGAAAGTCCTAAAGAAGCCGGTCCTGTTGGCATTTCGCTGTAAATTCCCTTTTCTCTGTTTAGTTTTGAGTCCGAGCTTTGACCACAGCTGCGTGTTTGGGATGGAGATGAAGAAAAACGGCTGACATCTTTCCTGCTGTTGAACTTAACTTTACTTACAGGAAAAACTCATCAACGTGTTTGACTAGTTTTCTTCCCGGGTTGAGGAAAACCCCGGCGAAACAGATCAACAGACCCAGAGAAGAAGGAACTCGTGTCAGTACGTTGAACTTTTCCCGCTTCTCTTCTGAGGTAAAAGAACAGTTGAGGACATGAAAGCATGAAAGTAATTCAAGGAGCAAATGGTTTGAATTCCCTGCAGCAGTCAGTTGGAAACGCTCCCATTACCGTCCACTTTCAGGAATGAAGAGGGACCGCACACCTTTTGTTCTCGGGCTGTCCTGCCTAGGGCACACAGGAGCAGCACACTTATCCATGTTCATTTGAATTTCTAATTCACCGGGCGGCAACAGAACCCGTCGTCCAGACTGTGGAGCGTATTTCCTCCTCTCTTAAAGAGTAAACGCAGAAAATGTTTAATAATTAAAGTTTTTTGGCTTCTGGAAGTCGCTCGGCAGAACGTTACACGGTCTTAAACACGTAACAAAGGAAACTAAAGAATAAACATTTCTGCTGTTTTGTGGAGAAACAAACCTTCCTAAGAATAGTTTTTAGGTTCCTCAGAGTCTAGTATCGGGTACCGCGGTGATGCGTAACGCGTGTTGTCAGGTGAAAGGAATGCTCGCTGCTGCAGCAGGTTGTTTTATCATATCTCCTTCTATTTGGATGCATTGCCAGTTAATCATGATGGATTGTACCTGCGAGCGTGAAATAGCGGAGTATATTTGGTGTGTTTGTTTTTCTGTTGGACCTTGAGCTGCAGTTCCAAGCCTCATAACTCCACCTGAGCAATTCATCGCTGTCCGTCTGAGTCACCGTTCAGCTATGCAGCTCGCCTCCCTGGGTGTTTTCACTCAGCTGCACGCCGTGGCTGTCTGCAGCAGAGAGCTGGGCTGTGTAAAACCCGGGACACGATAACACCGACCGGGTATCCTGCAAGTTAATTTTTGACCACTCTCATGCCAAAACGTCACAAGAGTTGAGCTTTCTCCTGCTGGAATTTGAGATAAGCCTCTTAAAACACACGCAGCTTTTCATGTGACGATAAAACTCTCCATGCTGTTTGTAATTGGAAAGTTTTCTGTTCTGTTTCTCTGGGTTAGTGGATGCAGAACTCAGCAAGACGCACAGTTTTACCTGAAGCCTTTGATCTAGTGGTTTGAAGGCCAGGCTCTTGTGAATATGTCTCTCAGATCAGCAGGTGTTTCTACGTAGAAAATGATTCAGCTGCAGGAACGGCAGCAGAAGAAGAGTGCAGGCCCGTTTGTAAATGTGCTACACAAATAAACTTGACTTTAGTGTTTAAAGAGCCTAACCCTAACCCTTCCCGACAACCAATTTATCCAGAAGACGGAGATCGCCAGTCCAGGTAGTAAAACGGAAAAAAATAATACTCAAAAGTTTGACTTTAACTCATCTGGGGTGTAATTATTTACCTTAAGTAGTTAATAAGTAGTAAGTAATCAAGGTTACGTTAAAAACATCAGTAGTGTTTTCTTTTGTCAAAATTTGTATTAACTTTGATTTAATTTTGTGAAATTATTACAAATAAATACAGCAGATATAGTTCTTATTGTTAAGAATCTTAAAGAGCAAGTCACCCCCTACCAGAGTATTACTCCACTCCCACTTCCTGTTTGAAAAATGCAACAAATGCTGTTGCCTAGCAGACCGAGAGGGTGGAGCTGCTAACAAACACACACACACAGGCTCACAACGACATTGTGACATCATATGGTACCAGCTAATGTTCTAGGGTACCTCTTAGCCAATAGCGATGGCAGATTTAAGTTCAAATGCAGTGCAGAGTTTTTACCTGACAACGGCACAACACTGACAGTTTTAGACAGAAAATTCAAATTTTAACTAAAATGCACTAAAGTGCAAAACTATTGACTACACGTGTCTGCAGCACGATTATGTTTATGTATTTAGCAGATGGGCTGCGCAGTGGTTAGAGCTGCTGCCTTGCAGCAAGAAGGTCCTGGGTTCCCTTCCCGGCCTGGGATCTTTCTGTATGGAGGTTGCATGTTCTCCCTGTGCATGCGTGGGTTCTCTCCGGGTACTCTGGCTTCCTCCCACAGTCCAAAAACATGACTGTTAGGTTGATTGGTCTGTCTAGATTGTCCTTAGGTGTGTGTGTGTGTGTGTGTGTGCATGATTGTTTGTCCTGTGTGTCTCTGTGTTGCCCTGCGATGGACTGGCTCTCTGTCCAGGGTGTACCCCGCCTGATTGCCCGTTGACCGCTGGAGATAGGCACCAGCGCCCCCCGCGACCCTACATGGACAAAGCGTGTTCAGAACATGGATGGCTGGTATTTAGCAGACACTTTTGTCCAAAGACACGCATTTATGTAGTTTATCAGAAAAAAAAGTTGATTTGGGGGTGACTTGCTCTTTAAGGAACATAACTAATATGTTCATTTATTCTCTCATAGTGGGGCTTTTTAATAACCCAGAGTCTAGGTTAGTTCACTCTCATCCTGTTTGTAAACATCACTGGATACCAGGAGCAAAGTCTAGTCAGATGTTTCAGATGTTCTGATCCAACCTGAGTATTCCTGCTGCTGTTTTGGGTTCTTCCAGCCTAATCTGAGTTAGGAGCTCCACTAGTGGCCCCGGAATGACTGACAGTGAAACGGAGGCCGAGCTGCTGCCAGCTGGGCCTCCGTTCGCTCACAGGGCGCGACAAGTTGAGGTCAGCGACTCCCCTCGGATTTGCGGTTAGACGGCAGGATTTAGAGCCGGAGGAGAAAGAGAACTGGCATAATGGGCCGTGGACCTGCAGCCAGCCAACCAGCCGTCTGCAGCAGCCTCGCTGTCTTTCCGAGCTAAATTTAGAGCCGAGCCGAGGGGGTATTCTCAGGGCCTTGTTCATTATTCATGAGCTGAAAAAGGACCCAGTTCAGTTTCTCTCTTTTCGGGGAGTTGCAGCAGGAAAACCTCAGATTGGTTCGTTTGTTTGTTTTCCAGGTGAAGGTTTTTCTTAAGCTCAGTTGCGTTTTGTAGTTTACGGATTGGTTCTGAGCTTATTGTTTTATTTATGGGGAGTTTTACAGTTTCACTGCTGATTCAGACCTTATTTAATCAGTTTAAACAGCTGAGTCCTTGTTTTTCTTATGTTCTACCAAAAAAATGTACTTGCCTAATTAATAATGAGTTATTCAGAAACTCAGAACGGAGCGATTTACTGTTTCTGGTTTGGAGGGCCGACGCCCGATTCTATACCTGTTGGTATCGATTTTGTCTGATTCCAAGTTGTCATAAATTCTGATATGGGAGAAAAACTTCAACACGAAAGACCGATTGTTGCTAGCATGATGTAGCATGTAGCGTATTCCCAGACCGTTAAAGTTGTCCAATTCAAATGTTTTTTTTATAGAGAGCCTAAGTCACTTCTGCATCACAGGTCCTCGGAAGAACGAAAAAAATAACGCAAGTCAACGGGGCTAAAACACTATTTTCTAATCCGCTTTGCCGTACGGCCTGGATCACACGTGTTGAACTGCAATTTAAATGAAAAGTAATGATGGGTGTTTCGACCACGCCAGTGACGTACTTTGAGATTTATCAGCTTGTAAAAGTTCGTAATTAGCATGACTACAAACTAGAAATCGGCACGTCGCATATGGGACGTCACCACAGAATCTCCTCCCCCTACCGTAGCTTTTGCTTACCACATGACCAGATTTATGGTGGTTCTTTCCTCCTGTGGGAAGTTTGCTGAACTTACAGCCCTTTACCCTCAGTTTTCTCCGTGTCTGGTTCGATGGCGTCACTTTCGTGAAGCGCATTTGTAGTCCTGGACTTATTTTCACACAAAACTTAAAAGATCGTTCCCCACTTGTTGGAAAATAAGCACGTTCTTGGTATCAAAATGCGTCTTTAGAATTCACGGACATCATATGTGAAATCCATGGCACAAAACAAGTGGAATTAGAAAATAGCGTTTTTAGGCCCGTTGCATTCATTTTTCCGTTCTTCCGGGTACCCGTGGTGCAAAAGTGACTTGGGCTCCCTATTGCTGCCAAAGTAATTATTTAGAATTCTACTCAGTTTATACCAGTTCTACACCAGTTTTAACTAGTCATCTCAAAGCACTGAACAAAAAAATTAAGGAATCCCAGTCATCTCAGGTCCAAATCTGAGCCAATCAGGAGTCAGACTGATCAGCTGATCAACAGTTGGACTAAAAAGGTAGAATTTTGACGGATTCTGATGGCCAAACGTTTTTGTGCATTTCTATTTTTTTTGGAAAACGTTTTTCAAAAATGAGCAAAAAAGTTAAAAAAAAAATTAACGGGTCTTTGAATTGGCAGTTCAATAAAACTCTTTCCTGTAGTTTTTTTTAACTTCCAGAATCACAATTTTAGAGTGAATCGGAAATCCAATGCGTCCGTCTTCCTCCACCTATCTGGGATCGGGTCGAGGGGGCAGCAGCCTAAAGCTTGGTTTATGCTTGACGCATTCACTTTCCGCTTGGTGATGCGGCTCGCGGATGGAACGCGCTTCACAACTCGCAGCGTTTATGGTTCATGCGGCTTGTCTCTGCGGTGAGCCAATATTCTCCCAAACTGTAGGGGGCAGCATGGAGCTCTACGGCATGCATCCAACACTACACCATAGTAGAAGTAGAAATTACTGTTGTTTACAACATGGCATTCCAGCATTTTTAACAGCGTCCTCGTCTTTTCCGACAGTGCGAGCTATTTCTCTCCAAGAATTATTAACAACATGTTGATCCCGGTGATCTCTGAGAGCTGAAGCATACAAATGTCTATATTTACGAACCTCTGCCATACTAGTTCTTGCCGGTCCGGTGGAGGGCCGTGGTTTTTAAAATGACGCAATTTCGCCGCGTTGAGTCGTGCGGACCTCGCGGACGCGTCAAGCATAAACCAACCTTAAGCAGACACCCAGATAAACCGGTATCGGCCCTATCAAACCCAGGATCGGTGCACCTCTGCTTCCAAGCAGCCAGGACGTCCTGGAGTCTGTTTTTGGACGTTGGCTGCTTTTTCACCCGTTTTCTATTCTTTTCCCAGAATATATTGTAATTAATGTTTTTTTTTATTTTTATTTTTTTACTCCGACATTAAAACCCTAAACTCAGTGAATGATGGATCTTTAAAAAAGTTTTGGTTAATGTTGGGATGGGTTTGAAACCAACTGAAGAGCTTCCTGTTTAACTGGGAAGCAGTGATCTGGTACTGGGAGCCCGTGGACCTTTCCTCCTCAACAAACACATCTCACTGTGTGACGTCTTCACACAAAGTCAACACAATTAACAGAACTAACTATGTCACCTGTACAAATGGGACTCTTTTGGGTTTATATGATACAGCCAAGAGTTTGTGTCAGAACTAGTTTTGTCTCCACAGATGTGGATTAGATGGCATCTATGTTTGTTTACTTGTTTACCAGCACCCAACAGAAACACCAGGGGTTATGGAAGCTCCTGGCTGGTTTTATTATTGATGGAAAAAACACCAAAACAAAACAAAATCTTTGGTTGGTTAAATTTGTGTGGATTACGTCACACCCAAGCTGCACGGTTAGAACTTTCCCTGACTTTAGGTCGGCGGGGCGTTAATCAGCAGCTGCTCAGCCGAGCGTAACCGAGCTGCAGCGAGGAACGACGCATAAGAACAAGTTTTACTCACAAAACCGCAATCAGTAAAGTATGTTTTTCCCTAGAACGAAAACTTATATTACATAATAGGACAGGAAGACTCGGCTTGTTGTGATAAAATTTGATCTAAAGGAAGTTTTTGAGCAGGTTGTTTTCTTATGAAATGAGATGTTTAAGCTTCAGAAATGTTGAATCTTCATTAGTGAGAGAAAATCACGACGAGGGATTAGATAGACAACACATCACTCAACATCTGAACCCAGGAGCAGAGTCTTTTCCACCCTGTGAAGATGTCACTAAAGGTGCGTTCAGTCTGCTGATTGGTCAGATCTTTTGGGGGCGGGGCTACTAGAAGTTTGTGTGTTCTGATCCGGAGCTAGCTAACAACGTTCTCCAACCCCCTCCCTGAACCGTTCCCGAACTCTTCAGTGGTTTTCTGAGTCAGAGCTGATGAATCTGGTCATCGGCACAAACAGCGGTCAGCTTGCTAACCTGAGCCACCTGTTCTGATGGGTTCTTCACCTCCGCATCCTGATGAGATTCCTGTGTTTACACCTGCTCAGGGGACCCGAACCAGGGAGAACGGACCGGGGTTTGGTTTAAACATGCTGAACTGTGCAGGTGTGAAAGGCCCGAAAACTGAGAAAACATGTTTTTTTTAGTTAATATTTCGTTCTGATGAAACAAACGTTTTCATTTAATGGTTTTAAAACATGAGTCTTTCTCCGTGAAACCTCGGCGTCTGAGGTCAGCTTTCAGGGCATTTACACCAGAACGGCTTCAGTTGCTTGACGTGTACATTTTTCACCGTTTACTGACGTTGGGATTTTTTTAATGGGCTCATTTTATCTGATTTAATTATTTACTGAAGTTAAAGAGTTCCTCTCAGAGCAGACGGGTCGGCCTCTGCAGGGGCGAGGGTTGCCGTGGAAACCTCCCAGCGATGCGTCAGCGCTGCTTGTGGAATTCCTCGAGCCGGTTTCCTCCTATTGTGGCCTGTTGGAGAGACCCCCACCCCCTTTTTCTCCCTCTCTTCCTCTGAGGTGGAACAACAGGCCACACACACGCACGCACACACACACACACACACACGCACGCACGCACGCACGCACACACACACACACACACACACACACACACACACACACACACACACATTAACCACAGAAATGTTGTTTTAGTTTACTAGAACTCTAAACTAGAGCAGGTTTAATCTTTTATTTAAACAAAACTCTTCAGTCTTGGTTTTTTCCATGTTTGAGTCGTTTATTTTTGGCCAGAGTTTCTTCATTTCTGCTGGAACAACCATGAGAAAGTCATAATGAATACGAACATCACCCTGATGCCTCTAATCTGATTGCAACAGAGCCGAAGCGTAGACAGGAGCTTCCCTCCGTGTCGGGTCTGCGCTCCGTTTGGTTTAATACAGCTTAGCCTCTAAAGCCCCAGAAAATCATTTCATTTTTCATCTCCTGAATCAGTCTTTATCAGACCTACGTCATGAAAAACATAAAATGTGTCATTCTGAATAATAAAAGGTGAATAAATAAATTCTGGATAAGGACACAAGCTCCACAAACCGATTCCGAAGTGTTTCCAGAGCTCTAAAGGACTCTGAGATTCCAACTGGACCTGATCCCACAGCTGGTCATGTTAAAACCACGAGTCATGAATAAAAACTGCTGCATCATCTGTAAACAGATGGCAGCAAACCTCCCCGGTACAGATTTATGACAGTTCTGCACCTGTGCTGCTCCTTGTCTCCTTTTCTGGGTCACTTCCTTAACACAGATTAGAAGATCTGAGGAAATCGATCAACTAGAAGACATGAACAGGATTTTTATAACAAATATTAAAAGAAAAGGTATCTGATTTTAATCTGCTTTGTTGCTTTTTGAGTCTTAACAGCTGTTTGGGTCTCTGAAGCCCACCTCCTCCTCTCAGAACCCTTTAGGTATAAAAACCCAGATTCTTCGGTCTGGTTATCAGAACCTGCTGAAGGATGGAGCTGACTCTCTAGTCAATAATGGAGCAAAGTCGTCATTAAACAAGTCGTCTAGGTGGACTGGTACCGGACTCTCTGGGACTTTTAATCATGCTGGGTCCAGGTTGTGTTCAGAGGTGCTTTAGGACCGACATCTGCTTTGTTTAAAGGTTTTCTGTCAGAAACTGGAACCAGTTTTAGACCACCTGGCTCAGGTGATGAAGTTGGGTTGTTTGGTTTTGTTTTCTTCAGGCAGACGAAGCCTTTGACGTTCGCTGACTGCATCGGAGATGAGCTGCCGGTCGGATGGGAGGAGGTGCACGATCCCGTTGTGGGGGCGTACTATGTCGACCACAACACCAGTGAGTCGATGCATTCACTATTGTAAACAGCAGAACGCTAAACCAGAGCACGAAGTCTTCACAGTTGTGTGTCTTGTCCTCTTGCTTCAGAGAGCACCCAGCTGGAGGACCCGCGGGTCCAGTGGCAGCTGGAACAGGAAGCCATGCTGCGGAACTACCTGTCTGTGGCTCGAGACGCGCTTAGCGCCCAGAAGGAGATCTACCAGGTGAAGGAGCAGCGCCTGCGGCTGGCGCAGCAGGAGTACCAGCAGCTCAACGATGCCTGGAGGGACAAGTCCACATCACAGACCAGCTGTGAGTTCTGATGAGGAACCGGGTTTGGTATCAGGGAACACCTGGGAGGTGACGAACAAGCTCACCGGTGTTTGTTTAGGAATGATCATGAAGTTTTGTCTCCGGTTCTGATCCAAGTCAGCTTAGAGTCTGCTGTATTTTCTTACAGCACAAACATCAGAAGTATATTAAAGTTATTAAAATCAGTACATGTGAGTTTCTGTAGAGGATCACAGCGTAGGGAGACATTTCATCTACACGATACTTCCAGATCACACTAGGGCTGCAACGATTTGTCGACGAATACCGACAATAGAAATGGTCGACAATGAATTTCATTGTCGACGTTGTTGCCAGATGTGTGTTTTCCGACCGAGTGAGGCATCTCACTTCATTACAATCTCTGCTGAGAGTCGCACATGCGCAATAGCTTCTCTGCTGAGCGCCAACTAACAGAAATGCCATCGTCCAACACGGCAGCTATGCGTACCAAAACATCAAAAGTTTGGGAGCATTCTAGCCTGTACTCGTCGTCGTCTTCCTCCGCTTATCCGGGTCCGGGTCGCGGGGGCAGCTTCCCAACTAGGGAGCGCCTGTACTCGGCGAATAAAAAGATTAACTGCATTATTTGCAAAGCAGTCCTCGCGTATCACGGCAGCACCTCGGTGGTGCATGAACAGTTAAAGAGAAAGCACGTCGGACAGTTGAATGAAACAGAGTCTGACTCTCCTCGGTAAGATTTAAATAACACGAAAGCCAAAACGTTTAGTTTTCATTTATTTAAACGTATTTTCGCTTTTAGAAAAAGAGATTTAATGTTATGCCCGACTGTGTCTGACAAAACTATTTTAATTTATTTGATGCATTTATGTTGTACTGACTGAGCACTGTGCCTAACTGGTGTTAGACAGGGTATTTTTATTTACTGTTAGTATGAATCGTCCTATCAGCAGCAAAGTTCAATAAAATATGCATTTTCCATTGAAGTACCCATCTTTCTTGTGTTTATTATCATTTTTCACACAATTAAAGCAATCTCATGCTAAATTTAAGAAAAATGTAATAATTATCCGATTAGTCGACTAATCGTTTCAATAGTCGCTGACTAGTCGACTATTAAAATAGTCACTAGTTGCAGTCCTAGATCACAAGGCTCTTATAGGGCTGGGCGATATGGCCTCAAATCTATATTGCGATATAATGTGAAGCATGTGCGATTAGGATATATACTGCGATATATATGTTTTCCTTTGTTTATATATGTCAAAATGACATGCTTTAAAAAATCCTCATATGGAAAACATATTGCTGCAGAATAAAGACGTCCAAAAAGTGTAGAATGCTCCTCCTCCGCCCGCTCCATGCTTGCAGTCACTGCCATTCTGTTGTCCCACTGTCGGCGCGGATGCACATCTTAGTGACGTCATGTGTTATCGCGGTCGAGCCAAACACTTATCATTACCCAATTTTATATCGTTGATATCGCCCCCCCCCCCCCCCCCCCCAGCTCGTCCTAAATCACCGTTCATGTTTGGATCTGCTCTCCGCTGACCCGTAAACACCGGCTGGTTTTATTAACCAGTGTTTACAACCAGCTTTCAAACACTGCTTATAAACTGCAGCGGCTCTCTGGCTTTAACGGCATGGCTGAAACCACACAAGCCGGTAGCGCGATGTTAGCCAATCCGCTCACATTATTCCTGCTAATCGGAATTTGAAATGGAGCATTTTGTCTAAACTTAATCTGAATAAAAGTAGAACTAACTTAGAGATATTGAACATGGTTTTAACGATCTTGACTGGTTGTTGGTTTCTTTAAGCCCAACTCCAGCTCCTGATGGAACCAGCTCAGCGTAGATTTGGTGACGTAAAACCAGAGAGAGTAGGCCAGCAATAGAGGTCACGCGCGGAGTGTCGGATATTTTAGGGCAAATTAGGATATTTCTGTTTGTAGTTTTTACAAACAACCTGCTGACTGTTGTTTATAGGGATGCAAATTGGTGAAATTCTGGTGATACAACATGTACCACGATGTATTGCGATACATTTGATACAGATGATATTAATGAGTTTTTTTTAGAAATACTTTATTGTAGGAAAATTCAATAAACAGTCCAAACTGATACTTACACAGCAAGTCGCCCCCTACCAGAGTATTACTCCACTCCCACTTCCTGTTTGAAAAATGCAACAAATGCAGTTGCCTGGCAGACTGAGAGGGCGGAGCCGCTAATAAACACACACACACACACACACACACACACACACACACACACACGCACGCACGCACGCACGCACACACACACACACAGACAGGCTCACAACGACATTGTTACATCATATTGTACCAACTAAAGTCATAGTGTACCTCTTAGCCAATAGCGATGGCAGATTTATATTGGAATGTGGTGCAGAGGTTTTACCTGACGATGGCACAACACCTGACAGTTTTAGGCAGATCATTTAAAGTTGAACCGAGATGCACTAAAGTGCCAACTTATCAATTACACGTGTCTACAACACTTTTAGACACTCATTTATACAGTTTATCAGCAAAAAACAGTTGATTTGGGGGTGAGTTGCTCTTTAACATGTTTAACATGCGGTGTCTGAACCATAACAGAGGGGTTTACATTTCAATGGTGGAAACAAACCCAGTTGCACGCTAGTTATGTGTTTGAATTGCACCAAAAGAAAAGAAAATACACAAATGTTTGCATGTAAATACTACCAAAAAAAATCAGTGAACGGTTTTTGAATATCAGTATAATATTGTCGGAAAAATATCATGATATATTGCCTTATCGATATTTTCTTACATCCCTAGTTGTTTATAAGTTCTTTATAAAGATTTATTGTTTTTTTATTCTTTATGTTTTTTTTTACAGTGAATTCCAGATCTTCCACTTCCAGCAAATACGACCCGGAGATCCTGAAAGCGGAGATCGCCACAGCCAAAAGTCGGGTAAGAGCCTCCTGATCATGTTGTTAACTATGGCACGGTATGGGGGCCAAAATGAAGACTACTGCCCAGCAGCAGGAGGCTATATAAATTCCGAAGCAAACTACTGATCTTATTAATGATAAGCTGACGCCAGTAACCGAGAGGCTGGCGCTGCTGACTGAGGAATATCACATTTACCGGCATTACTACTAGATACGCAAGGGACTAGCAGCCCTCGGCTGGTCATTGACTGGTTCAAACACTCCATCTGCTGTCTATTAGCATGGATAGGCTAGCGTTAGCCTGGACGGGTTGGTGTTAGCATTGGAGAGGCTAGCCATTAGCGTGCCTAGGCTGGCCACTAGCTGACTAGTGATTCTCTGAGACATGCTAATGGCTAGCCTCTCCGACGCTAATGCCAGCCTATCCATGCTTAAGGTCTGTCCAGGGGGGTAGGAAATCCAGCTAGTGGCATGCCTAGGCACGTTAATGGCTAGCCTCTCCGATGCTAACGCCAACCCGTCCAGGCTAACGCTAGCCTATCCATGCTAATAGACAGCAGAGGGAGTGTTTGAACCAGTCAATGACCAGCCGAGGGCTGCTAGTCCCTAGCGTATCTAGTAGTAATGCCGGTAAATGTGCTATTCCTCAGTCAGCAGCGCCAGCCTCTCGGTTACTGGCGCCAGCTTATCATTAATCAGATCAGTAGTTTGCTTTGGAATTTATATAGCCTCCTGCTGCTGGGCAGTAGTCTTCATTTTGGCCCCCATACTGCGCCATAGTTAATGAAAAGATGAGTCTGTGGTTTAGATCGGGTTTCTGTCTCACCGGTGAATCGTAACCAGTCACACATGTGCAGAACATTTTAACTAAGAGGTGAAGATACTTCCCCCAGTGAGAAGTTTCAGCTACTCAGTTAGATTTCTCAGTCAGCAGGACCCAAACGAAACATTCAGATGGAATATTTTAGATTCCCACAAAGATCAGCCATTTAATGTCAGAAAATAAGGACACCTGTGTTAAATAAGAATGTGTGTCTTTAAAGGCCAGACAAATATGAAAGGATGTCAGCTGCAGGTCGCCATCACCTAAAGGATGTCTCCTCTCTCAGGTCAACAAGCTGAAGCTGGACCTGGCCTGCATGAAGCAGGAGCTGCAGTTTAAGGAGCAAGGCTTTGAGACGCTCCGAGAGTAAGTGTTTCAGCACACACACACACACACACGCACACACACGTGATGTGCGGGTTAGGGTTCTTTTAAACCCGCAGGTACCGCAGATTTGATCACGTCTGAACCGCACCAAACCGCCCTTCATCACTAGGTCTGTTATTACAACCCGCGCCGCCTCATCAAAACTCGTTATTGATGGATTGTGCTTTTATTCAGACAAAGGTGCGTTAAACAGGCCCCCAAACGGGCTCTGGAAAATGGTAGTAACGTTTACATTTACAAAGGCTAAAATAAAGAATAGGCAGATAAAGGAAGTTTAAAATTAAATGGGGTTATTTTTGTTTGTTACCCTACTAATAAATGGTAAATGGCCTGTATTTGATATAGCGCCTTCTAGAGTCCTGGAACCCCCCAAGGCGCTTTACAACACAATCAGTCATTCACCCATTCACACACACATTCACACACTGGTGTGGATGAGCTACGATGTAGCCACAGCTGCCCTGGAGCGCACTGACAGAGGCGAGGCTGCCGAGCACAGGCGCCACCGGTCCCTCCGACCACCACCAGCAGGCAACGTGGGTTAAGTGTCGAGCCCAAGGACACAACGACAGCGACAGACTGAGCGGGGCTCGAACCTGCAACCTTCCGATTGCGGGGTGAGCACTTAACTCCTGTACCACCATCGCCCACTAATAGTGCAATAAACCAATACAAGAACAGCCCCTAGAGCCCCTGCTTGGGCAAACAAAACAGTAAACCTTTTACAACTTTTATCAAACATTTTGAAAGCAAATAAATATGTCCTTGTTTTGTCTGCGCTGATTACCTCGCTGAATCTTTCCCAAACACGCAATTTAGCAGTTTGTCCCTCCTTTCTTTTAAGAATGTAAACTCCCGAATGAATTTTATCCAAAATATTGTCCTCCATCGTTCTGTTGATGTGGCTGCCTGCCACCTGCTTGGAGCTTAGGCGCACTTCACTGGCGAGTTCTGTATGTGCCTACGTCATGGGGTCGAAGGTTATCTGCGCTGAGTTATGTTTTAAAATGTGACCGTGTTTTAATAAATGTCTTAAATATTGTGTTTTACAAAATTAAGCATTGCTTAATGCCTTTATCCTCAGTGTGCACATATATATAAATATATATATAGATATTTATATATATATATATATATATATATATATATATATATTTTATATATATATATATATATATATAAAATATATATATATATATATATATATATTTTATATATATATATATATATATATATAAAATATATATATATATATATATATATATTTTATATATATATATATATATATATATATATATATATATATATATATATATATATATATATATATTTCATGAACCCCCTCTCAAACCACACCGCACTGACGTAAAAATGTATTGACCCGACCCAACCTGACCTGTGGTGGGTTGGAAGTCAATCCGCGCATCACTAACACACACGGGCGCTGAGGGAAACAAGTTTCTTACGGCAGACTTTAGCTGCAAACTGTCAGAAGTCAAAAGTATTTTACAGCATTGTAAATCAGAGGCGACATTACCATGGATACGGATCTGAATAATAGAAGAAAAAAAGAAAGCAGTGAAACGCTCTGGTTTAACCTAAATAGTCTGACGTTTGGTGAAATGTGGGTCAAGCAGCTCAAAGTTCATCTGTGCGTTTGCTGTGGGAACTTTTAAAACATGGTTCCTTTTGTTTTTCCCCGAGGCCTCCACCCTCTCCAGAGGAGTGGTGTGTGTTTGTGTGTGTGCGTGCGTGTGTGTGTGTGTGGCTGCATTCCAGTCTGAACCCATTTCTGAAAACACTGATTGGTTGTTGAACGCCGTCTGACATCTGCAGCCGGAGAGGAAAGTCATGTAGGAATGTTGTCCGACGGCTCCTTTTAATCCTCCGACTGTGTCCCAGAGTGGCATGAGGCAACAAAACAGGACGACATTCCTGTTCAATCAGCGTCTGACGGCACCCGGCAGAGGACACGAAAAATGTCCCAGACACTTGAGAGGAGCTGACTTGATTCTGCAGACAAAGGTCGGAGCGTTTCCTCCACAGCGTCCAGGCGTTTAATAATCCAGGGGAACGTGTGACTGCTGGAGCGATAGCGGGAGCCATAACCAACACTTTCACACCAAAGTTACGGTTCCTGAACAGCTGCTGGGCAAATTCCAGCATGTGGAAGTCCCGCCTCGTTTATCTGGGACCACGTGATCCAGTTGGAAGATGCCAGAAGAAAGAGCGATTATAAAAATAACTGTCGATTTAGCCGCACAAAGCAACTTTTCCAGTGACGTAAAACAGGATTTATCAGAATGAGGAAGCGCTGATTGAGTCGTGATCAAAAGATAATTAGACAAATGGCTGGAATGTTGAAGATGTTGACGTTTTAAGCTCCGCCCACCTCAACATAAATCAATGGGACTATGTCCTGATGAACACATTAAAATTCCACTCATGTCTCTTTATTCAGGTGTGTGTGTGTGTGTGTGAGCGCGCGCGTGCGTGCGTGTGTGTGTGTGTGTGTGTGTGTGTTACTGTAAAGCTGTTGTTCAGGTGATAAAAGGATCCCAACTGCAGCCTCGGAGGACAGGAGGGATTAGTTGTTCCCGCTCCCTGTTGCAGACTAGTGCCTCCCTCTCTCCTTCACTTCCTCATTCCTTCTTGTTTTCTCTCTCCCTCTCATTCAACCCCCCCCCCCCCCCTGAAGAATGTGGACGGGCTGGTTATTCAGATGAACTCATGACTTTGTTCACGTCAGATTTTTCTGTAGCTGCTGCCTCCGACGGCCACTTTCCTGCAGCTTGTTCTGCACGATCTGTATGTAAAGTAATCAGTATGATGTAATGTAAATAATGTAATATAACTGTTAAAGGTAACGACCCCTGTTGGAGCTGAGTTCACACACATCCCAGCTTGTCATTGGAGGGTAAATCCGGTGGAACAGAAGCTAAATAAAAGGTGTCGGTGGTAATATTGAGACTCCTGTTGAGTCGTTCTTGGTCAACGCCACGAGGAGCCACTTCAGACGGATAATGAGTTTGCATTTAATATTTCTGGCTCCATCAGACCTCTGACTAAACATTTATCAGTTATCCCTCTCGTCCTACAGGATCGACCAGAAGGTGTCCAACAGTCCGTACGGCTACAAGCTGCAGGAGGCGCAGGCCATCCTGAAGGAGGTGCGGTCCATCCGAGACACCATCAGCTCCGGGGAGAAGGAGAAGCAGGAGCTGATGCAGGTGAGACCCGAGGCTGGATGTGAACACAGGAGCAGCTGGGTTAGCCGGTAGTTTGCTGTGGAGCCGGTTTAGGGATAGGGAGTGAAAGAGCAAATATTCCTCCTCCAAACAGGGAGAGCATCCAGAGAGAGCTCTGTAGGTCTGAGCACACCGACACGGTGCTGGGCTGGAGAGGAAGCTGCTTGCTTGTGTGTTTGGTTTGATTCTGATATCAGTGTGTGATAAAAGCATCAGTCCGAGTCGGTCTCGCTGTGCTGCCGTCTGCGGGGTTAGCTAGCGTGTGAGCGGTGGAGCTGGACGTCGGAGCTCGTTGGGCGTGTTTCAGTGTGGATCTGTTTTATTTGGAGTCGAACAAACAGAGTTTTTTACATTTTATTGTCTCAGTTTAATCCTCACAGCTGCATTTAGGGTTTTCATCGTCGTGATTTAATTCCATACTTATTTACCTGCTGGTTTATTTATTCTGTTTATCTGATTATTTCCCCCTTTATTCGTTCATTTATTCATTTATTTGTCTAATAGTTTTCATAAATGCGTTTAACTAATTCACCGATGGATTAATTCATCTTTTAGATTCGTTATTATTTATTTACTTTCATGAATAAGAAATTCTGTAAACGAGAAGCCAACATTAGAGCCTTTGTAACTGGATAAAACCTCTTTATAAGCTCCTTATTTTTCCTACCTCTGAAATTAATAAATAATTATTCATTTGAAAGTTTTGCTTCAAAGCTGCTTTTATGAGTCCGAGTCAGTCGAGTCGAGGCTCCTCTGCTGCTGATGTGGTTTTTGGTATGAGTATATTTGGCAGCATCCGTCCCTCTGCAGGTGTCAGACCGACCCAAACCAGACAGAACCAACAGAACCAGGATAATGAAGTGTAAAGCTCAGATTTATGATGAATGTTTGAGATGGAAGGACGGTTTTACTGCTCCTTCTCTTCACTCTGGGAGGAGAAACGAGTCCCTACAAGAGATCTGGGGACGTTTTAAAGCCTCGCTGTTGTCCTTGTGATGACCGCCGTTAGGGTTCAGGCAGAACCGCTGATGGAGCCCATCTGTGAGGACCTTCAGATGTATGGCTGCAGAACTGAAGACCCAGCAGGACTTTGATGGTGGAGTTCTCCGTGTTGTCTTGTTGCCGATCCTGCTTGTGGTCTTCATGGCTGAGATCTGACTGGAGAGGGTTCGGTTCTGTTACTGATGGGTCAGAGCTCCTCCAGGGCTGAGCCCCCGGTTCTCAACAGGAAAGTGTTTGCTCGTGAATCTCCGTCTGTAGGGTTCTCCAGCACAGCCCTAGAGGTTAGGGGAGGAGCTTCATCGTCGTCAGAAGACCTCCTAGTTGTCAGGTGAAGAGTGGAAACCCTGTTAAGTGTCCTCCCTGGACAGAGAACACCTTTCCTGGACCGGTCACCCCCATGACCTGATCTTAGATGAAATAAAGAAGGAGGGATCGGTGGATGGAAGGATGGAGGGTTAGTAGGATGGATTATTACAGGAAGATGAGGTGGGAGCTGCTGTCAAGAACAGCCAAAGATGAGAAAGAACCAAGCCTTGTCTCTGGTCCTCTCGCCGTAGATCACCCATCATCCTTTGCTGCAGCGGGGTGAAAAGCGGTGTTGCATGATGGGACTTGGAGTCTGCTGGCGGCACAAAGAGTTCTGTTTCAGATTAAACAGAAAATCTGCAGATCTCGTCTGTTTACGGCAGTTTAGTGGTGATTCCTTAAAAGTACTACAAAAGAGTTCCTCAGAGCTCCGAGGAAGCCTACGGTGAAAGTCGAAACATCGGCTAGAACAAGATAAAACAACTCTGTGTTTAAAGCAGAACCAAGTAATGCAGTTAGAGGAAATACACAGAATGAACATAAAAACGATGAAGAGATGAGTGGAAATGCAGAGAAATGCTAAAAATGTCTAAATGTTGGGACAAAAGTCAACAAAATGTTCATAAATAAATCCTAATGAAATAATAACGAGACGTTTTTTGATCTTCTGCGTGTTTCTACGACGGCGTTCACAAAGGAACTCGGAACGTTCTCTAACCTTTCACAATAAAAGTCTCAAACATCTGACTCTGATCAAATTGTTTATTGAAACAATTGTCTGATAAAACTCTGAGTTCTTGATTTTAACTCTCATGGGTTCAAAAATGTTTTAATGTTAATTTATATATATTTTTGACCTCTGAAGACGTAGAGAGCTGTAGTCATTCACCTCAGAGCAAACGGACATGGTGATTTCCCATGATGCTCTGCTTCTGCCTTCTTACTGGAGCTTCATTCCGGTTTTCCAGCTGCGGCGTCCCACTTTCCTTCTGTCGCGACTCAGCCGTCTGGTTTCTTGTCTCCTGAATCAGAAACTGGCAGTGCTGAAGGACGGGTTCCAGTTGGATTCGGGTTCCCAGCAGGAGCTGTGGGGCAGCAGTCCGTCGCTCAACAACTCTGAGACGTCCATCCCTCAACTCTACTCGGACGCCGGCTCCCAGACCGACATTCCCGTCGAGGTGAGTCCCGGCACGGGTCTCTGGGCCATGGTTAGAGGCACGCCCTTTTTACAAATGAGATCAAGTCATGGCTGCCGCCTTTTATTTCTAGTGAATTTACAATTTTAGGGGGAAAATCATCTTAAAATGAGTTTAAACATGAAAATACAGGGAGTGCAGAATTATTAGGCAGGTTGTATTTTTGAGGAATAATTTTATTATTGAACAACAACCATGTTCTCAATGAACCCAAACAACTCATTAATATCAAAGCTGAATGTGTTTGGAAGTAGTTTTTAGTTTGTTTTTAGTTTTAGCTATTTTAGGAGGATATCTGTGTGTGTGCAGGTGACTATTACTGTGCATAATTATTAGGCAACTTAACACAAGACAAATATATACCCATTTCAATTATTTATTTTTACCAGTGAAACCAATATAACATCTCCACATTCACAAATATACATTTCTGACATTCAAAAACAATACAAAAACAAATCAGCAACCAATATAGCCACCTTTCTTTGCAAGGACACAAAAGCCTGCCATCCATGGATTCTGTCAGTGTTTTGATCTGTTCACCATCAACATTGCATGCAGCAGCAACCACAGCCTCCCAGACACTGTTCAGAGAGGTGTACCGTTTTCCCTCCTTGTAAATCTCACATTTGGTGATGGACCACAGGTTCTCAATGGGGTTCAGATCAGGTGAACAAGGAGGCCATGTCAATTAGTTTTTCTTCTTCCATACCCTTTCTTGCCAGCCACGCTGTGGAGTACTTGGACGCGTGTGATGGAACATTGTCCTGCATGAAAATCATGTTTTTCTTGAAGGATGCAGACTTCTTCCTGTACCACTGCTTGAAGAAGGTGTCTTCCAGAAACTGGCAGTAGGACTGGGAGTTGAGCTCGACTCCATCCTCAACCCGAAAAGGCCCCACAAGCTCATCTTTGATTATACCAGCCCAAACCAGTACTCCACCTCCACCTTGCTAGCGTCTGAGTCGGACTGGAGCTCTCTGCCCTTTACCAATCCAGCCACGGGCCCATCCATCTGGCCCATCAAGACTCACTCTCATTTCATCAGTCCATAAAACCTTAGAAAAATCAGTCGAGATATTTCTTGGCCCAGTCTTGACGTTTCAGCTTGTGTGTCTTGTTCAGTGGTGGTCATCTTTCAGCCTTTCTTACCTTGGCCATGTCTCTGAGTATTGCACACCTTGTGCTTTTGGGCACTCCAGTGATGTTGCAGCTCTGAAATATGGCCAAACTGGTGGCAAGTGGCATCTTGGCAGCTGCACGCTTGACTTTTCTCAGTTCATGGGCAGTTATTTTGCGCCTTGGTTTTTCCACACGCTTCTTGCGACCCTGTTGACTATTTTGAATGAAACGCTTGATTGTTCGATGATCACGCTTCAGAAGCTTTGCAATTTTAAGACTGCTGCATCCCTCTGCAAGATATCTCACTATTTTTGACTTTTCTGAGCCTGTCAAGTCCTTCTTTTGACCCATTTTGCCAGAGGAAAGGAAGTTGCCTAATAATTATGCACACCTGATATAGGGTGTTGATGTCATTAGACCACACCCCTTCTCATTACAGAGATGCACATCACCTAATATGCTTAATTGGTAGTAGGCTTTCGAGCCTATACAGCTTGGAGTAAGACAACATGGACAGGCTGTGTTTTTATTTAGCCACCAGGATGTTTAATGAGAAGTTTGAGAAATTAAATGAGAAATTAAAATCAATAGTACAATAAAATAGTACAACCAAAAACATTTGCAGGTTTACAAGCGAACACACAACTTACACAATTCTAAGAATGGGTGCAGGCAGAAGCATAAGCTTATAAGCCCAACCCCCCAAACCCTTTGAACTTAAACAAAATGTTAGCATACCAATTCCATAATTTTTACATCATATTTGAAATGTATGGGAATATATACAAATCCCCATTCTTGCTTTATAAAAAATAATAACCTTTAATATTTTATGCATTTTTTCATTGACTTGATTCATAATATTTAATCACATTTGATTTAAACATACCCTTAAACTTTACCATTGTTGAACAATCTTTTTGCTCCTGGTCTAATTTATTCCACACATCAACCCCAACACAAGAAACACAAAGTTGTTTCATTTTAGTTCTTACTTTAGGCTTTCTAAACATTTTATACCCTCTGAGATCATAAACACTCTCTCTGATCTGGAACAGATCCTGAATTTGTTTTGGCATCAAATTATTCATCACTTTATACATAAATTGTGCAGTTCTTAATGTAATAAATTATCTTAGCTTTAAAACTTTTAAACGAATAAAAAGTAAATGTGTACGCTCTCTACAAGCTGCTTTGTTTACTAGTCGAATTGCTCTCTTTTGAATTATAAACAAAGACTTTAAGTGGGTTTCGTAGGTATTTCCCCACACTTCAACATAATACATGAAATTAGGCAGAATTAAGGAACAATACAAAAGATATAAAGCTTTTTCATCTAAAAATTCTTTAACTTTATAGAGAACTGCTAATGATTTAGTTAACTTTGCTTTAATTGAGTCAATATGCGGTTCCCAACTTAACTTTTTTTCTGTGGTTACACCAAGAAATTTTATTTCATTCACTCTTTCAATTTCTGTATTATTTATTTTGAGATGTGTATCCACTGTAATTGCTCTATTAGTAAATATGATGAATTTTGTTTTATTTAAATTTAAAGTTAATTTATTTAAGTTAAACCAACACTTTAATGCATTTAATTCTTTCTCAACCTTGTCCATTAATGTTATTAAATCTTTCCCAAAACTTAGAACATTAGTATCATCTGCAAATAGTATGAAATGCAATGTTTTAGAAACTAAGCATATGTCATTAATATAAAGAATAAACAACAAGGGACCTAACACTGACCCCTGTGGGATACCGGTGGTCACTGTCAGTAGCTGTGAATCAGTGTTGTTAATGTGGACATATTGGAGTCTGTTCTCTAAATAACTCTCAATCCAGTCATAGGCCACACCCCTGATGCCATATCTACACAATTTTTTTTATTAATAAGTCATGATTAACAGTATCAAAAGCTTTGGTCAGGTCTAAGAACACCCCAACAGCATATTGTTTGTTGTCAATTGCATCAGATATTTTCTCCACTAGATCAACAATTGCCAGAGAAGTTGTCCGATCACGCCTAAAACCATATTGCTGTTCAGAAAGAATATCATGATGCTCAATAAAGTCATACAATCTTTTATGAAATATTGTTTCTAGTATTTTGGAGAACTGAGATAAAATAGAAATTGGTCTATAATTAGAAAAGTCATGTTTGTCTCCAGCCTTATAGATAGGAATGACTTTTGCAACCTTCATCCTTTCAGGAAATCTTCCTGATTGGAGAGACTGGTTACAAATATGTGTAAG
This sequence comes from Nothobranchius furzeri, assembly GCF_043380555.1. NCBI lineage: Eukaryota > Metazoa > Chordata > Actinopteri > Cyprinodontiformes > Nothobranchiidae > Nothobranchius > Nothobranchius furzeri. The sequence goes on from NC_091750.1 coordinate 71,323,495, forward strand.
TGGTTTGGCTATAATCTCAATGATTTCTTTTACAGCAGACATATCAAATCCATGTAAATCTGCTGACTTTTTACTTTTAAATTTATTAACAACTGTTATAACTTCATTTTCATTTGTGCCTTGAATAAATATGGTTTTATCTAAATTTGTTATTTTACTTGCAGCATCAGCATCTAATTTAGTATTTGATATTTCCTTTGCCAAATTTGGCCCAATTTCGGTAAAATACTTATTGAATTCATTTGCTATTTCTTTAGACTGATAAATTTCTTGATTGTCTTTTGTTAGAAATATATTTGGAGGACTATTGGTGCCACTTCCCTTTTTTATTACATCATTTAATATGCGCCACGTATTTTTAATGTTAGATTTATTTCCTTCCAATAATTTGCTATAATAATTTCTTTTACTAGATCTCATAATACTTATTAATTTATTCTTTTATATCTTGTCATTCTGTTCTGCTTCCTCCGTTCTTTTCTTTAAAAAGTCTTTATACAGCTTATTTTTTTTCTGCAAGCCTTCTGAATCCCCTTAGTTATCCACGGCTTTTTAGCATATTTATTCTTATCCACCTTATAAAGCAAAGGGCAGTTTTTTTTTTCATAAAGAGAAGTTACAATATTTAAAATTTTTCCATAAGCCATATTTACATCTTCCACATAAACCTCCTCTCAGTGTTGTTCCATCAAGTCAGTTTTAAATGAATTTACTGCTTCTTGACTTTTCAGCCTTGTAACAACCACAGATTCACTTTGAGTAGTTACAGTTGTCCTTTGTACAACTGTGAAAACCGGTAAATGATCAGACATATCGGTAATTATAAGACCACTTAACACATCATTTTCAAGAACATTTGTATAAATATTGTCGATCAGTGTCGCACTAGTTCTTGTAATTGGAGTTGGCCGAGTTATTAGTGGATACAGTCCCAGACTAAACATGGAATTAATAAACTCTGTATTTGCATTTTGCATTTGAGGATTCAACAGGTCAGTGTTAAAATCCCCACAGACAAAACACATATTTCTGTTGATTATATCATCACACATATCAACAATCTTTTCTTTAAACATTTCAACACAAGATCCTGGTTTCCTATACATACAACTGACTAACACATTCTTAGACTTTTCCATTTGTATTTCCACAGATACACACTCCATAATGTTATCCATAACTAATGTCATATCACCCACCAATCTACTTTGAAAGTTTTTATCAATATACAAAGCCACGCCCCCGCCTTTTTTGCAGTCTCTACTTG